>NW_020799097.1:87992761-88072296 GCF_003259725.1 Athene cunicularia
CCCCCCAGTCTAGTTTTAAGATGATACTTGATAAACTTGTATTGTTTGTTATACGATAATGTTTGCTCATAATGACTGAAATGGGACTCAGTTGCTCGAAAGTTCTCTTGAAGTCCTACAATCATTTCAATAATTTTGTTATAAGCAATTTTGCTTTAACTCAGAATGTACTGAATTCTTTCATTCAGATAAATCAGTTTAAACAGAGACAGTTGCCATCCCAAATGCCTGTTAGCACAGTAACTAAGATACATGCCCAGATAGGAATTGAATCAGGTCTCATACCACCCTTGGAAAAATAAATAATTGGAGGTAGACAGAACCTTTATGTTTTTCTCCTTCTAAATTCTTCTGCCAGCATCTTAGTAATGTGTTTCTCTTTTCAAGTCACACTGAGATAAAAGGTGCACCGAGATGGCGTAGTGTCACAGATTGTAAGGCCAGAACAGATTGCTTGGGTCAACTAGTCTGACCTTTGGCATTTTTCAAGCCTATGTGGTACATTGTTTTCAATACCTTATCTTATAATGTCTCATCTGATATCAATGACCTGCAGGTCTTTTCTTGTCCCTAGAAAGAAGAATTGTATGATTTCTATATAGGAAAGAATTTATTAAAATTGTTCTAGTTCCTTTCCATGTTTATGAGCTGTCCTTAAGTTGATTTATGTTTCTAAAATATTTCATTCAAAGTCATTCAGTGCTGCTGGCATGTTTGAGACTAAGATTTTTTCATATGGTAATTATTATTCCTGCTAATCTGTAGCTTGTTAATCAGAATTTTCATCATGATATATAGGACGTATTACAAGGCTGGTATCATAAGGTTTTTGATGTTGCTGCTGTTCCCTGACTGGATGGGTTGTAAGCCATACAAGCACTTTAAAAAACCCTACTGACCATTTCCTAAACAAACACTTCTGTATTTGGGTAGGGTTTTGTGACACATTTCCTTTCTGCAAGTACCTTTGACTACAGAAGTGTTCTGCAGAGCAGCCTTCAATGAAAATGATGGCTGGTGCTGTGATGCAGGTAACACTGAAATGGGCCCTGTACTTTACTCTAAACATTCAATCGCAGGCATGACCCTGCTCAGCTTTAGCAGCTTTACAGCACGGTGAAATGCTGGGGTTTCAACCCCAAGCCCCAAATTAAGGTTGACATATGGGTGATTCCCACAGCCCTTCACAAAGGGGGGTGAGTTTGCCTTTAGGCTTCCCTCCAGGGTGCAGCCGGCCTGGCAGGGAGAGCCATTGGGTAAATGAGCCCCAGGTGTCCCACATTAAGTAACCAAGGGTCAGGTGTCCCACTTAGGGATAAAAGCTGGGACCACTTGCAGGCAGGGGCAGTGTCTGTCTGTGAGGTGGATGCACTGTGCAGAGTTCCCTGTTGGGGAAGGGCCTCCTGCCTCCCTGGGACTGGGCTCCAGTCAGGTCTGGCTTTTGTAAATGTGGGCTGTGTAGAGATTCAGTATGTGGCTTCCTTGGTCTTATGTGTTTGGCTTGTTGACTTGATTGTCTCCTGTCCTTTCTACGGGAAACTGCATTTCACCTTTTATTCCACCAGTTGTTGGTTGTGTGTTGTTGTTGTTGTGGTCAGTGGGGTTGATGATGATTATGTATAATCTGCTTTGTTTGTACTCCTGGTGCTCACCCATGTACTGACCCTTTTGTATCAAGTACAACTTGGTTATTGGTTCATCTTTATGCTGGCTGTGTCCCTTTATGCTAGGCCTAATAATTGGCAAAACACACTGTTAGTAGCATATTTACCCAAAAGTTTTAATCATCAGATTTGGTTATTCTTAATCTTGTTAATTTATGAGTGTGTGAATATTACCATTTTCCTAGACACTGTTCCCTTGAAAATATAGTGGTCACAATTGCTGCTTGCCTGGATAACTGCTAATATGTTGCATCTGACTGCCTTGATATGTGACCTTCATTACACTGACTTCCCTGGGAGTTAGCCACAATATACAATGAGAGAAAGAAATCAGTACCCGACATTCCCATATCTGTGGAAAGTGCATGTGTCTTGTGTGTTTTACGTAGATTAATGTGCATACCTCTAAATACAAGTTAATCTAATTCTTCATTGTTCTCAAACCATGGGCATGATTAACACATTCTCAATTAGAATCTTGTTTGTTTAGTTTTACATGTGTATTGTGGAACAAAGAACAATGGAAGAAAATTACATCAAGAGCTGTTTTGCTGCAGCTCCCAACTTCTCAGGAAAAAAAAAGCCTTGCAATGATATAGGCATAGCTTCTTGTTCTGTAGAGATTCGGAACAATACTGCTTACCATCTGTTGAAATATAGTAACAAGACTACATGGCACGCTTCCATGGGATTTTTGTTTATTCCAAACATTGTAGCAGAATCAGAATCCTTTGAGGAATGGGAAGAATAAAATAGCAGTGGATTTTCTGTATGAGAAGAGCAAGATTTTCTATATGAGAAAATGTGAGGAGGAAAGCAAACAAGAAAATGAGCTGATAAAACTGGTGAAAACTTCTGAGTGTGGATGATTCTCCCTTTCTGCATGTCAACTTTTTAGGTGACTAGTATGTTTAAAACCTCCTTGGGATAATCTCGTAGTGAAAATACTGAATTCAAAGAAGAAAAACTGAGTGCAATCTCCCCACCATATATATTTGTTTGGACTGTATATTTGCAAGCCTTTGATGTACTCCCATGACTAATACAAACAAGGTGGCTTCAGTGGCCACCTAAGAACCTTAGCTAGTCACATTTGTGAAGTACATAAGCCTGTCTGCCTACTCCCATAGTGACTTATTACTTGCTTCAAGTGCTCTTCAAATACACAGATGACATCTCCATCTTTAAAGTTTTCTGAGGAATCTGCTTCTGACCATGCCAAGAACTGCAAGCCACCCAGGGTTGAGCAGCCAGGCCCCAAATGTTAAGTGTGATGCTTAGGGCACATAAACTCCAGTTTTGAAAGGTATTCTCTACATTTTGGTAGTGGTCTCACTGAAGCCTCTGTGTACCTGAGAGTAGCCAATTGGCCGTGCACTGTCACAGTGCGAGGTGCTGGTTCCATTGCCAGGAGAAAGTGGTGATCATACCACCAGACTTCCATGTAAGCTACATGCTTATTTTGAAATAATGAATAAAATAGATGTTGGGGGGGTTGGGGAAGGTGGCTTTTGTCCACGCATTTATTAAATCTGCAGTACCACAGCTCTGCCTCCTTCCATGCTGCCCTGGAGTTTTGGGCGGTGTGACACGTGTGTTGTGCCAATTCTAGCTCTGCCCTGGCTGCTTAGACCCTGCATTAGGTACTTCTGGCTGTACAGCTGCAGAGTCAGTTTGATTGCAGGTGTCTGACAGACAGTTGTAGGTCAAGGAAACATGAAAGGAAGAATTAATTTGAACATCTTCTCTGGCCAGTGTAGAATTATCCCCATTGCAACAATACTGAAACCAAGGAACACCTTTCCAGATGCTGATTCTTCTCCCCTGTTCCTTCTGTTTTGTCTTTTCTAGCATTCACTTTGCTGCATCCTTTAGTGGTTCTTATTGACTCCTCCCTTCCTGTTATCCCTGGTGTGCTACAGTTACGTGCTCGAGTGGGTGAGAAAGGATGCTGCCTGTGCCAGAATATAATATTCTCTTAGAGGCTTAAAATCCTGTAGCTATGTCTATGTTGGCTGCTGCTGCAGTTACTCACAATACAGACCACACCAGGAGCAAAGAAAGAAGGCAGCTGGGTATTTAAAGATCTTTAAATTTACCAGAGCACATTTTCACTGGGATCAGAAGAAAAAGTGTTATTCTACATGTCCCCAGAAAATACGATTTTATTTGTAGACTGCATAATAACCATTAATCACATATTTCCTCCAACCCTTACCTATGGGAATATACCGAAAATATAATCTCATACCTCCCAACAAACAGCGACTGAAGCTTTCTTTGTTCTCTCGTGATCTTCAGAGGCTGCAAGATGGCGAGCCTTTCATACAGCCCCCCTGTAAGGCCTCTGTTCTTCTTGCCTTTATTTCAATGCCTACAACCATAGGTTTGGATTTATGAGGATTTATGGTTTATTCTGTGCTGCTTCTCAGTATTTTAAGCTCTTGTAACTCAAACACAAAGCACTGGAGAGAGAATCTACAGAAACAATGTGCAGTGTGAAAAGGGGGACCTTTTTCCTTGCGAGGCTTCACATCTTGGAAGATGTGGATAGCGGGTTTTTGTTTCCTGCCAGAGGGGGTACTGACTCCTTGACACGATTCACAGAGGCAATGAGCAGAGCCATGAGGCTGAGAGCACCGGGTAGTGGAGGAATCATTAGCACAGCATATAACCTGCTGGCGGTGGGTCTCACCTCCCCCTCCTGTATGTCATTCCACCGCACTCGCTATCAGATTTAACAATGTGCTCTGCAGGCCCTTCTTTTCTGTAAGGATACTGTTTGTTTTCTGTGCCAGTCTGTTGCTGCTTTTGTCCCCTCCTTGCTCCTCGCCTTAAGATGTTTTCAGAATAAACAGTGACATGCCAGAAACCTTGTTTTATTACAGTCATACTTCTAATAAAAACAGATAGCATTGTGCATCAAAAATGATGGAGTGGAAAAGAAAACGGGATCATTAGCTTTAGGTTGAGATCTGGTTGGGATACTGTACCTGCAAGCTGAGGCATTGAGGTGTGCAGCAAAAGTGTTAGCCATGTTATCTGACATGTAGAATCTTTTAGTGTATAAAAGTCTGGTCCAGTACATTTATCAAATCACACAGGATCAAATACTGTTTGGTAATTTGTCAAAAATCCATCAATAACTTGTGTGTGTGAATATACATGCATTGTTATCTCTGTTTCTGACTAAAGTAACTTTGACAAGATATGTGAAGTCCTTGACATTAAATATAAAGATCTGAAGCTGGAAATGAGCATGAATAAACAACCAAAAAATTTAAATGCTTCATAAAATTGTTTATATATTTGTTGATTTTGTCACCTTAAAATGTGGAAGTGTTGATTAATTTGTTAATGGTACTGGGATGGTTTCTTATCACTGCAAACAGGAATTATAGCCTTAGACATTTTGTGCCTTTGGAAATCTTCTCTTTCTCTACTTTGGAGACTAATTTGGACTAATTTCCTATATATGCTTTAGCACAGTAATTGTGCTGTTCTGAGCCAGTTATGTCCAGATTAGATTAAACAGAGAAAATCAGTTCTTATCATAATGCTTCATTAAAATTTTAGAAGTAGGGCAATATCAAATGAGAGTTTGACTTTATTATCTAAAAAAATATAAAAGCAGTTACATTTATGCTATTTATCATACCCTATTAGTCTGTGCTTGTGAAAACAGAAGAGTTAGCCTTCAGTCTTCAGTGTGACTTCACAAACATATGTGATATTTTCTCTCACAGACTGCCAGCCCACAGTCTGTGCATCACTGAGGTCACATTTAACAGCAGTTGAAGAGGCCATGTGATTCATAGGTGCTACGAACAGTGACAAATTTCACTCTTGAAGAATTGGTCTTGCATTTTTGTGTTGTTTTTGAAGCTGCTCCCATTGACTTTAAAGTTAGTGGAAGATTATTCATTTCACAGCCAGGAGTGTCAGAATCTTAAAGAGCACTTTGATTTGCTCTTAAATCTACCCCTTAAGTATGAATTTCCACACTTACCAAAACCAGTCTGGAAACCTCCTGGAAGGAGAGTGCTCTGTTGTAATGGTAGCAATCACTTCTGAAAGTGAGAGGGAAGAGGCTCAAGGGATCACTCTTGGACAGCAGCTCCACAGTCTTTGCACAGCAGCAATTCTATTAAGTGATTAAACACCCATCTTTTAATCTGTGGTGTGCTTTCATGTGTTCTTAAATTTCATAAACTGCCAAATTAGGTGTTCAATAGTAAGTGGTAAATTGCAGTTCTTATTTTTACAACCAACAATTAGTCCAGCAAATCATGGGGTTTGATCTGCTGAAGCAGTTTTGGACGTTAACAGACAAATAGTGAGATAGACTCATTCTGATCATTATTTTAAGCACAGAAATTTGCCTATTGTACTGTTAATGAAAAGTCTTTAGGTTCTGATAGTGCTGCAGCGTGATAGTCCTGAATTGGTCCCCACACAGCCAGGTCTGACCCATGCTCATCATTCCCAGTGGATAGACTAAGAAAATGTGGGACTGTTTTTCTACAGCTGTGTGGGCCTTGGCTCAGTCTGCCATGCAGCCAGGAACTCATTTGACATTCCAATCTGGAGCGAGGTTTGCTTTTGGGCCACGTTTTCCTTCTGCCCCAGCCTACAGTTTCAGCATGTGTACAGCTGTATCTGAGCTGCTCATCACTGGCTGGTTGTCATCCACACAATCACCAGTGGCCCAACTTGTTTTAGTCTTTCAGAGATCAACTAGTACTTTCCTCAGAACATATCCTACCCCAAGATGGCATATATTCTTAAAATCTCTCAAGAAATTATATTTACACCAAAAAAACCTTCCCAACGTTGGAAGAGCAGTCAGCTCCCTGTCTGGTGTGTTATGACAATAGCTCCTTTAGATCAGTGTGTTTCATATAAACAACATTTTGTTCTGCATAGTGACAGTCTGTGATAAGTTCTGTTGCTACTGAACGGGAGAAACACATCTGGTTATCCTGATATGAAAAAGACCTTGTCAAAGATAAATATATATATTTTTAAACCTAATCTGTAACAAGTTACCTACCTGCAGGGCAAAATATCTAAGATGTAAACATTATTCTTACCAGAAGCCTTCTAACAGAATGAGGTGTCAGAAATTTGCCTGATTCCTTTCAAGTACATAAGCATTTAAGGAAAACAGATATTTACTTATTTTTAGTGGCATCCTCCTTTTCTGTGAATGTTAACACTGGGATACAGAGTTTTCTGCATTGGTTGGTGTAAGAGAAAAATATTTGTCCTTGGCTACTGATATTTTTCCCTCTTCTTGGCAAATGATCTACTATTTGTAGTACAGGTATACCTATTTTAGCATCCTTGATGAAAGATGGGCAGGAAAGGAAGAACCTCCAAATGTTGTTTGTGTGGCATCACTGAAAAAATACCTTTTGAATAAAGAGACTGTACTGACATTTAAAACTATAACCCTCAACTTTGATTTACATCTTCGTGACAGCAAGGGATACATTAAATATGTTACCACTAAAATATAGAGCACTGGTGATGCTATCAGATATACTGAAACTCGGTTTGGAGTCATGGCACTTCAATACAAGAAAGACATTTTTGCCCTTTGTGGGGGACAGAGCTTGGAAATTTTTTATAGATAAAAAAAAAAAGTATATATGAAAAACTTCCCTTAATTTTAGTGGTATGACATAAAATCTAATGGTTCTAAATTTCCTACAGTCTCAAAAAATATATAAATGACTTCTTAGGCTCAGTTAACAGGAGAAACTAATTCCTCTACTTTCTCTGTCTTCAGCTCAACCTGATGGTAAACTCTCCCTGAGATGAATCTTGTATCAGTTACCATGTAATAGTTAACATCATATTTTTCCCAATTTTGCAGTGCTCATAAGATTTACCTTTTTTTTTAATATGCTATTCAGACTTCTGAAAACTGGCAGTGGCATTCTGAATGTGAAATATGATTGACTCATCTCTCATGTTTTCAGCACATTTTTGTTACTGGGTTTTGTTTGTTTTGTAGCTGATTTTGACTTCCTCGTTCTTGTCACTTCATCTCAGATGCACCTAGGTCCTGGTGTGAGCTGCAGGGCTCTGGTTCATCCTGCCTCCACCTCCCAGGGCAAATCAGCCCACCGCATCAGGGATGCTCTGAGTACTGGGTAAGGCAGTCCCTGTCCAGCCAGAGTGTACATCCTTCCTGGAGCAGGAGCAGAGTCAAGCTGCCTAGTTTGGCCATGTACATACTGGTAACATCTAGAGGATAGATTTTGCCAGATCAGCTCCTCATTTATGGTATAAGCAATTATCAGAGATTGCTCTCTTTATCAACACAGAAAGTTAGGAGTTAAATTTCCTCTAGTCTCAGTGAAAAAAAAAAAAAAATTTCCCATCAGTCTCCTAGCTAACAAACTGCACCTGTCTTCTTCCAAATCTGACTGAAGCGTACTTTTACTGCAGTATTGTAGAAAAGCAGCATGGTTTTTATTTGTTTTTTTGTTTGTTTGTTAATTTTTGAACCAGTGTAATTATTTTAATATTATTTAGTACCAACTTCATAACGGAGCTATAAACTTACAAAGTTCAAGGTTCAGCTCCACTATAATTGAAAACATTGGTATAAACATTGGTATAAAAGCTTCAAATGGGGCCTTTTGTGCTTATTTTATATGACTGTATAAAAAGTATTTATACTGAAAATACTAACATGAATCATGGGATTAAACAAGAGGAAAGTAATCCAGTTTTGCACTGGAAAACCATGCAAAAGCCAACCAAACCCAATCCAGAATTATCTGTGGAATGTGTTTTTGGTGTATCATAGTGTAAATCTCAGAAGTATGCTGTACTTAGTCATGTGCAGGGTCCTACTAGCTTCACAGAAAACCAGAATCATCTAGGTTGGAAAAGACCTTGAAGATCATCCAGTCCAACCGTTAACCCAACACTGACAGTTCCCAACTACACCAGATCCCTCAGCGCTATGTTGACCCAACCCTTGAACACCTCCAGGGATGGGGACTCCACCACTGACCTGGGCAGCCCATTCCAACGCCCAACAACCCCTTCTGGAAAGAAATGCTTCCTAATATCTAGTCTAAACCTTCCCTGGTGCAACTTGAGGCCATCCCCTCTTGTCCTATCGCTTGTTACTTGGTTAAAGAGACTCATCCCCAGCTCTCTGCACCCTCCTTTCAGGGAGCTGTAGAGGGTGATGAGGTCTCCCCTCAGCCTCCTCTTCTCCAGACTAAACACCCCCAGTTCCCTCAGCTGCTCCCTGTACAACCTGTGCTTCAGACCCTGCAGCAGCTTCGTTGCCCTTCTCTGGACACGCTCGAGTCATTCAATGTCCTTTTTGTAGTGAGGGGCCCAAAACTGAACACAGGAATCGAGGGGTGGCCTCCCCAGGGCCGAGTACAGGGGTAAGATCCCTTCCCTGTCCCTGCTGGCCACGCTATTGCTGACACAAGCCAGGATGCCATTGGGCTTCTTGGCCACCTGGGCACACTGCTGGCTCCTGTTCAGCCAGCTGTCCATCACACCCCCAGGTCCCTCTCTGACTGGCAGCTCTCCAGCCACTCCTGCCCAAGGCTGTAGCGCTGCTGGGGGTTGTTGTGGCCCAAGGGCAGCCCCCGGCATTTGGCCTTATGGAAACTCCTCCAGTTGGCCTCAGCCCATGGCTCCAGCCTGTCCAGGTCTCTCTGCAGAGCCTCCCTGCCCTCGAGCAGATCAACACTCCCACCCAACTTGGTGTCATCTGCAAACTGACTGAGGGTGCACTCAATCCCCTCGTCTAGATCATCAATAAAGATGTTAAACAGGAGTGGCCCCAAAACCGAGCCCTGGGGGACACCACTCGTGACCAACTGGACTTAGCTCCATTCACCACAACACTCTGGGCCCAGTTGTCCAGCCAGTTTTTTACCCAGCAAAGTGTGTGATTGTCCAAGCCTCGAGCAGCCATTTTTGCCAGGAGAATGCTGTGGGAAACGGTGTCAAAGGCCTTGCTAAAGTTAAGGTAAACAACATCCTCAGCCTTTCCCTCATCAAATAAGCAGGTCACTCTGTCACAGAAGGACCTGCCTTTCATAAACCCATGCTGACTGGGCCTGAGCATCTGGTTGTCTCTCATGTGTTGTATGATGGTATTTAGGATGAGCTGCTCCATCAGCTTCATGGGTACCGAAGTCAAGCTGACAGGCCTGTAATTTCCCAGATCATCCTTCTGGCCCTTCTTATAGATGGGTGTCACATTGGCCAATTTCCAATCTGTTGGGACCTCCCTGGTCAGCCAGGACTGCTGGGAAATGATGGAAAGTGGCTTGGCGAGCACCCAGCCAGCTCCTTCAGCACCCTCAGGTGTATCCCATCATGTCCCATAGATTGTGTGTGTCTGTGTGATGCAGCAGGTCACTGACTATCTCCTCCTGGATTGCAGGTGGGTCATTCTCCCAGTCTCCGTCTTCTGGCTGAGGAGGCTGGATTCCGTCAATACAACGTGTCTAGTTATTAAAGACTGAGGCAAAGAAGGCATTAAGCACCTCAGTCGTCTCCTCATCTCTTGTTACCATGTTTCCTTCTGCATCTAGCAGGGGATGGAGACTCTCCCTGGTCTTTCTCTTGCTACTGACATACTTATAGAAATGTTTCTTGTTATCCTTGATTGCAGAGGCCAAATTAATTTCCAGTTGGGCTTTAGCCCTCCTGATTTCCACCCTGCATAGCCTCACAGCATCTTTGTAATCACTTTGTGTGGCTAGCCCCTTCTTCCAAAGGCTGTAAACTCTTCTTTTCTCCCTGAGTTGCAACCAAAGCTGCCTGTTCAGCCAGGATGGTCTTCTCTGTCACCGGCTTCTCTTGCAGCACCTGGGAACCGCCTGCTCCTTCAACAGGACTCCTGAGAAAAGTGAATGTTCATTCTACTAATTCAGGGTTTGTAGCATTTTATATAATGAAGCTCTAATAAACACATTTATATAGCACATCTTTGGGATTAAAAAATATCATAGTGATCCAAAATCTGTCTTACACAGAGAATCTTTAGGAGTTTTATGGACAGAGACAAATGTATTTTAAATATTGTTACTAGCTTGTAAGCAAAGATTTGTATCTATAAATATAATTGCTCTTAACGTATAAAAGGATGTTGATTAGTGTTTGTTTTTTTTGTTTTGTTTTTTTTTTTAAATGAATAGTCTTACTATTTTGACATCCAGTTATTCCACCACTTTCTTCCTCATTCTTTTTCTTCATCCTTCATCCATTATAAAACTTCTCCTGGACTCCAGTTACCTCCTTTTAATATAGGGTTGGTTAGTTTGTTTGTTTTAGATATACTTCTGGACATCCTCATCAGTTTGAACTTCCTACTCAAAGGTTAGTATCTCCTATCCTGTAAACACTTATGCTTTTTCACTCATCTTCTCCTTACTTACCTCCAGATTCAACCATGTACCATCAGTTCCTGTCCTTTTTACAGCTACCATTTCCAAGTTATCAGCTGTTTCCAGCACTCTAGAATAGTTGCAAAATTGAGTCCTTATTGATATGTGACTGCAGTGTTTATGTTAGCGTTTAAATGCTATACAAGTGTCTTGTTTATTGCAAATAAATTATCCCTAAGCAGGTGTATGCATCCTTTTAAACTCTGCAACAGGCCCTGCAAATGTGCTTTTCAGAAGAATGATGGACAGAATGAGAATATTCATGATTCACTGATAAAATACTCATAAGTGTTTCTTGTTCTCATACTGATACCACAAATAGGACATGTCCTCATCTCTGAGGACTTGGGGGCAGAGGCGGTGAAATGCTCTGGATGAGACATTCGGCAGCAGGAGAATAAACAGCCTGTGACAACTCCAGTGCTGCTAGAAGCTGCAGGGAGATCTGCCATTTGGCTAAGTCAAAACAGATATAGAGCAAGAGCATACGTGCTAATGATTTGTTGCAATGATATACTGGCTGTTTGAAACAGCCCTTGAGCTAAACAGGAGCTCAAGTCATGCAAATGTGCAACCCTTTGTAAGTGGTGACAAAAGTTTTGGAGGACTGTATTTTTCCTATGTGACTCAGGAACACAACACTGTGTCTCTTCTAGTTGACTCGCTCTGTCACATTGCTCTTTTTCCGATTTGGGATCTTCTTAAAAACACACTACCAGAATACTGATTCAGACTTAACATTATTTCACTTGGTACATAACTGTCAAAGGTTTTCACACTTCTGTTGCATTTCACACAGATCATGGGATAAGATGCCTGAAACAACTCTTGGTCAAATGATTAGTGAGCTGCCTGTTTGAATCCTTTAAAAGCTGTTATCCACAGCATTAGAAACAAATCTTTTGTGTTTTATTAAGTTCCAGTAGACAAACAAAAAAACAATAAATTGGGGTTGAAAGAAAAGGAAAATAAGTATCATGTGGATCCATTCTACCTCAAACAAACATTTTTTTTATGTATGCTTGTGTTATTTAACTCTTTTAAATATTGGAATTTTCAAAGGAACAACAACAGAAGTCCAAACACTTGAATATTTCCATGTTCTTTCTCCCCTCTTTTTGGTATGGGCCTACCCACTAAATTTGAGCAGAACTTGTAAGTCATTTAAGTCCCTTGGGAAAGTTCATTTTTCATGGAAAATGTGCTCTTGACTGAAGAACTACATCAACTCCTACTTGACTTTAGTTTGAGCAAGAAAGGCAGAAAAATCAAAGTTTTCAAGCTCTATCTTCCACCTGTGATTGTGTCTTGTCAGTGCTTTGGAAGAGAAGGACTGTATGAGCTGCAGAGCACTGCTTTGCTCAGTGACTAGCAACAACCCTCAGGATTAGGCTGCATATAGAATCATAGAATGGTTTGGGTTGAAAAGGACCTCAGGCAGGGACACCTTCCACTAGACCAGATTGCTCAAAGCCCCATACAACCTGGCCTTGAACCCTTCCAGGGATGGTGGTATTCAAGACTATATAAGACTATGACAAACTATCAACTTTGGTGAACCTGTGTCTGTCTGCAGTGCAGTCTTGTATTGTTTCTGTGAGTGGAATCAATATATTGTGAAAGAACTGAGACAAGAAAACAGATGAGAAGGAATTTGTGCAAGTAAAATTTTTCCTGTCTCTCTCCCCAGATACCATCAGTTTGAAGAATATGCTTTTTTCATGTCAATTTGTTGTCATTTTGTTTAATTAAATAAAAGAAATCGTTTATTTCATATTCTGTAAACTTTAGTTGATTTTATTTGCCCTCACCCTCCACCTACACAGAAAAATTATTCCTAAAGTACAAATGTAGCTTTTGTGTGTGGCTAACAAGACTGATGAATGTGGAGGTTCAAATAAGTAGCGGGTAATATAGACCAAAATGTTTAAGCGAATAAGGCAACCCTTCTCAAAGCATCATAGAGAATGATGCAGATAATAGACACCCTCTTTTGCCCTTTTATTCTCTGGAGTCTGTTCTTCTGGCTCAAGTAGCAGAAACCAGAAGTTTTAATGCTGTCATTATTTGTCCCTGAACACCTGTGAAACTTCTACAGTGTTGCCTCTGCAGTAAGGTACTCCCTGCCTGTGCTCCTGGAGGACAGGTGGCATGAAACCCAGGCTCCAACTACCTCAGTGCTGAACTTCAGTTAAGGTAATTACCTATCTGCGAGTAAACTTAGGTACGGAAAGCCAACATCACTCTTGCCTGGACATACACGAGCTGGTAGAGCGAGACAAGCTCACAGCAGGACACCTTGTGCCCATTTTGCCCTTGGTTTCCATAAGGGACTTGTGTATACAGGGCAGCACTAGGTTGACTTTGGAGGGTGAGCTTTCTGCATCCAGAGACTGGTCAGGTAACTTGCAGAGGAACAAACCACAGGAAGCACAGTCCTTTGCCACACCTTCTTCCTCCTTAGTTATCATACAAAAGGGTTTTTTCCTGTCCAAAATGAAAGTTAGATGCTATATAGATACACATGAAGTGGCAAATCTGTCCTAAATAGGTGTACAACAGCTGAGAACAACCTATGTTATGGTGCTGCAGGTTAGTGTGAGGCAATACCAACCTGGTCTCCTGAGTCAGAGCCCAAGGACTGCCCTTTCTGGATGCAAAAGTTTGAGATAAGGCCCAGGTATCTGTTAGTGTCTCCAGCATTTCTTCCTTTTTTTGAATGGACAGCCTAGAGGTCGTTTTCCAGGCAGCGATGCAGGTTTGAGTGTTCCAGTCCCAGAGGTGATTTGCCACCCTCTAATGCCTCCTCTTCAGTGTTAGTCAGAACAAATGATGGTGGGGTTGGCCCAGCCTTGGGAAGAGCATCTGTCTGGAAACTGCAATGCCCTCCCAGGAGCTGCTCTTATACCTCTGAGAGATTTTCATTGCTATCAACTTATGTCCTGTTTCTCTGTCCTGCAGCAAGTCAGATTGTTCTCCAGGTCTTTCCCTGGGAGAACTTCTCTCTCTTTATGGCTCCAAGATGGAAATAACAGGATAGGGAGACTGTGGCTCCTCTAGTGAGTCGGCTTGCATTTGCAGTGTGAAGTGTGTGGGTTACCAGGAGAATGCTGCTTGGTGTCTGATTGACAGTGCTGATCCACCATGTCAAGTAGCAGGGGATGAAAAGACCTGTTACCTCTGTGTGAGTTTCCAGTGCTTGGGCTGGGGAAAACACCTAGGCTAGTTGCAGGAAAAAACTATTACTTTGTACATCTAATATCTCTTTTCCAGTTGTACTTTCAAGTAACGAGCCCCATGGGACAAAATAATTTAATCATCTGGTACTGCTATTGTCTGGTTCTTTAATATTAATTCACAAGATATTTTTTTTTAAAAAATTGAGAATGTGTTATTTCTGTTTGTAATGTACATAAAGTACTTATTTTCAAAACATTTTGTTCTGAAATGCCAGAAAACAACCTACAGCATCTTCATCAAAAGAGAGACAATTAATAAATAAGAAAGGAAGTGAACAGCCTACAAGTTTTGAATCTTACAAAATACCAAACTAATTATGTGCAGGAGTGACAAGGCAGTGGTGGAGCACAGGAATGATAATTGAACCATAAGTGTATATGAAAGTACATTTGTAGGACTGCAGTTGTGCATTCTATAACAACTGAGTGGATGCACTGAACTTGAGAAATGTGAGAAATGCTTTTTGACATGTTAGATGGGTGTCTTGGGCTTTAGGGTGTAAAGTTACATTTGTAAGATTAAAAATTATTGTCCTCTTAGAGGCACTGAAGTGAAGTATGGTGACTCTTTTAAAGGTCTCTCAAAATTCTCTTGATCTTTTTCACTTTAATCACTGACTTTAATAAACTGGCCTGTAAGAAGCGGGGGGGTGGGGGGTGGGGGGGTTTGTCTTCAAATACACCTTCTCTTCATCTCTGATTATTAACTGCAATAAATAAAATCCAAATTAGTTTAAAAAATAGTTAATAGTTTTCTATGACTTGCAGAATCAAGCTTATGATTGCACAAAAAAATGCTGACAGTCTCCAGTTCTTCATGGAAATGTCTGTGAATTCCAAATGTGTTGCAATGACTAGAAAATTTGTGTTGTGTCATCATTAAAATTTCTCTACTGCTTATCCAGCAGCAGAAGTTAGATCGTCTCTGTTGTTTGTAATGTAAAGCAGCATTTGAGAGTTTACTCTGAGTGACAGTAAACATGTTTACAAAAAATTATGCATAAAGATGGCTAACACCACAGAAGCGCCCTGCTGGAAATTCAGAGCCCATTCTTTGTTAACTGACCACTATAGCCAGACTTAGGCTTAGTCCAGAAGTCTTCTGCTGCATCTGACTCTGGAGTTTGTACTCACCTGAAACCGCAAGGGATGGAGAGTGAGTATGTGAGCAGATCTTTCTGTAAATATGCCACAGCCTGAGAAACATATGTTTGGATATCTCTGTCAGTATCAGCAGTTCATAAATACTCTTACAGGAATAAGGACCTTGGAAGAAGTAATGAACTGAAAAAGCAGATAATCTCTACTAGGGTTTATTGACTTCCATGAGTTCTGGATTAGGCACAAGAGCAGTATGCAGATATAACATGGTAAGGTCCAGGCTACTGTGAGCATCTCTGCATGCCTGGCTCCTGGGATTAGTTATATGCAGAGTCACTGCCTGACATGTGGAGATTTGGACTGATATGTTAAATGTTGGACCAGTTATGGGATCACTTTCAAACCGGGGGCCTACGGCTCTGTGTCTTAAACCAGTCCTGATTAACCTCTGACTTTGCAAATTAAATCATCCATAAGTTTCCCTAGCTGCAACCATTATCAAGCCAGTCATCACAATATACAGGCTGTGTATCTAAAAGGTGTGTTATTAGGGAAGGCTTATACCTGGCTGAGGCTGAGTATTTTCAAGATCCGTTTTGAAGGAAGTACTTAGCACCTCATTGTGTAGTGTATGGCTAGTTCTTTTGCTTTCTGATGCAAGTGACCTCTGTAAAGGACTAAGTAATACAATTTCAAAGTTTTGACTCTATATTTAGGTTAACACAGATAGTTATTGTAAGTGCCTTAATTAAACTCTAATTCTTAAAAGATGATTTGCAGTGGGTTAGCTACAATGGACTGTTTCTTTTGCAGAAAAATTTTCAAGGTGGAAAGAATAGTGAAAATGACCTTCCATTTTTTCCCTTTGAGTGCAGTGGCATCTGGCTTCTGTATGGGGCCACCACTGAGTACAGCCTGGAAATTCAGCATAATACAAGTCTTCAAGGGAAAATGAGACTCCATTCTGTTAGCATAGGCATTGTATGTGCTTTTCTGCAGAATGAACTACCCCTTTTAGGATTCTGCTAAAGAAACACTTTTTCTTAGAAATAATATCTTTTTCCCTCTCATTTCTCTTTTTAAAAACTTATTTTCTGTGAAATCTGGAAACTATTAGTTTTTGAAAACACTGAAACTTTTAATCAAAAGAAGGATAAAGACGAAAAAGAAAAATAGCATCAAAGCTGGAATATTTTAATGGATGTTTCATATCTTATGCCTTTTTGGTTTAATAGGAATTCTCTCTCCCTTGAGATAGTCTTTCAGAAAAAAAATCTGAATAGAACCATCACTTACCTTAAAAATATAGGAAGGTAACAACACTCTTAAGCTTTACTCTATAACAGTAATCTAACAAAACTGCTGCTCTCCTGCTGATTCACTGCTGGTCTTGCTACTAAGCAGTCTTCTTAAGTTCAAAGCAGAGAAAAAGTTTGTGGCTTTGAGGACTGAATTGTGGTGTGACTGGTCCTCTGTGTTGGTGCTGGTATTCTGCTGAAGGAGTACTGCTACTGAAAGCCTTTAGTCAGCTGCCTAGAGGAATATTTGAGAGTATTCTATTTGAGAGATTCAAATCAACCCTTTGTCACTGGAATAATAAAACTATTGACCAAGAGGACAAGGTTCACCTCTTACTCAAGGAGTTAGGTATTTGCCTTGGAATTCCTTCCACAAAACAACAGGATAATCTTTATAAAGCATAGGATAAACAAAAGAGATAAATGTAGAGACTGGTATTGCAATAAGTGCCTTGTGCCCACTTGGATACCACCATGCATGTACAACCATGTACAAAATACAAAATGGTTAACATTTAGTTTGTTTCCAAATTAATTTTCCTTCACTGATTAGACATAAAAAGCTTTTCTTTGGAACAATAATTTCATCCTGGAGAGTGTTATCAGAGTTTTTTGGACTTGAAATGATCCCCATGGAAAAAGTGGGAGAACACTATAAAAGATCTGATTAATTTCCATTCATTTGTTTTCTTTTGAAGATACCAAAATTCTTCTGAAACAATTCCAACACACCTGAAATGGAATTTTCATAGTTTGATGATAGGAAATTTGCAGCTAATGACTTTGGGGCAAGGAGTGGAAGTGAAAATTTTCTTGTATTTGATTTGTTAAAAAAAGCAGTTTGTGAAGGAAAAAATGACCAGAATAATCTTGATCTCTTGTGGTTTGTACTTTTCTGGCCCATTTTCTGATAGAAAAGCCTTTCTTGCCCATTAAGTCAACTTCTTGGATAACTGCAGTTTTGTTAATCAAGGCTGGGTATGGAAAGGGTTGATAACTGTTGTTTCAAAACCCATCTCTTTAATGATTCAGCATTTTGCTCGATTGAATTCCTTCCTGCGTTTTCTTTGACTGTGTTACTGTGTCTGACTTCAATTTATCTCTCCTTACACACAAATGTAGCAAATTATGTTCATGCATCTTGGCAAATGAATAAGAGCTAGTCCATCACAGTACTCACTGAATAAAGTACACATGAAGATGTGATCAGAAAGCAGCAACATGGAAGAGCTGGGACCTGAACACCAAAAGCTTTGAAAGACAAACTAGCTGCTGAAAACTGATTAGAATCAAGGACTGTTGAGGAAATGTGCAGCAGAGGAGTGAGAGGTATTCAAAGTAGAGATGGGTGGCACAATATCCTCTGTGTCCATTACAGTGAAATCTAGGTGCCAAAAATGACCAAAGAAACTAATGTGAGTTAGTAAAATTATGAAAAGAACTATCAAATTTTTGCAGTCACACACTTGGTGTAAAATGAACCTTGAGAAAAAAAGAGAAATGCTGGGTCAGCTGCAGTAAATGCCATCCCTGAATGAAACACAAAACAATGCAGAAAAGGCTAACAATCCTCTTCCACCTATTCCCTCCTCCATGTCTTAAAAAAAAAAAAAAAAAAAAAAAAAAAAAGCTAAAATCTGTACAGTTTAGGACTTTTTAAAGTTCTTGTCATTTTTAAAAATGAACGTTACCAGTTCCTGTATGGAAGAGTAGTGAGAGGAGAGAGAATGACAAGACCATGCTGATGATCTTTGATATTGAACTTTGTGAAATGGAGTCATTTGGCTTGGCATGGTTCCATGGACAGAAGTATAAGGCTACAAACTAGAATGATAGGCTCCAGTGCATCTTATCTGTGACTTCAGAGTCTGTTTCCTATTTGATAAAATTCATATACAGGGATTTTTTTTTCTGAAACAGAAAATGGATACAATTTTGAGAAAGGTACCTCTTATATTGTGACAGCTATTTGACTGCTTTTGGTACAGACAGGAATCAAGAGCATTCAATATCACATACTGAGCATGTGAATTTGAAAAAAACCCAACCCTCTCATCCTCTCAGAAAGATGTTCTGCCCCTTCTTTAATTCAATAATAATTTCTCTGAGGACACTGTTAGGAGCATGTTTACTTCCCCTACGGGGAGGGACACCAACTCATTAGATACTATATCAGCAATCCATACACAGGCATAATTCGGGCCTTTAATCATAGTGGTGTTCGTTGTCATCTTGTGGGTAATATCCAGAAGTTTAATGAAAAGAGTTCAGGGGTTCGCAATTTCACATGCATTTCTACTGATGCATGTGAACAAAATGTTCTGTTTTCATTAACCAATGCCAAAGAAGGTCTCTTAGTCTTCAGGAGGGCTAAAACATTAGTGTTCAAGCATGATATATATATTTTTTCCGCTTAAAATTTGTTTTCAGGAATAATTTCTTTTTTTTTTTTTTTTTTTTTTTTTTTCAGAAGTAAGGAATGATAGAGCTTCTCATTTGCTATAGAGCCCGCCTATAGAAAATATAATTTCTTCATCCAATCTTCACCCTTACTAATGTAGGGGTTAACAGCACCCCAACCTATCCCTGCAGGGGCAACCAAAACATACCCCAACAGCAGTAGTCCTCAAACACACTCCACCACTCTACTGACTGATTTATATCCCGCAAGCAACTATTGCTGATTTACTTTTTTCTGTCAGCCAGATGAAGCATTCTATGAAAGTATGTCTTTGCCTGTGCTTGGATATTGACCAATGAGGTCTTTATGGGTCCTGTTCTTGTGACTAAAAATGAACATCTCCAGCACAGGGACTTACAGCCAATCTTACCACTTAGTACTCAATGGAGATCCAGTTCATATAGTCAGTAATATCTCTAATGCAATCCATCTTATCCTAAAGTCAATCCATGTGTTTTCCAGATGAATCATCTTCTGAACTCCATTACTCTAAAGGGATCTGCCTCTTTTCAGACACCTACACTGCTTAGAAAAAATTAATTCCACAGTAGGATTTCATGGTATCACAAAACTGATCTATACGCCTGTTCGTATTACTCTTGTTTGTCTCATTAAAGTCTTGACAAGATAATTAAGTACAAAACCCATCTATTATTAGTCCAGGCACAATAATACTAGCATTCATAGTCCAAATGCACACAAGGAAAAAAAAATCCTCACTAGAAAAACAGTTGAAAATTTCATTAAAAGAACAAAATCTGCAAATTTCCTCTTACCTACTGTGCAGGTTTAAGCCTTGCGGGATCTGAGAGCACGTTGCCGTTGCCCCTCCCCAACCCGCGCCAGTCGGGCTGGAAGTTAGACACTTTGGTTAGGCAAAAACTAAAACCAGAAGGGAAAGTAAAAAGGCTCCGCCCCTGGACCTGATGTCAGCATGGTATGAATAACCTGGCTGGAGATCCCTTCCCCCTCTCTCTCTGCTGGGGAAAACTTGACTCTATCCTAGCTGAACCAGGACACCTACCTTGTTGTTTCACTGGCATTATGGTCACTCCTGCAGAAATTCTCTGAGTCATGAGATCACAGCTTCAGTGTCCCTCCAGGAGAAGGGGGTAAGGATACTGAGAGTCATTAGTGCCCTGGGTGCTTTGCCAGAAGGGGTTTGATACTGGTTACAGTGATCCCTTCTTCCTCAGTTCTGTAGTCTTCCTGGGGTTATTTTTCTCCTGTTTCCTGACACAATGTGTTTTTTTTTTTTTTTTTTTTTTTTAATTGCTTTCCAGTTATCAATTTTTTTCAGTTATCTTTGTTTCCGGTATCCCTGTTTTGCAGGGCTGCACTCCTGTAATGACCGTTAGCTCCCCACTGTGATTTGTGTTCACTGTAGGGCACCTCTGTTTTCTGCCTGTGTTGGTGCTCTTCCACAGCACATTTTATTCTAGAATTTATGCCACAGAACATAGCTACTGGCTGTTGTTATTAACAGTAAGTGTTAACCCCATCATTGCACAAAATTAAATGAAAGCTAAAACCAATTTAGGGATTAGTTCCCTAGCTGCTAGACAATTGCTATCACAGTTTAAACAAGCTAAACCCAGCTCAAGACAAGACAACCTCAGTCCTGGGGTCTGTTCTCTCTCACTACTAATGGCAACTTGTATTTTCTGTGCTACAACAGGGAGCTGCAGGCTGTGGCTGGAGTGGGGATAGAGAGAAGCTGATGGAGTAAAGTATGAGCTGCAAAGAGAACTGAGATGTGGGAAAATATTTTGGCTGTGCAATGCCTTGGGGGCCTTGTGTAAGGCTCATCCTACAGCTGAAGTTGGAGTTCATATATCATCCATTTTTAGTATGTGCTTTATTCAGCGATGTCATCGCATGGAGCATGTCCACTGCTGAGAGTGTCTTGCATTCATGCAGGTTCATTTTCTGGTGCAGTGCCTATGACTTAATTTCTTCACAGAGAAACATATCAGAAACTTCAGTGGGGTCAGCCTCTTTTGAAATATCCTTGGCAAGGATTTTGAACACTGACCTTAAGCCTTTTGTCTTTAATCAGTGAAAGCTGCCATTTGATTGAAACCTTTGCTTTACTATGTTTAACTCCCACTGGAATCCCATAGAAACTGTGTTACATCCATAGCAAATTTGCATGTTAACTTCTCTTAAGATTTGTTTAGTTTATGTTCTTGCTTTCTTGCAGCGAGTGCTCAAAATATAAAATTAACACCACAATCCATCTAATTTGTTGAAACAATAATTTCATCAACACTCTCATCATTTTCCTCAAATAGATATAATTTTGATTTCTTCCTGCTCCAACCAATTGCTTCTGTCAATCTGAAAATCACTGCCTGTATCTTTAATGCTCCTTACAATAGTTATCAGGGCCGGCTTAAGATATTTTCAGCAGGAATTCTTATTGCCAAAAGGAGAAATCAAGCTTGTTGGGAATTTGCACCTTTTCTTTTTGCCAAACTGTACAGAAAATTTATGCCTTAAAGAATGACATTTCCAAATGAATCAAGACATTTTATTATAGTGGTTTTAGGTGACTGCTTAATTTTTAATTTTTTTCTGTTCAGAACAACCTAAAGCTTTGAAGTTTCTTTCAATGTATACATTATTGTCATTGGTGTGTAAAAGTAATAATTGAAGACAACAGCTCTCAAGCAGTTCTCAGAAGAAGTCTTTGTAGTATATTTTTATAGTCCACAGCAATCACCACGATTCCCTCCTGTTTTATATTTCAAAAAGAAGTGGCACTCATCTCAGGGAAGAAAGAAGGAACTGGAGTTCTTCTTAAAGAGGGTCATTGGTGTGACTGAGGTTACATGAGCCATCAGCAACATAACAGTTAAAGGGAAGAGAAGAACAGAATAAAACTGGTATTTTTTCCTGGTTCAATAGGTTTGGAAAAAGGGCTGAAGATATTTGTAGAAAGAGAAAAAAAAATGTCACCAGGAATTCTTGTCTCACTGAAGACAACTAACATACATTAAAGCTTTTTCTTGAGCCACAGATTTATGTAAGCTATAGTAAACAGTGGGGAGGGTGAGGCATATGACAGTTCCCCCATAAAAATATGGCTTATGGAAATACTTAACATTTTTGGAATCCTAGTACAAATAGGTGCACTCACCTGAATATCTTCCAGTGTACTCTGGTGTGTCAAAACCAACTATATTGGCCTTTGAAGTCCTACTCGCAGGTGTTTTCAATTTGGGCTTCTCTAAGTTTCTGTGTGAATTGTTAATCATAATGCTTCCTATTATTTGTGAGCAGATATTTTGCTCTCACACAGACAGCATGAGTGACAGGTTTTTCTCATACCATTTTATATGAATAATGAGTTGTTTCAATGCACACATAGAAAGGACATAATTTAGACTTAGCTATCATTTCAAGACTGTGCTTTATCTATTTTTTTACTGAGTAGAAAATGAGCCCATAACTTACTGCATTATTTTTTACTTGTAATTTCTTGTCAGTATTATTCAACATACAGTATTTCCTCTGAAAATTATCTTAGACCACCTTGTCAGTGTTTTCTATTTAAAAAAAAAAAAAAAAAAAAAAAAAAGTAGAGATTTGTACTTTATTTTTAAGGAGAAATGTATGCTCTTACTATCTTAGTTAAGCATTATATGATATCTTTCTTGAATACATTCCCAAATCAAGGGAAAGCTTCTGCCTTGAAATCAGGTGAAGAAAAATTCATTAAAACTAAGGTGGAAACCCATTTTGAAGTCTAAGATGTTAAAATACAAAGAAGTTTTAGCTATTGCAGAAGCTAGTTGCACTGAAGTTCTTTCCAGTTTTTCCATGCTCCTACCATTCTGAATTTGTGCATTATTTATGAACAACTTAGTCATGGGTATTGAGTTAAGGTTACCCTTATTCTATTTACTTCAGTGAGTAATTAACTTTGTCTCATACTTTGTGGCTACTGTTGCAATTCCAGAAGTGAGTGTGTGAAAAAATCAATATTCATGGTTGATTTCTTTTATTTTTCTCAGCAGACAGATGTATTTTTCACCTGAAACTGCAATACTCTCATTCTTCACTGCTTTTTGTCTTGCACAGCTATTAATAATTACACCTGTGCACCATGGGAGCTTAAGCCTTTTGCATGACGGCAAGAGAGCAAGATCCTCACCCCTGCATGTACAAATGCTAAAAAAAAACCCCAAAAACAAAACCAAAAAAAACCCTGCAACAGCACCCCAGGAAAATATGGCTTCAGTTGTATTTGTTTGTCACAATTTCTTAACTGTCTTCAGAACTAATTGTCAGAATTACTAGAGTCCCTTACTATTCTGTAGTTATGCAAGTGATACACGAGAGTCTCAGCTCTTCCCCCTCTAAACAAAGATGATGGAGAAACTACATAAAAAGTGCTCTACCAAGTTGCTTCATTGAATCATCTTAAACTGGTACCCTTTTGCTAGAAACTGAGTAGGGCTAGCTGCCTCTGAAGAAGATGCAAAAAATGCTAGATAATGATGAACTAACTTGCCATAATGAGCAATTAGTAGCTGGCTTGTGGACCTAAGCAAGAAGGTTGGTATTCAATCTACTTTTTTTTTTTTTTTTTTTTTTAATCCCCTTTATTTTCATATTGCTTTTTTCCCTCCCTCGTTTCTCTACAGCAGCACTGACTGTGCTCATTATCTTCATAAATTACTATTGTTCTGACCCTTGAGAAATTCTTGGCCTTACTATGTCAAAGAAAGATATTTATAGGCTACTTACTTAGTATATTAAAGTGGCAGGTCTTTTTCTCAGTTTGTTCCATGTTGAATAAGTAAGAGATAAAGACAGGTGCAAAGTAGAATCAGAGCAAAACTATGCAGTATCAAGAGCATCAAGAAATTCAGGAACAGAGAAGCTAGACAACATTTCTTCATTTTATCATATGATTTCCACTTTTTGATATTAGAAGTGTTATAATCACTGTCAAAACCACCGGTTTTATGCCTCAGTACTCCTACAGGGAAACTGTTTTCACTTTTCTGCTTATGACTAAAAACTGTCCCCACATTTCCAATGTAAACTTATTTATGAGCAGTGTCTATGCTTTTGACAAATCTTGTCCTTTTTTTTTTTTTTTTTTAAATTCTAGTTTGCTCTTCAGATAAGCGAACAGGATGTTCTTGGATCCTCAGTCAGCCTTTGGTTTACTAAACAAGTCCAACTTTCTTAGCCTCTTCTCAAAAGATCATCCCATCAACTTTATCTTTGCTTACCTGGTATGAAACTAGTTTGTGTTAGGCACTGGAAATTTGGGCAGAATTCTGTTTAAGGTTTTACCAATATCTAGTAAAATATTTTAATCACTTCCACATATCTATTAGAAATCCTCTGTCTGAGTCTTTGGGGGAACTGCACTTGCTTTTTCTTCAGAGGTTCATTCTTTGCTGTTTTAGTACCTTTTGATGTGTCTATAACTCATCTGGCCTTCTGGAAATTCTCACCTGATGTCTCTGTTTCCTATTTCCCAATATTTACCTTTCTTTGCTGATATATATATATATATTTTTTTTTTTTGTTTGTTTGTTTGTTTTGGTTTGGTTTTTTTTTAATCCATGTTTATTCTTTCTGTTCCTGCTGACATCCTCTTGATGTGCACAAGCCTCAAACAGTTTTCTACATTATTTCTTGTTCAAGATTCAAGTTTTGGATAGCTTTTTACAAAAATATCTATCCTATTAAAATTCCAGGTGCCCTCTCCATTCAGCTCCTGAAGTTTCTTATCTTATTAACATTACATTTCTCTTCTTTTGTCAAAGTTTCCTCTTTTGAACTCAATTTCAATTACAGATTTATCTTTTTTATTTAATTTTGTTTATGCCAAATTAATTCCAGATCACTCTGCTTGAGTTAATTTTCTATAGCCAGTTTTTCTACAAAGTCCTCACTGGTTGCCAGAGCCAACTTTTCATCTTTTTCAGCTAGTAGCTGATAGGAAAAAAGGCTCATGCTATTATCTACAGGCACATTCTCACCCAAATTAGTATCATTTCTGTGTTGAAACCTAGAAAGTTAGATCCTTCTAGAATAGAAAAAAACAGTTGATATTCCTTAAACACTTTTGCAGAGATTTTCATCCACATATCAGTCCAATCCTGTGAAGTTTGTACTAGACTCCTTAACTTTCCTTTAGCAGATCAGAAATATTCCATTGAAGATTAGTTGTGGGTCTGCATCTTCCTTAGTCTGGCATCATCATTCTTGTTCTCTTCCAACCGAAATCTGGCAATAGCTTTTCTCATTGGCAAGGAATGGATTCTTCCTTTCTCCCACTGGGATCCATTACACGCTCAAGTCCATATTCAAGTCCTCAAGTTTCAGTCTCACGGACTCACTGAACGTGATCCCATCTATAACAATGAGCTTTGAAAGCACAATCAGACCCAGATCTAATATAGAAGCCATAGATGTTGCATTGCCTATAGATCATTAGTTGTTCAGCACTTTCTGTTTAATGTTAGGGCTTCTTTTTAGCACTCCCAAATCAAGATCAGTGCCAAACAGGACTGGAATAGAAATACTAAGTGATGTTTTCATTACAGCTGGGATCAATTATTATGGCTCATTATTTTCAGATATTCAAGATTGTGTTATTATAAAATGCTAGCTCATGTGAATGGTCCTGCTCCTACAGAATATTGACTATCTGATATTCTATTCCATTATTTTTCATCATTATTTTGACTTACAGTTCTTTAATTAATTTATATGTTCCCTAAACATCAGTCCTTTATGACTGACTTGTACCTTGCAGTCCTGTAGCTAGCTCTTCTTTGTTGTTCAGACACATCATAATCAATAGAAGTTCTGCATGGGTAGTTCATGCCACAAAGACTTTGCAAATCCTCAGTTTCTCCAGTCAAACTTCTCAGAAGGAAGAGTCCACATCAGTGGTAAAGGCTAGGGCTGGCCCCATCGCTGCAAAATAATCTTCTAATTAATTTGTACTACATTTATGACTGCAGTACATGAACACCTTGCATGCTCCCTCCATAGATTTTTAAAGACCTATTTTACTGTGAATTGAGTTAGAGAAAATACACTTGGCTTAGCTGTTAATTGCTGACAGACAGGACAAAAAAGTAGATGAGGCATATATAATGGGGGCACAATATAATGTTATCTGGTTAACGATTTTAGGGACTGTCCCTAATAAATGTATGTTCTACAGGCCTATCTCATGGAAGTACTGTTGTGAAGAATTTTTCCCTTTTCCTGCCAAAGGAGAGCTAGGGATGTGATCAAAGAGGACCCGAATCATTTATTAACATAATGTCACAAGCCAAATGTTTCCATTTTTCCAGCAAAATAAAAAGAGCTGTCATTACAAAGGTGAGAACTGCCAGTTAAAGCAAAAACTAAGGTAAAAGAGCTCTGGCTTCTCTTTCTCTTGCTAATACAGCAGGAGGTTGTGACTTCAGACTTACCATGTATAGTCTGATTTGCAGATGTCCCATTAACTTTAGCTGGAGCAGGTGTGCTCAACACCTTTGAAAAGAAGTCTCCTAGTTGTTTTGTGCCATAGTTTCATTATGGTAAAATGAGGAAGAAAATAACAAGATCTAACTCACTGCTTGTAAAGTGCACGGAAATGTCCATTTAAGAATGAAAGACACAGCAACTACTCTGGCAAAGCTGCCCTTGCTGAGCTGGGCTATGCATAACAGATGTAATATTGCAGGGAATGATATAATGCCATATCCCTCCCCTCATCTATCTTCTCCTTGCCCTTGAATTTTTCCAGCCTCTAGCTTCTGCAAGCCTCTGAACTGAAAGGACCTTGACATACTCAGCTTTGAATAGCAGGATCTCATGAAGCAGGCTTTAAAACAACAAATCAGTCTACAATTGCTGCTCATTTCATAAAACTGCTAAACATTTCAGGCTGTAAAATTTTTTGCTATTTTACAAGCGTGGTTTTTAGAGCTTTCAGTTTACTTATTTTCAGGGACCAGCTAGTACTACTATCCCAAAGGACTTGTGTAATATTAAGCTGATAAAATTGCTTTAGGTTTAGTCATATATAAGGGGGTAGATCATTCACACACATTCACCCCTATGTGCTGACTGGAAGTAATAAGGACCCACCATTTCTGAAACAATATTTTTTAGATTATTCATTAGTAAACAATTAATTTATTTCACTTAGGATCTGTATTAATTTTTAGATTTTAAATAAGAGATAACATAGCTGTGTATCGGGATTTTCACAGTAACTTTTTGGAGGATTCTTTGCTGTAAAGCACTCTGTTTTGCAGGGTTGCATTTATGTTGTTATGTGCTGGTGCTGCACAAAGTGTTTAACTGTTTCAGGCTTTGCAGCAGAAGCATGTTTTATATAGCATGGAGTCTTCAAACTAGCCGATTTTCTCTGTGTTTTGCTGATGACATCTTCCTGACAGAAGAGGAGGGAAACCATCACGCCACCATCATGTCTTAGAGACCTGGTGCAGTCGCAGCTGGTATCTAGTGTCTGCAGGTTTTTTCCTGGTAGCCCAGCTAAGACCCTGCCATTTGCCACAAGTGGGCAGTAATTAACTGCTCATTCAGATCACAGGACTTCACTCCTGGTTGAGCTTCCTAACCCTCAGCCTGCCCTTTCTTTGGCCTAACCTGACTAACTGTTCTAGGAAGGAACCTGGTAGGTAGTGCCAATTTACTCCAACATTCTTACAGAGAGTGTTTTAATAGTCTGCACAGGAGCTCGGGAAAGTATGTGTTTCTGATTGAGACGGTGTAGATGAGCACTCAAGGCAACACCTCCCTTTCAGAGCTCTGCAATCCCTTCTCCAAGCCCTGTGTTCTCCTGCTTCCAACCATTTAAATAAGAAATTTGAGAAATGAGTTGACATAACTAGGTCTGAATAAGTAACTATATTATACAAATTCCAGCATTTTCAATATTGAAATTACTGCCTTTCAAAGAAAAAAATCCCCAGCAAAACCAAGCTAAGCAAACCAGTTTGGTTTTGGTATGACTGACAAGGCTTTTGGGGCCAATGCTGCATGGTATTATATCTTATTTATTGCTCTTGTTACCTTAAACAATGGAATATCTGCTTCTGGTGAGCAGGACAAATTATGAAGAGTATCTTTTTAAGGCCAGATTATTTTCTTTTCCTTTGTGGGAATATTGTCACCATGTTACAGAATTATTTTACCTCACTTCAGGCTCTTTGTAGACTAAGAGGTACCTTCTTATGACTATATCACATGAGAGGTAATACTTATTAACAAAAAGCCGTATGTAAACATGACATGCTTCCCTTGACACATGCCAGCCAGGTGAATTAAACGTTAAGTGAAGTGTATCTTGAAATGTGCTGACAGTAGGCATTGAAATTTGGATTTAAGCAATACCTTCCAGACTCTGGACAGGAGGACAGAATAACTGGATTACATGAGATCTGAACCTGGAAGATGATTGAGCTATGAGTGGCTGTTTCTAGGAAGCTGGAATGTGTATAGTCCCACTATGGAAAAAAATTGACAGTTTGTGACACTGTGACACCAGTTCGGAGGTAAGATTTACCCAGGAAGAAGGTGTAGGCCAGCAACAAGTTCCTCTCTTCTGGGCAAGAAGCATCCATTTAGTCTCTATGGGAACACTAACTGTTTTCCTCATCCTGCTATACATTTTTCTGTCTCTGTTCTGCTTATAAAGGTGTCAGTTCTCAAAACAGCCACCTAAAGCAGTCCATGGACATCCTGCACACAAAGACAGGACACTTGAGGTGAAGCATTTCTTACCTCCTGATAATACCTGGGTCTTCTCTCTGCCCAGGTGGGCCTGGGCACAGCTGGACCCTGTGGTCTACAGGAGGGTGCTCCATCAGCTGACACATTTGCAAAGGTGCCAAAGCCCTGCTCCTCTTGGCAAAGTCCAGTGTGAGCAAAAAAAATCTCAGCGCATCCAGAAATCAAGATAATGCTATTCTGTAGTCTCTCTCTCCTGCAGCCTCACTTCTCATTTGTTTTTCTGACCGCCACTGTTCACTGAGCAGCTGTCTTCAGTGATCTGTCCATGATGATGTAGCCAGAGTGCTACTTTAATTTTGCTTGCAAACAGCCAGCAACAGATGGAGCAAAGCAGGTAAGAGAATTATCTGCCATTAAGGGAAACAGGGCACAAGACTAGCAAGCCTGCCTTTTTTGTTGTTGTTTTTATTTGAAAGAAAGACCGTTCAGAGAATTTTAATATAAAGCAAAACAAGTAGTAAATAAATAGACAACTAGGTAAGAAAACGTTAGGAATAAGGAAATACTGGAAGGAAACTAAGAGGTTTATATGAAAATTATTTGCTTTCAAATAAGAACAAAGATTGCATAAAAGGGAAAAACTAAGAAAAAAAATCCCCCACAGTTAAATGTATGTGGGCAGTCCATGTGCAATTTCAGGTGGCTACTTAGAAAAATGAACAAGTCAAGTAATTCAAAGAAGAAATGGAATTGTGAAGGATCACCAGATTTTAAATTAAGTGAACAAATTGTATGGGGGAGGTGTGTAGACCATAAAACACAATAGCTTGAATTGACAGCTTATAACCATGGTTCTAAGTGAATGGCCCTTCATTTCCTGTGCCAAATGGAAGATAATGCCAGTATTTCATAGTGATTTCACTTTTATTATCACCAAAAGTTTAGGCCAGTATTCTATTACCTCGGATGTCTTCATAGTGTCTGATTGAGCTGGACAAGAAATGAATTTGATGATTAATTTGCTGACTCTGAAGAAGAGGGTAAAAGGAGAAGGCAAGGTTTGTAGGATTACTAGAAATGTAAGAAAATGAAAGAACTAAAACCATTCAAATAATTCATTTGGAATTGGACAGAAAATATTTCATTTTGACGGATCATTTATGACCTTTCTAATCTCCTTTTCAAAAACTATGTCAATACAGAGAGTAAAAATGCTATTTCAAAAGAGCTTACTATTTTACATTTGAAAATGTCAAAACTTATGCAATTTTGAAGCAAAACATTTCTACTAATGTGCATGTTTTTTCTTGTTTCAGAAAATATCGCCTCTTTGATTTGTCCCAACCAACAGGTTCTCCTGATTTGGACCATAGCCCCAATTCAAAATGTGTTTAGTTATTTGTACATTCATTGGAAAAATGTCACCCAAATTTAGTGTCAAAAGTCCAAGCTGTAACTAGCCCCTGAAGCCTAAACTTTCATGACAATGACTAGAATGTGACTGAGTCTGTCAATACACAAATCTGTGTCACACCAATAGTGAAAAAAAGCAGGATCAAACTGAAGTAGAGAGAATCAAATAAATCGAAATAAGCTGCCAGCTACTATGTTGACTGTATTAGTTTCACATTCAGTTCTCCAAATTCTCCTTACCACCTAAATAAATCAGCTACTTAAATTCATGTTTAACCACACTCAATGCAACATGAAAATGTATTTTTGCTTCAGAATTCTGTGCCTTGTGAGACATGGGGTGTTGTGGGACCACAGCTGTTACGCACTACCCTTGTCCTAGGTTTGAAGCAACATCCTCATTCTCTGTCCTGCCCTTCTTCCTCCACTCACATATGAAGGTGTTTTCCTTGGAAGTGTTGCTTGCTGCTCATTGACAATGTACAATTTTTACTCTGCAAGTAAACACCAACTGCTGTGATTTTACAGATGACTATCACAGACATTCATGAACATGAGGAGAAGGTGGCGTAGGCTATAATAAGATCATGTAAAATTCTGTGCAGCATATCAAACAGAACAATTTTAAAATTCATATATTTAACTGGCAGCCAAATGCAGATCTTTCTAAGGAGGTGATATGTGCTCCTGGCTTTTGCTTTTCTTCTGGAAACTGTCAGTCACATTCTGCATCAGCTTGAGTTTATGCTTAGCTTTATCAGGCAGACCAGTCAGCACTGAATGGCATCAATGTCATCTTGAGGTAATGAAAGTGTAGATAACCATCCCAGAGACTGGTTGAGAAAAAGCTAGTGATGCAAGTAGCTGAAGGCTCTATTGACTGTATAATTCACATTTTTCATAGAGGAGGGTATGATCTGCAAATTGTTTTAGGCTTTCTTACTGATGATACAACAAGAATTTTGTTGCTGATGGGCACAGGAAGCAGTAATAAATAGCCATGTGTGCACACAGGGGAAAGAAAAATGGTTTGCATTTTATCAGCAAAGAGAAGGATTCAGAATGTAGCCCTGGATGTTTTTCAAGACACAGCATGTGAGTGAATGGAGAAAAAATGTGTCTTCTGTATAATAATGATAACATGAATGATAATAGGGAGATCATTCACCCATTCCGTGTTAGCTACCTGCTGGATGCTGCATCTGTGGAGGCCATTTCCTGCTGACAGATTCCAAATGAAACTGATCAACCTGCCTGAATGTTCATGGTGTTTGGACGCCTTTTGGACCTTGAGATATCATAGGATTATGATACTTCTGGTGGTAGATCCCCTGTTCACTGCTACATGACAACTCAGCTAATATGACACTTTATGAGTGGGGCATCATAGCAGTGTTCTGGTGTGCTAGCCAGAGTGCTTGTGCTGGAGAGGTGCCTCACAACAAAATTTTTTCCAAACTTTGGGTGAAAAGACAATAAGAAAACAGGAAAAAATCCTTTCCTTTTGGACGAGGTGTAAACCAGTGTAAAGCCAAATATAAACATTGAAGGAAACTTCAGAATGAACTGTCATATTGAGAAAAGCGATGCTGAATGTTAGACTTCCCCCTCCCTCATCCCAGTCAAAATGATGTGACCAGGATGATCAATAAAGTCCTTGACTGTTGATAGGGATGACAACAGTTCATTATTGCTCTTTGAACCATGTACTTTCATGAAAAGCAACCCAGGTGGAATTGCTGCTGTGCAGTTGAAGGATGTCATTATGTGTATAAAGTGTCCATTGAGAAGGACTTGGTAAGTATTCAGACTCCATTGTCAATCTTCCTTAATTTGAGCACTGGGATATTTATATATTTATATACAGTATGCTATATATATTTACATGTATGGTATATTTAGTTTCAGAGCTGTGGGTGACCTATGGCCTCCAGTAAGCTTGTAGCTCAAGGAATAAGAAGACTGTGTCTGGGAGCTGATAAGCACAAGGAAGCAGAGAATTTCTTGATTAATTTTTTGAAAGAAAGGACTATACTGTATCTGGGGACAAGACTTGCCATGATAAGCTTGAGGTTGCTAAAAAATGTGCTTATTGACACAGAGATAATACAAAAGTTGTTGGAAAGGTGACTTACAAGCTTCAGCCAAAGCCAGATCAATAATTCACAAGTTTGAAACTGTTTGGAAAGCTTCCAGGTATATCACCCACTACGTGCAAGTGAACAAGAGGAGGACATGAGCATACAGAGTGGATGATGGTTGCTGAAAACTGTCTTTATAGATAGGAAAATGAACCTGTCCGAGACTGTCTGGCCGGTCTGGAATGTCAGATAGAATCGATTTCAGCACACCTCTTCATGAATGAAAGTCAGGCAGAAGGTGTAACCCAGAGAAGGGATCACAGGGTTGGTGAGAGATTGGATGCCAAGTTTTTTGGAATTAATGACCTTGTTAGAAGGTGCTCGGGGAGAGATACTATTGCTGGGGGGGCAGCCAAGGGGAAGGGCTGTGGTAGCTGGGTTAACCCAGACTCAGGATAAGTACAGCAGTGGCCATTCAGGAGTCCCCACTCAGTTCTCCATCCTTTCATTGTGCTGTCTGGTCTGGGGGTTAGCACCCAGAAAGTGTGGTGTCAAAGCCCTGCTTTGTGCCAGCTCCTGAGGGCATGGTGCCTGGTGGGAGAGTGGTTGAGCGCAGAAATAAGAGTATTTGTGCTTTCTCTTTTTTCACTGAGACAGGATGGTTGGTACTGATCTTTGCTGAGCCAGTCAGAACTGGTCATTATTGCCTTCCCTTTACTCTCACTTCACATGTAGACCCCCAGAAGCATTTCCTTTGCTCCTGTTTCTGGGACGTTTCCAGGACTGTACAGGTTTCCCCTGACATGTGATTCTGATATGTGTAAGATATCAGAATATGCCCAGTGAAGGCACCCTGTTTGCCCAAGCACCTGAGGTGACTGAGAACTCTCCAGAAAACAAGCTAGGTTTTATGGCTGAAAGCCCTACTTGGAGCCTAAGCATCACTGAGATAGCTCTTGTATCACTCTAATATGGCTCTGATTTCCATGATACTTTCTTTCTAGTCCTGGACAGGTACTATATGCCCCATATCACGTAGTTTGCTGTCCTTTGCTTATGGTTATATGATCACTCAGAATTTTTTAACTTGAAATATGACTGAAGTAATTTCTGCCCACTACAAGCAGCATAATGGATACTGTATTTAACTGCTTGGGTAATTGTCTTTAATTCTGTTTATAGCATGAATTATAACTGCCTATATGGGGTGCCCGTTTAATAACTTTTTTTCTATGTTTCAAGACTTCATCTTTATTTGTGTATTGTACAAGAGAGCCAGAAAAAGTGGGAGGCCTAATGTAGCTTTATCCAGCTCCCCATTAACAAACTGGCTGCTTATCGTCTTAGACCTTGCTGTCCTGCATAACCTAATGGGATGACTGATGATTTTGCTTTATTTACTGAGGCAAAAATTATCAGACTCAACTTTAAACAGAGTTGGGTGGAGAATATCAGAAGCTGGCTAAACCTATTTTGACAGGATTCCAAAGAAAAGAAAAGCTCCTTTGAATCTTTCAGAAAAATAGTATTCTTCATATCTGCTACACTAACTATTTAGCATCAAATTCTGGTGCCAAAGACGAAGTCTGAAGGAACAGGCAGGGGCTACTGTAAGCAGAGTGTGGGAGATGGGACTTCACCACAATCACTAAATTGGGAAGTGATTCACTGATGCAGCATTTTACTGCTCTAGATTCACCAACAAATGAAGGCACATTTAAATATACGTTATTCATTCAATTATTTACACTTTAATTATTGTAAAAAGCAGTTTAGAATGCTTGTTAAGTACTGGGTAATACAGAGAAGCACAAGAGAGAGAAAAAAACTCAAATCCATCCTGTGATTACATGGTTTACCTAGATTTAGGAATACATCTCTGTAATAATTAAACATGATGGTCTGGAGGCAGTATCCTGCTTAGAATGGCTCTAAATCTTTGCAAATTAGAAGGTTGGAGGCTATTTCCAGGAAAGAATCTCTGTGTCTTACAACCTTCCCCTAAATATTTACCAAGAGATATGGTGAGAAGGAGAATATCATCCCAAACTGACCTCTCTGGTCCAGGCTGACAGTTCTTCAGATACGTGAAGCTTTGAGGGGCTCCATAAGACCTGACTGATTTTACAGTGCTAAATTAAAAATTGCCCTGTCTCCAAGCAAACATACACTTAACGACAACATTAATGTACCACTGTGACCAACACACATTCTAGATAATGACACAGGCAGTGACTTATATATTCTTTCAAATAAAATGCAGTGCATATCGAAAAGGTATTTGAGAATCTGTTCTCCATATTTATCGGCAAGATAATCTTTCAGTTCCATCCAACTGTTTCAAAGCTCTGGAGAGTATACTCTTTCCCCATCCTCCTTCCTTCACCCGATAGAGCTGACTTTATAAGGAATCATTTTTTGATATAGTAATACTTACTTTCTTAAAGGAATGTTAAAAAATTGACAGCCTGGATTCTCATTTTGCATTTTAGCCTGACACATGGACAGCTTTTACTTTATATCCTTTACAAGATTTTGCATATACTTTTGAGAACAAGAAAAAAAGAGACATTTATAATTCAGGACAAATTAAATTTTTAGTGAGGACAAAAAGTTACTACCATCGGAAGCTTGTAACTCTCAGTTATAACATCAAGAAGAGGCCACCATTTACATCTGCCTCTGCTTAGGATATATGTTGTGCTGAGTAATAAGCATTGAGTGTGAGGGTGACCCTGCCTTATGGTAGATAATGCTCTGAGTCTGCTCAAGATGACTGTTGTTGACAGCACAGACATTCAAGAAGCCAGGTAGATGGCTAAGTTTGTCTTCTATATTTTTTTCTCTTTTTAACACAGAGATAAGCCTGCTGTTTAGTGGCTTCAGACTATCACAACCACAGCTATGACAGTCACACCTTGCTCTCTTTCCTTATGAAAGATGACCACACTGCCAATTGTCATGCTATATTGTTCAACTAACTCTAAGCAAGCTATTGCAATACCAGAAATCATCTGACTGTAACATGTAGAGATCCTTTCTGGTTAATTTGTCTTGCTTCTTAGCAACTTTCTTGTCAAAGAAGATTAGCTCATATGATGTTATGCTCTTTAGCTGAGCAGGCCGATTTAGAGTCAGTGTGGGTATCAGTCTTCACAGTGTGCTGCAGAAAAGCCTGTGGACAGACCCCCCATGGCCTGATAAAGGAGACCTCTCTGCATCAGAGATGGCTAGTGATGTACTGAGATGTACTAGCAGGAGTTCTCCCGACAAGAGAGGTAGGTAAGATCACATCTGGGATGCTACATCTGGCTTTGGGCCCTCTAATAAAAGGGAGACATGGGCAAACTGGAGGAAACTCAGAAGATGGCCACCAAGATAGTAGGATCTGGAGTGTTTGCCCTGTGAGAATAGGCTGGGGCATGTGGGCTCAATTACCCTGGAGAAGCAAAGGCTTTGGTAGGGCTAACAGCAGTCTTCCTGTCTCTACCAGGAGAGTATGAAGGAGATAGTGACAGGCTGTTCAGTGTTGCATGGCAGGAGGACAAAGGACAATGTGTGTAAATTGAAACAGGAGAAGTTCAAACAGATGAAAAGCTTTTTCATCCTGAGGACAGCCAAGAATTGGAACATGCTGCCTAGCTAAGTTGTGCCATCTTCATCCTCGGAGGTCTTCATGACCTGACTTAGCACCCACCTCTGAACCCAGAGCTGACTCTGCTTTGAGGAAGGTGATGGACTGGAGAGCTGTTGAGATCCTTCCCAGCCTGCATGGTCCTATTATGTGCTTGATTTAAATCAGATGATGGACTCATGAATGGAATCCAGTTCCAGATTGCATAAACAGGATTATCTACACTGGGCTTGACTAACAGGATGAGAGGTCTACAGCTTTGTCAATACCTCAAGTAAATCTGTCGCTAGTGAAAGATAGATAGGTCTAACTAGGATCAACCAACTATAACTTCAATCTTCTCTTTAACTTTATTTAAACTTAATACTAGGTATTTGAAACCATTCTGATCTCCCTTTCCTTATTGCATTGTCTAAAACTAAAACAAATTAGCTTTCAGATGGGGAGTAGTTCCTGCCAGAAGACTGAATGGTAACTCAGGAGGCCCATTTTTTTGCTGAGGTGTTCTGTGCCCTATTGATGAAAATGGATACAAATAAGCAGGATTATATAGTTATTCAACTTAAAGATGTCCTCTGCTTCTTTCTGTACATAAGCTAATGCTAGCCAGTGGATAGAAGAAAATTACTACCTATTGGGAATTCATATGGAAACCGGTGTAAGAATAACATTTTAAATTTTTTGTTATAGGAGTTCTGTGTGAATTCAGCAGTGAAATATGTTTCAAGAATCTGATGCCTTTTTTTTCTGTCAAAATCAGAATAAAAATAACATATGCACTGCAAGCCAAATACAATACGAAAAAAGAAAAACCCTCACAAATCCATATCTGCCTTTACACACTATATGTATCTTGTATGGTTTTATATTTTGTAACTATTACTATAACTATTTTGTATCTATGGCTAACTACAACTATGGCTATAACTATGGCTATTTCTATTACTATTACTACTGCTATTGCTATGGTTATTACTACTTCAGTTACTGTTTTTACTACTACAAATATTATTACTATTACATCCCTAGCTGTAATGCATATATTAAGATAGTTTTCAAAATGAACATGCTTTCTGAGTCAGTAAATAAAGGCTTTAGAAGATCACAACAGCTTCTTCAGATGCTTGGTAAGTTTATGCCAACTTTATTATAGACTTATTATCTTTTCTCTTTGAAAAATCCTGTGCCTGTCAATCAGTTGTCATCTGAAAGTAACATGTCTATATTTTTTTAACAATAAATTATTTTTGAACAAAATATGGAAATACAGAGATACAACATCTGATGGCAGTGTTAGAGTGTAGGCACTCTCTGTGGACAGATGTTCCTGATGCAAAGTGGGGTGTCTGCTGAAGTTATCTCCCTTTTTCTCCTCCCCTCACTCTCTTTCTGCTTGCTCCTTCTGTTCTGCTGAAGGACACTGCTCTGGGAGAACAGGGTGTGATCACAGCCTGGTCAGCTCCCAGAAAAAGCTGTGGTGATAGTTTCAAAATTCCATGAAGGGGGTTAGTATCAGCCTGTCTGACTTTTGTCTGTGGGGGATTAAGATATATGCTCAGCTTCCTGCTCACACAATGGTGGATTTGACAGTCTCCCACTGGTGGGTGGCAACGGGCAATGTGGGAGCAGTGATATTTTTGAGGTGGCACTGCAAAATTTGTGGGAGATATTGGTCCAGAAAGGCAACTGCTTAGTAGCTTTTGAATTCTACAGCAGGCATATGTTGATATAATAACATGCAAAGCAGAACACAGTGAACCTGCTGTTCAGTCTGATCAGTTACTCATTTAATTCTGTTCTATTTTGAGCAATCAGTTTGTGTGGCGAATTTGGTTAGTGGACTAGATCATCTTTTCACTATAATATTCAGCACCATTACTATTTTTTGTTGTTGTTGTTGTTCTGAATGCTTGTGAAACAAGTACAATAGCTGCTATGTTGATGCTGATGAAGATAATATGCATTTATTATGAAAATACTTGGAGCCGGAACAACTTCATCATGGCCCACCAAATGAATGAAATCATGGGCTTCTGAGTAATGTGTAACATCAGTGCTGCCCATTAATCATTTTAAGTATAGATAGTCTCACTTAATTGGCTAATCAGTCTACATCAACAAGAAGTCTCTGATAACAAAGCCCAGGGTGGGACCCATCTTTTCACACAATACACCAGATATACTGATTTCCTCATCTTTCCACAGTGCAAACCATCACCTTCCAGCTGCTTGCCATTTTATTTTTTGCCTCTTTGTCACATTTCCTATACACAGGCTTTCTCATTTGGAGTTAGGTTGAAATTCAATTATTTCATTCTGTTACAACTTATTTGCATCTTGAGATTTCTTTTTACGTGACCAGGCTAGGTAAACATTGGAACCTTCTCTGTAACCCTTTGATATCTCTTTGATGATGACTAACAACTAAGCAGACTGTATATCTGACTCCAAAATGTTCTCTAAATGATTTTTAGAGAGAAAAGGATGGTGCTTAAACTTGAGAAATGAAAAAGATATCAACACTTGCAAATATAATCCACATAAATTTCTGTAGATTAGATATGTGTATCAAAGTGTTCCCTCTTTATAGTCTGGTCCAGCATCTGGACTCTGCTGAAGCAAGCAAACACTTCAGTAGCGCAACACATGGTATACTACAGAGCAATGCAAGGACATGCCGCTACACAGATGAGTGGCAAATAGACAGCTAGACTGATTTGACAGAATTACATATTAACGGAGACCAACAAGAGTCCCTTGGCCACTCTTGAAATCCAGAGTATTTCTTCAGAGTTGGACAAGGTCCTTTTCATTTAGTGTCAACTGTAATTCTCTTAGGAATTTCTGGATACGCAGATTCAGCAATTGCCTTCCTTTCTTCTTCACTGGATAGTGAGATACTACCAGAGAAGCCCTTACTTGTGTAAGAAGTATATGTATTTCCAGTTTAGCTTTTACAGCTGTATGGTTATCCACCAGATTAAAATAGGAGGTCATAGTGTCAGCGCTGGGGTTGACTCTAAGATGCTCTGCCAGTACAGGTCTCAGTTACATGGCCTGTGTAGTTCTGAGAATAAACCTTGTTTATGAATTGGGTTTCTTCCTTTTAAATATTTGACCCATTGTGCCTTTTCTATCCTTAATATATTTAGTTTTACTGTGTGACACAGAGACAATCTTTCTGTCCTTGTCTGTATGCAATCGAGGGTCTTGTAGTCTATTCTTGACTATATTTTATAACAACACACTTGAGAGAGGACTCTGGCCACTGTAAATTGAGTAGTGTTTGAGTATATTTAACATTGGAGATATCAACCTTCAATGATTTAGTATAAAAACTTGGCAGGAATAAAGGCAGTAAGAATGCAGATAATTGGATTTAAAAGCGGCTTTGACTTTACAGCCGTATAATAGGCTTGCTAAAATCTACTGTTGATAAGCTGATATCCCTTTTGTTGGGAGCTAAAGACATCCTATTTTCCTGAAACAGTAAGGGAATGAAGGTCTAAAATATCTGAAAGTTCAGTGGCTACATGATTCATGTTCATTATTTTCCCTAGAAGGGAGTCTCTGATATTCACTCAGTGGAGACGAAAAGACACAAAAAAAAAAAAAAAAAAAAAAAAAAGGAAAAATAGCAGAATACTATTTTCATGTCACAGTAACATAATGAATGAGACAAGCCATTCAGTCCCCAAGGGATGGGCAGTCTTGAAGTAGGCAATCCATAAATCTCTTTCATTGTGTTTGTCAGCAGTCATTTTTAAGGGCTTCTTTCTCAATTCACAGGTTGTGGTTATTAGTAACCTCATAGCTGTGCTGCAGATGTCATTGAGGCTTATTCCTTGGAGCCATGTCATCAATCATGGTTTTCACATACTGGAGCAGAATTATCCATAGCATTTTTTTTTTCCCTAGTAAGCATGACTTCAAGAACTTAAATGGAAAATGTAAGATATCATCATCATGCACATGCACAAACCACATTTTCTTGGCTGCTTAAGCTGATACAAGGCAGTGACATTTTTGGTAACATTGTACAGTTCTCTGAGATTTACCTTGTATGCATGGAAAAGAAAGGCAAGCACAGCTGAGTTACATACAGGAAACGCTGCTGATGCAGCTGATGCTGGAATTGCTGTAAACTTATTCCAGATATCGCTTTTGAAATGGAAAGCTGCAGTGTCACTCTCCCAAGTGTTTTCACATCTGATGTGATCAGAGTTGTCCAAAAGTATATGAAGATACCTGTGCTGAGCATTTGTGACCTCAAAGTTTTGTTTCATGGCAAGGATGCTTGCAGGACCTTATGAATGTGGGATGCTTGCTAGATGATGAAAAAAGTTGTTGAAAAAGCGTATGTTTAATGACAGTACAAAAGGTATTTCATATATTTCAGCAAGAAAACATCTGTAATCTCAGTACAGAAAGTCTTATCTAGTATGCAGTTCTCAACTGTAAAGTGGAAGGTGAAGAGTCTAAAGTTTTTTTCTGAAATATGGTGGAAGTGTGGTGAAATATTATATGCCTTCTTACATAATCAGCTATAACTATGTGTATGCACATTTTGTAATAATGGTATTTCGAATCCGGAAGGCTTTATAAATATATTGCAAACTTGGCTAACAATCATCTTCTTCCCTCGAATGAGTTGTACCTTAGTAGTGAATCTCATAAATTTAATCGATAGGCACATACATCAGAGTGGTGATTTATATCTTGGCTGTTGATCAATGACACCATACATTCGCTGCCTGTTTACGGAGTAGATGGAGTGTTTTGGATCTGTGCAATTGCATACTGAGCTCACTGCTTTACACTCCTTGCCAACTATTCTTTTTCAGCCTGAGCATATTTCTTCCATGCTTCAATTATGGATTTAGAAGCAAAATACAGCCCTGACAAGCTCTTTCTGAAATTGCTCTGCAGCTCTTCACATCCACCTAAAATTTCCCCACAGACTCTATCAGAAACCAAAAGCAGAATCAACCCTGATGTGTAAGCTTGGGGAATGAGCTTCTGTTTGGATCTTGACTCATTTCATTCACTTAGCTTAACTTTTGGTTCTCTAGCTTAAATCTGGAGTGGGTCAGCTGACATCATAGGTACAAAAACAGCCGTGCAGGAGAATATTTTGATCTTTGTCTTCTGTTCTTCAAAGCATGGTGAAGGAAATTAACTCAAACCACTTGGCTTGGAGAATGTAAGCCTAAACACAAGCACAAACTTAGACACAGAAATGGGGCACAAGTCCATCTGCTGTTGGTCGCCATTTTTGAGGAAGCAGGTACTGTCAGCTCACCTTGCCTCATCTCCTTTGGGTGTTTCTCCAAGTTAGAAAATATCTCCTGTTACTGATAAATTATTTGAAAGAACTGACCTAAAAATGTGGTAGAAAGCTATTCAAAGTATACTGTAGGAGTACTGTCAGGACTCTCTGTACTGGCTAAGTAACATGTTACAAACAACATGCTATGCTCTGCTCCTATCTCACTGGACCATAATGGTGGCAGCTTCCTGCGGCTGCTTGTAGGAGAGCATTGGCTTAGAACAAGCTCTGGTCATTCAGACTGTCCTTTGATAATTTTCTGGCTGCTCAGAGTTATTTATCCTTTCTAATGCAGCCAAAACAGTCAAGTTCATTTTCTGCATCTGACCCTTTTCTTTGGCAGATCTGATTTCCTCCTATTATTCTGTGTGCTGGGAAAGCATGCATCACATTCCATCCCTGCCTTCCTGTACAGAGGTGCCATCCATTATTGAATCTGTTCTTTTGTGTCCCTGCTGGAACTTGCCTATTTTCAACACAGCAAATGTGTTGAAAACATCAGCTCCCAAATGGGACCATGATCATGGGACATAAAGTTCAAACTAAAATGTAGGCTGTTGGACAAAAAAGATACCCAGATCAAAGTAGTCGTGCTTTCAGCAGTATTAAGGACTTGGAGCTCTCATTGAAATCCAAACCAGAAAATTTTAAGATGATCATATTTTAATGCTCTTGGGATTTGACAGGTTGAGTGTGCTTAAATATGTGATGTTGCCTGATATTTAAGTGTTACAAAAGTCCCACAAGTTTCTGAACAATATTACCAAACGTGAGAAGCATAAATCTTTCATTTCGTTGCCTTGTTCAGCAATAAAGGCCCATGAAGATACTTACTCTGTCACTACTATTTTGCCACAGGGAAATTCTCATTCATAATCTTGGAATCATCCTTTAAAATGCAAACAGATTTTATTCTAACAATGTCTTCCTTCACTTGTGGAAGCATTATAAAGGCCCATAAGTGATGCAGCAACACAATGGGGAATAACCTTAGTTTCAAGTTCAGTGTGAGCTGGCTTTTGCTAAAACAAACCAATGTCCCATAGGTGGATGGATTTACTTACTCTGCTCAGTACATTAGGCCCATCAGATGATTCACATATACTTTGTGCAATATTACACTGATATACTTCATGCAATATTACACTGATAGTATTAGAAAAATGTGAAATATCAAACGTCGCATATTAAAGCACCTGTCAAAACACAAGAGCTTGATGAGATAATTTAAGGATTCTTAGATTCTTTGCTAAAACTTCACTTTTCAGACTTTCAGTTCTTGAAAAACACATCTTCTTCTTCTTTTTTTTTTTTTTTTTTTTTTTTTTTTTTTTTTTTTTTTTTTTTTTTTCCTTTCTCCACTGACTAAAACTTTCTTATGAATATAATCCCCTTGGTTTCACTGGGAAATGAAACAGCCTGGTGCTAAGTGACATATGTAAAGCTGGCAGAACCTGCCCATATGCTTCCCAGTTACTATGCACCAGAGCAGCTTTGTGGCAGCCTGTCACTGCAAAGCAGTACTTCCACTTCAAGCTGAAAACTTTACTTGGTATACTCTAGCAGAAACTTTGCACAGAATCCCTTGAGTAGCTCACTCACTCAAGTAACCAATGTCTTCTGTGTTTTTCTTAGTTGACTAGATGTAGAAGTTTCCCTGCTCCTACTGATGCTCAAAGGCATCTTCTTCCTTTCTCTAAAATTGTTCTGTGGAACATGACACTATAGAAGGGGAATAATTTTAGTTGGCTAAAGACATAGAAAATTGGCAGAACAAGTAATTGAGGGCCTTTGAAGTTTTCAGGAAAAGAGATTCTTGGAGAAGGGAAAGATTTTTTTAAAATATAGCAATAGTTGCTGTGTTTTGGAGTAGGGAGAGCTTCTGTTGAGGGAGGTTGAGGCTGGTGTATTTTTTGTGGTAATTTAGATTAAGAATTAGAGCATAGATCTTTCAAAAAAACCCCAGGGGAAATCTCCCCTGCCAACCTGTGGAGTCTATTTGATTTATTGTAACACTTCACCTTGCGTCACTTCTGAGAGTGTATTTAGTACAGACCTATTCATGAAGGCACAAGTTCTAAAAAGTAGTCACTGACCTTGGATACCCACTGTTGTATGTGCAGACTGAGTTTGATATTTACAGATGCTGATGTGAAAAAGATGGCTAGCAGGTTTTAAGGTTGAATTTAACAGAACCATCAAAGCATCAAAAGCAAGCAGTTAGGACCTTGTAAGTATTTATATAAACTAAAAAGAAGCAAGTCAGCACAGTATATACAAATGTGTACATCTGGATGTGTACATCATAGCACGTTGAAGATAATAATCTTCTGTAGGGTACGTACTGATGACTTACATCAGAAACATATTTTTCAAAAGAAGAATGAAGTCCTCAAAGGCCTGTAAGAAATAATAACCACTGATTTGAATGTTTGATTTATTTTCCCTTTAGTTTAAATATCTTTCTCTCATATAAATTACAAACCAATACTCAAAATACAAGAGATTCACTTGTCTTATCTCCTGCTTGGCACATACTGAAACTCATATTTACCACTTGTAAAGAAATTCTTGTTAATGAAGGTATCTCTTCAAATAATTCCTTCACAGCCTGTGATCTAAGATTAACGGCTACAGCTCAGAAGACCATTGCTTTGTCCATTCTGAGGAATGATACAGATTTAATTAGTTATGCCTCCATTAATGAATTAGAGTAGAACAAGATGTTGGTGAGAGGTTCATTTTCTTCTACAGAAAAAAAGTGGTTTGTTTTTTTTTCCTAATAGTATTTGCTAATTAATATTGAGATACTGGTATTTAAAATACAATATGTAAAATGTTCAGATGAAGCTGATTAGATTTACATTTTATTATGCAGCATTATACTTAATAGCACAGTCTTCAGGAAGGCATGATCTGTGGTTAAAAAGAAGAGGACAAAATAAAGAAGTCATTCTCTGACACTGCCCGAGTTGGTCTTTTTCATCTTGTTTTTGCATTCTCTCCTCACCTGCCTTTTTGCATGTGAACTGTTTGACAGAATGGTGGATGGCTTGTGCTTTATTATTTGCAAATATATTGTGTTACACATACCCTACTTTAAGTCATTTGCATAAAGGATAGAACTAATTGAGGTATCCTGATAAATTTTTCATGCCTATATGGACGACAGTTTTTTTTTTTTTTTTTTTTTTTTTTTTTTTTTTTTTTTTATGGAATTTTAGATGAACTTAAAGTATTGGGAAAAATTAATGTAGCTATGATTACAAAATGCTTATTATTTAATATTTTACCTGAAATATCAAAGCTAATCACAGTGATTTTTCTAACTGAGTTTTGGCTGACTGATTCAATGTACCATAAAAATTAAAAAGTTTTTGGAGAAAAGATACTTATGGTCATTTGAAAATTCAGGAACTTTTAAGATGTCTGAAATGAGTTACAGATGATTAAGATAGCTGGTGCCACTAGTTGATTGTAATCCAATTTCTGTTTTTAAAAATGCTAGTGATAATAATATTATTGTACTCTGTCCGTTGTAAATGCTCTGTTAAAAAGACTGCCTTGAAATATTTGATGTTTAGTGTTCTGTAGAGCCTTTGTGTAGAGAAATTTAATTATTCCCACAACTGAGTAAAATATTCAAGCTACATAGTGACACGATGACTTAAGACAGCTTTTTTTTTTTTTTCTTTTTCTTTTTTACGTGTTGAATAAAAAATTGAATGTTATTGATGCCTTGATTAGTTCTTTTTTTGGTTAGGGAAGAGTTTGCTAGGCCATAAACCATTAAGATACCATCTAATGGCAATCAGAATTATTAACTGTGAAAAAGGGGTCGTGATTGAGCAATTGTAAAATGATGAATGAGTACTCTGAGGAAAAAAAAAAAAAAAAGTGAGAAACTTATTCCTTTGTGAATTACAGGATTGAATAACTATAAAACAAGTATGAGGTTTTTTGTTTGTTTGTTTGTTTGTTTGTTTGTTTTTAATTTTTAATATATCATGAACTTTTTAATGAATAATTTTCAAACTGATTATCTAGTGGTTTTTTTTTTAACTAATTATTTAATATTTAATCCTTTTCCTTAAAGAGAAAATTCACATGATGCGATCACAAAGGACACAATCACAAAGAACAAAATCACAACCCCCAGCAGCGCTACAGGCTTGGGGAGGAGTGGCTGGAGAGCTGCCAGTCAGAGAGGGACCTGAGGGTGCTGATTGACAGCCGGCTGAACAGGAGCCAGCAGTGTGCCCAGGGGGCCAAGAAGGCCAATGGCATCCTGGCTTGTGTCAGCAATAGCGTGGCCAGCAGGGACAGGGAAGGGATCTTACCCCTGTACTCGGCACTGGTGAGGCCGCCCCTCGATTCCTGTGTTCAGTTTTGGGCCCCTCACTACAAAAAGGACATTGAATGACTCGAGCGTGTCCAGAGAAGGGCAACAGAGCTGGTGCAGGGTCTGGAGCACAGGTCGTACGGGGAGCAGCTGAGGGAACTGGGGGTGTTTAGTCTGGAGAAGAGGAGGCTGAGGGGAGACCTCATCGCCCTCTACAGCTACCTGAAAGGAGGTTGCAGAGAGCTGGGGATGAGTCTCTTTAACCAAGTAACAAGTGATAGGACAAGAGGGGATGGCCTCAAGTTGCACCAGGGAAGGTTTAGACTAGATATTAGGAAGCATTTCTTTCCAGAAGGGGTTGTTGGGTGTTGGAATGGGCTGCCCAGGGAGGTGGTGGAGTCCCCATCCCTGGAGGTGTTTAAGAGTAGAGCCGACACAGCACTGAGGGATATGGTGTAGTTGGGAACTGTCAGTGTTGGGTTAACGGTTGGACTGGATGATCTTCAAGGTCTGTTCCAACCTAGACAGTTCTGTGAATCTTTGAAAGCACCCAGTAATTCACAAAGCTGCATGAAGAGCAGACATTTGATGGTGTTAGAAGGAAGAAGTGTAAGTCACAGATCCTTCAACTGAGACAGATGTAGTATTTGTGGATGGGTACCTGTGGGCATTTGGATGAGAAAGACAAGAACATAGAGAAAATTGTGGATATATATCTAAGTATAGAAAATGTTCCCTAACAGTAACACTGGTTTTTATGCAACGCTTTAGCCCATTCTTATACCTCTGCATCAAATGGGGTTGATGAGGCTTATTCTACTATTGATGCACTTGTGTTTAAAACAGAGGTTTTATCCTTCAGATATAAGGACTACAGTCTGTAACTATAAAGCCTGTCATTGTTAATAACAAGCCTAGAGGAGTGAATTAATGTGCCTAGAGCTTTGGTTTAAATTGTATACCAAACATTACAAACAATTTCTGAACCTGTTTTTTATGGTTTACAATGTTGCCTATTAGTTCTCTTGTATCATTTAATTTGCTGTGTTGTAATAGTCACAAGGTCCATCCTTTTCATATATTTCTTCCTCACTTTATATAAAAAAATCTCTATTCATTGGGTTTGAAGATATGTATGGGGACAGCATTCTGTAAATATCAACTCGTAAAATAAGGAAGAACTACTGATCAGGAAGCACAGCAAGTTTGCATTGCTTTGTTGAAAGTCCTATCAAGTTCCTTGTACTAGCTTGTCAGATCTAATCAAAACTCCTTGATGATGCATCTTCTGGATAAGTTATTTGATTTTAGGTAAATTGGGCATTCATATTTATACTTTAGACTAGATGTGGCATATAATGTTCATGTTTTGATCACTGCTCCAGTAAACACAAAGGGTTTTTTTAATATTATTATTTTACAAGCAAGACATAGAGTTGCAAGATTATACATGACTTGCAAAACAACGAAATAAATCTTAAAAAAAATGTCAGCATTCAATAAATAATGCACTTCACATCAAGCTGTGTCGACATCTTAAATGAAGTATAGCTTAAAGATAAGGTGTTAAAAGGGAAAATTATAGATCTACAGTGAGTTTCTTTAAAACTATAACTTATTCCCATTCCATCACTGTAGCTGTCACTTACTCTTTTGGGTTTTATTTTATTTTCTACATTTTTGGGCTAAAGTGTCTGAATTATGACAGAAACTGCCGTATTATGAATAATTCTTGATAAATGCAGAAGGAGGTGAAATCTTTACAAACTCAATGAATATTTAAGGTCACATATATAATACTAGCTCTGACAGATTGTTAAAAAATGAGGGTTCTTCTTGAACTGAATGAAGTTTCACGGAAAACCTGGGATTTTCTTTAAACATGTATTGCATGTCACATGTACATATTACAAAATTCTTGTTTCTGACAAGCAAAAACTCCCAGACTGACTCACTTTTCCTTCCTGTGGCTCTAGTCCAATACATAGCCTTCTGTTCTTTCTACCCTCTCACATTAGCATGTCAGTACCATAGGGTACTAAACATCATACACTTTTGAACTTCACCACGGGGTTACCAATTCAACAGGTTTTGTTTTTTTTTTTTTTTGAGATTGTAAGAAAAATGTTCACAGCCAAAATGTGCGAGAAGAAATCTCAGTAAAGAGGGAATCTCAGAAAATTCAGTTTACTTTAGCTTTGGATCAACATGCAAAGCTTCTTTTATCCAACTCATCTGCACCATACACAAAGGCGAGCCATTTGTTCCATTAGTAAAGGACACTTCTCTTAACTGTTGGCATTTCCTGCTTTCATTCAGGGTGGAATCAGGAAATGTAGATATATATGAAAATATTTATAATAACTACAAGAGGCTAATAATTATCTTCAAAGCAAGCAAAGTGAGGAAATTCAGACTTAAGGTTCCAAAACAGACCTAAGTTTTGATGCTTATTTCCACACACTAGCGACCTCCTCACAGTACAGGATCTGAGTCATATATCAAGCAACCACAAAGGTCTGAGCCATTTCAGCCAATGTCAGGATGAATGCTGGACACAGTTCTTTTTCACTCTGAATTGCATGAAACATTGGTCAGTTTTCTTTCTGAAAGCAGAAAATGGGAAGAGGGATGTAGAAGTGGTTAATACTTGCTGAGTGACTGGATAGTTTCAGTAGACTGTGTTCTGCATTTGGGTCAGTACACTCTTACAGAAATAAGTGTACCATACTACATCAGCAAATAGAATTTCTAGAGTGAGCCACAGCCAAAGCTGTACAATGCTCTAGACTGTGTTGATAGCTCATTTGCTTTTTAAATTTGGTTCCTTGATATTGGAGAAATCTGCAGGATTGTGGACTGTAAGATAGTGGGGAAGCTTTGGGAAGCCTCGATTGTACCTGTGGGGCTGACAACAGATAAAGAATTTAAGTCCTTGAGAACCTTGGTTATAACTGTCTTGAAATTCAAAAAATCTTTGGTTTATCGAATATACTACAAGATTATGAGGTGCTCTATTTCTTTTGTGAGTATACATTTACAACATTATCTGCATCTGAATCTTAATTTATTAATATGAAAAAACTTGTGAATACTGGATTTTTACCTGCTAATTCTTGCTGAAAGGGTAGAGATGACAAAGAGTAAAACTCAAGAAATCAGATTTTTACCAGCTAAACTTAAATTGTGTGTCTCATTTGACAAATTTTGCTTGCTTCACTGACTCTCATTGCATCCTGTATTGTCTTAAGGGAACCTTGAAATTCTGCAGGCCATGATTCACTGTCCTGAGAGGTTTGAGAAATTTTCTGTTGACTTAGAGTGTATCAGAGCCAAGGAATCCACCAGAATTTTGATTACATTTATGAAATTTACAGTGACTAGATGAAGTTCTCAAAGATGCAGATATTTTATTAAATGACTCATAATTAACCACTGAATCTTTGTGAAATTAATAAACTTGACAACAAGGGGAAAGATGCTTAAGAAATATTTTAAATGAGTCATCATCACTTAGTCGTTCCCGCACACACTTTACAAACTCCAAATCCTATCCTTAAAGCTTCCTTCAAGAGACATCTCTTCTTCATATTTTTCACTGACTTAGATGTAGCTTCAAAATGATCTAGTTATATGTAAGTTTTAGTGGCAACGCTAATCAACAGCTTCTTTTGTCCATACAGTATACTTCTAGCTAAGGGCATGAAAACTGCTATTACATAAGACGTATCATTGTTCTATGTCTGAAGAGCACCTAAAGAATGATTACTTTTTAGAGATACAAAATGTCTAACATGTGAAAGACAAGTTTTGTTGCATAACCAGTTGAAGTTTATGATGGGAGTTTTTAAGGAACAGTTTCTGAAATATAAAGTGTGAAGGAAGAATTCCCTCAATATTTCATGTCAGTCTAGTGAATATCTACAGAATATCACAAGATATGAAGAAAAAGTATATTTTAGTACTGTGTGAATTCAGAATCACACAGAATCAGAGAATCATTCAGGTTGGAAAAGACCCTTGGGATCATCGAGTCCAACCCTCAGCCCTACTCTTCAAAATTCTCCCCTACACCATATCCCTTAGCATCTCATCTAAACGACCCTTAACACCTCCAGGGATGGTGACTCCACCACCTCCCTGGGCAGCCTATTCCACTCTCTGACCATACTTTCTGTGAAACATTTTTCCTAATGTCCAGCCTAAAACTCCCCTGTTGCAGTTTAAAGCCATTCCCCCTTGTTCTAGGGGTCATTAATCACCTGTGAGAAGAGACCAGCACCAACCTCTCTACAATGTCCTTTCAGGTAGTTGTAGAGAGTGATGAGGTCTCCCCTCAGCTTTCTCTTCCTCAAACTAAACAGTCTCATCTCCCTCAATCTCTCCTCAACGGATTTGTTCTTCAGGCCCTTCACCAGCTCCATTGCCCTCCTCTGCACTCGCTCCAGCACCTCGATATCTCTCTTGTATTGATGTGCCCAAAACTGGACACAACACTCCAGGTGTGGCCTCACCAGTGCAGAGAACAGGGGGACTGTCACCTCCCTACTTCTGCTGGTCACACTATTTCTGATACAAGCCAGGGTGTTGTTGGCTTTCTTAGCCACCCGGGCACACTGCTGGCTCATGTTCAACTGCTTGTCAGTTAGAACCCCAGATCCTTCTCCAGACAGCTCTCCAGCCACACCTCCCCAAGCCTGTAGCCGTGCAGGAGGTTGCTGTGACACTTGACCTTGTTAAAGCTCATCCTGTTAATGTTGGCCCACTGATCCAATCTATCCAAGTCTCTCTGCAGAGCCTCCCTATCCTCATGCAGATCGACACTCCCACTTAACTTGGTGTCATCTGTGAATTTACTGATGATACACTCTATGTCCTTGTAAAGATCATCAATAAAGATGTTGAACAGAAATTGTCCCAACACCGAGCCCTGAGGAACAACATCACTTGTCACCGGCCGCCAGCTGGATTTAGCTCCATTGACCCCCACTCTCTGGGACCATCCAGCCAGCTAGTGCTTGATTTGTTTGCTCATCCAGTCATCCAGGCCATGGGCAGCCAGTTTTTCTATGAGAATTCTATGGGGAACTGTGTCGAATGCTCTTCCAAAATCCAGGTAGGCAATATCCTCACATTAACTTTTTGTTCTTCAAAACTATTCTTTATTGCTCTTCTTCATTCACAGAATATAGCAGCAACTGCCTAAGAGAAAATAACTTATGTTTTATCATTGACAAATAATCATGTGGTTGGGGTATGTACCTTCTCATTTTCCATTTTCTACTACTGGGCTCAAGTGCCTTCTTTGGAAGACAGGCTACTTACCTGTAAACTGACCAGTAATTATTTTTGTTCTTTGGCCCATTTCCATTCCTTATTACTCTCCTTAACCTAAACTTACCTTTCAAATACACAAGATATATATCTCTCATTTATTCCAATTGTTCTTTTATACTTACCCATATTTTTACAGTCCATCAGAGAGCAGTCTTTCAATTTACTTATCCAATAAAAATATGTAACAAGTTGTATCCAAGTCTGTGTGTAAATGCATAAAAATAGAACATACGTATCTGAGAGACAGCTGATTGGCAGGACAAAATTCATTGCCTTTGCCACACAGGAGAAAAGATTACAAGGGACATGATTTTACTAATTTGTAGCTTTGCTAGTCTAAGCCACCTGGGAATTATTCTCAGGGTAACTCAAGAAGTGCAATTCAGCTTTTCCTTCTGTTAGAATAATCTTCATATTAGAAATTAATTCCCATACTTGAAAGGCTGAACCAGACCTTGAATCAACCAAGTCCTTTCTCCAGCTTGTTAAGGAGATTCCTTCTTCATTTTTCTCCTTTAGTGTCAGTGTATAAAGTAAAAAATGTAAGTAGGAAAGGGGGAGGTAATGCCACCTTACACACCCTTGGGCACCTGCCAAATGGAAGTCTCTTATCCCATCCCAGGAAAGATTCCTATATAATTTCAAATCTTTCCTTCAGAATGGGCATATAGATAAATTACACAGCAGGAGAGATCTATTCTATCATTTCTGAAAAATCTGCCTTATAGAATATGGCACTTTTCATGCACCATGGCCTGCCACCTTGGCTAGAGGACTTATCACTCAATCCATACTTGATGTACTCATGAAGACTGATAGTTCACTTACTGGACATTTCTAAGACCCATTTTTTAATGGAAGGGTATCTTGGTGAGTCACATACTAACCCCAAAATGACAAAGGAAATGCAGATTGGTCTCTTGTCTGCAGTGGCAAGTTCAGAGACAACAGCTTCACCAAATTACAAAGAATTTCTTTAGTAATGAACTACTGAAATCTTTCAAGATAGCAAATAGCCTTTGTCCATCTAGTACTCTCTGAAATAAAATCCTGAAAACTGCTGAGTCCAAAAATTATTGACTACAATTAGTATTGATGCAAGTGTTTGAAGAATTAGACATATCATTTTGCAGTCCCTCTCAAGCTCAAAGTGAAGTCCCACAGATGCCCTGAGTGTCAGAGGCATATCTTCTGTCATCCAAAAGCAGGCAGGAATCACAGCCTCAAAGAACCAGAAGTATCTCTTTGGTTTTCTTTGATCATGAAGGATGCCAACCTGTAATTGGGACTGGTTTTAGCAGTAGAACACACACAGTTGAACATAGAAATGGTGGGACAAATGCCCTGAGATCTTACAGTGCTAAGTGATTTGCAGAAAGGAATGATGGTAAGATGTACCCTAACCAGACTGTCACTTGCCTTGCTTTTGCAACTCCATAACCCAAATAATCACTGAAATTAGAATGAAAGAGGAGGAGCTACAATTTTTTCTTTATCTGTGGAAAATGTTCAACTGGTCATACTCTTTGTATTCCTGTTCAGGCACATATTCTTACCAGGCATCCCTTAATTAACCTAATAAATGAAGGACTTTAATGATAACAAATAGTACAGATATTTCTGCACACCGCTTCAGGAAAGAAAAAAGGATATTATCAAGTATCCCAGTGGTACGGTGAGGAGTAACTGGGCAGAACTGTGTCCAGGAAAGAATCTTACATGGGACTAGAGGGCAGCTACATGTGTAAAAGCCTGGTGGTTTGAGCTGAGCATAGAGAAAAATTATGAGGATTTGACAACACCATGACACTTGGTCAAGCGTGTCTTTTCAAGACCGTGCACTTGCAGCAGCCTGTAATGTGTATTACTTCTCACATGGGAGCTAGGCTCAACAGTGTGAAGCAGACTAAGAAATGCTCTGGAATTTGTGGGGTGAACAGTTTTACCACCTCTTACACCAAAATCAAGGTGTTAACTGGGATCCAGTTACATATTGCCATGTCCCACCAGACTCCTGAACGGTGCACAGAGAGATGATAACTGTGGTGTTTCTTAAGGACACTATCTCCTCATTTTCATAGCTTTTGTTGGGGAACCTGAGATAAACTTTGCCACATTGTGTGCATTTTAGAGAAGATAAGGAAGATTGTTCAGCCTTTTCCACATTGCCCTATGTCCCCATTTTTTCTGATGTCAGTGGTAGTGGTGGTGTGGCTTCCTGCCCCCTCTCTGTCCACTGGAGATATTGCTTACAGGTATGAACTGAGCAGAGGGCACATTGCAGTCTGCTCCCACACCTTCTACAGAACATCTCCTGTATCTCTATGGACTGAAAACAAGGTAGATGCTGTAAAAATCTTAGTGCACTTCAGACCTTCCTGTATCTGACTTTTACCTCACACTGTCAAAATGCTGAATTCTCACAATTATTCTCTTCCAAGCAATTACAGTGTAAGATATCAGTTCATGTGAAGAGTGACATACATTGTGTAAGGTAGAGTGGCTCTAAGGATAACATGTAAGACTGAAGAGAAGTCAATTATGTAAGATCAGCAGAGCTCAGAGACTCAATTCATTAGTATTCTAACCTCCAAATCACCATTTCAGGTCCATCCCTAGGGGCTGTGATATATATGAAAGACAAGGTAATGCCTCCAGCCCTCTGATATTGACAGCAAGAGAAGGTAGATCTTTTCACTCCTTTTCTCTTAGTTCCAGTCCTCTTTCTGGCACCCTTTCTATGGCAGTACTGTGCCCCAGACTGTGAGCTTTGGAATAGCAAAACACAATTTCTCCTATGTTGCTTAAGAAATGCTGAATAAGGAACTTCTCATGTACAGGACAAAGAAAAGCAAAATAAAAGTGCCCCTAACAAAGACACTGTTCACTCAATGAAGAATTGTAAAAATAAAAAACCTATATAATTTTTAATTCAAATGTTTAGTAAGGAGGAATATTGATAGAGGGAATGAAAACTCGAGTGAGTAAAAATGAATGTCACGGTTCAACCTTCCTCCAGGTATGATTATGTTGAAATGAACTGATTTTACCAGACACAGATTTTATTGTATGGTTCAAACAGAGAAATGCCAAGAATTGAACAGCATATAATGCTCTGACAACACTCTTTAAAGCAAACAAAAATAGTAAATAATTTTCAGTAGCAACATTGAATTAGCTCATTATTTCCCTCAGTATTTTGCAAAGAATTTTGCACAAATGGAGAGTAGAATGAGGTGATAGAGCTCTATTAATGCTAAAGGGAAATTACTGTAGCCTAAATGAAAAAAAAAAAAAAGAAACCAACCTGATTTATGTTTATGACAGACTTGAAGGCAGGACTCTCAGGAGTAAGAAGAAGACAGTAACAATGGGGCCCAGGCACAAATGGCAATCATGGTCGTGCTGTTGTGGAAATGGTATGGAAAGTTCATCTTGAAGGATTAATGGCTTTGTCAGCTGCCTGAAAGGCTGGGAAAGGCATAGCAGAGTATGGAAGCTGATCCAGATACTTCAAGAGAAGAGGGCCCTGGCTCTTGCTAGCACTCAGTCAGCTTTGCTGTAGGGGATTGTTAGTCGACTTGAACTGAAAAGTCCTTGTCTGAGCTTGTGCTTTGGAAGTGTAGTTATTTTAAACAAAGTCTACTTCTGTTCATTTAATTGCACGACCATTCTGGTTTTAGCAAAACCAAGAATTTTTTTAAGAGTGGCACTGGCTGAGTAAGCTCCTCTGATCCAAAAGGAATTTTTGAATTTTCTCAGAGGAAAGTACTGAAATCTAAAAAGTTTCTTGAATCTGCCTTCTTCTTTTTCTCCTTACCCTTTCACTCTCAAAAGGTGTCAATTTTTTATAGGAACTACTTCCCATACTCACACAGCTAATTAGAGAAAATGGGAATCCGTGGAAGTACTGATTGCAGTAGGTAGAGGCATTTATCATTGAGCATTGTCATGCAGAGATAGCTGAAGTAGGTCTTTTCAAACCACTTGCATATCCCGAACTGTCTTCTTAATGCTCTCTTGAGCTAAAAGCACAGGCACTTTAGATGCAGCTGTGACGCTATAATTCCTCAGATGAAATGGAGCACCTGATTGTGGGAGTGCTCCTAGTCCATCCCAATACAAAGTAAAACAAGGTCCCTAATAGTTGTCAAAAGTAATGAACAGAAATGAATGCATGACTGCGTACAAGAAGGCCAAGAGCAAGGTCCTGCACATGGGTCAGGTCATTCCCCAATATCAGTACAAACTGGGTGACATTTTGAGACCAGTCCTGCAAAGGACTTGAGGATACCGGTATATGTAAAATTGAGCATGAGGTGGCAATGTGACCTTGCAGCCCAGAAAACCCAATGTATCCTGGGCTGAATCAAAAGAAGTGTGACCAACAGGTTGAGGGAGGTGATTCTCACCCTTCCCTCTCAAGTGACCCCACCTGGAGTTCCTGAATCCAAATCTGGAATTCCCAGTGCAGGAAAGACATGGATCTGTTAGAGTGTGTCCAGAGGAGGACCACAAAAATGACGTAAGTTCTGGAACACCTCTTCTATGAAGACAGGTTGAGGGAGCTGGGGTTGTTCAGCCTGGAGAAGAGAAAGCTCTGGGGAGACCTTATTGTGGCCTTTCAATATATTTCTCCTGGGCATGGAGAGAGGGCATGGAGAGAGACTTTTTACCAGGCCTGTAGCATCAGGACAAAGGGCAACAGTTTTAAACTGAGAGTGTAGATTTAGATTGGATATACAGAAGAAACTTTTTGCAATGAGGGTGATGGTGGGACACTAGAAGAGATTGCCCAGAGAAGTTGTGGATGTGTCCCTGGAAGCAGTAAAAATGAGGTTGGGGCTTTGAGCAACCTGATCTAGTGCAAGATGTCCCTGCTCATGGCAGGGCGGTTGGACTAGATGATCTCTGAAGGTCTCTTCCAACTCAAACTATTTTACAATTCTACAGTTCTATGACTGTACCCTTATATTTACTGCTTTTTGGCTGAGTTATATGAACTCAAGAACTGCGCTAATGTACCTACTTTTGACTGTTGAACTGGCTTGAAGAAGCTTGCCTAGATATTTCCAAATATTATTCTGCATGGACATGTCCATAATGGACATGCTCATAATAGTCTGTGCATATGAAAAAACACCAGTATGATACTAATATCAATCCTGTTTAGTCAGCTAGTGTACTGATTTTGATAAGGTCTGAAATGGGTCCTATATGAATATTTGTAATAGGACTATGATTCTGAAATAGCAAAAATATGCTTTTATTGCACTACAAATAAATATGACCTCTTCTGACAGTTTAGAAAAAGAAAACTAAAGGGTGTTTCCTTACATGTGAAATTCCATAATGCATGTGCTGTAGTGCTACATTATTGATTTATGGTGGAATCAAAGCATCTAGTATCACATAATAGATTAGAAAGTCTTTGACAGAAAGAGAACTGAGGTTAATGGAGGGAATAGTATTATGACCCTCAGTATTTAAGCTCTTGCAATTATTTTAAAAGTGTGGTTACTTTTGACATTGATTGAATTTGTCAGTTACATCAAGGTAAGACTGTCAGCAAGTAGACAGAAGAAAGTTAAACTGCAGGAAGACTTAGAAGAGGTCAGAATAGAACAGTGCAAGAACATGACATACATTTGTGTAAAATAATGAGGAGGAAAGAAATAACATCAAAAATTAGAAGTTGGACACACTGAAACCATCAGGGAATACCTGGAGATGATAACTCACACACACACCCTAAATACAAGACAGATGTTCTGGATCATATGTAGAACATGGGAGGAAATATTGTAGCTTTCACAGCCCTGGTGAGTTAGTATGTGGAATAAATCATGATCTTTTGATTCCGTTACATAGGAAATGTAAATTGCTGGGTAAAATCTGGCTGCATGGTTGGGCCCAAAGATTTGTGGTGAACACATATAAATCTGATTGGCAGTCGGTCCCGAGTGGTGTTCCTCAGGGATCAGTTTTGGGGCCACTCCTGTTTAACATCTTTATTGATGATCTAGACGAGGGGATCGAGTGCACCCTCAGTCAGTTTGCAGATGACACCCAGTTGGGTGGGAGTGTTGATGTGCTCGGGGGTAGGGAGGCTCTGCAGAGAGACCTGGACAGGCTGGAGCCATGGGCTGAGCCCAACTGGAGGAGTTTCCATAAGGCCAAATGCCGGGGGCTGCCCTTGGGCCACAACAAACCCCAGCAGCGCTACAGGCTTGGGCAGGAGTGGCTGGAGAGCTGCCAGTCAGAAAGGGACCTGGGGGTATGATTGACAGCCGGCTGAACAGGAGCCAGCAGTGTGCCCAGGTGGCCAAGAAGGCCAATGGCATCCTGGCTTGTGTCAGCAATAGCGTGGCCAGCAGGGACAGGGAAGGGATCTTACCCCTGTACTCGGCACTGGTGAGGCCGCCCCTCGATTCCTGTGTTCAGTTTTGGGCCCCTCACCACAAAAAGGACATTGAGTGACTCGAGCGTGTCCAGAGAAGGGCAACGGAGCTGGTGCAGGGTCTGGAGCACAGGTCGTACGGGGAGCAGCTGAGGGAACTGGGGGTGTTTAGTCTGGAGAAGAGGAGGCTGAGGGGAGACCTCATCGCCCTCTACAGCTCCCTGAAAGGAGGGTGCAGAGAGCTGGGGATGAGTCTCTTTAACCAAGTAACAAGCGATAGGACAAGAGGTAATGGCCTCAAGTTGTGCCAGGGAAGGTTTAGACTGGATATTAGGAAGCATTTCTTTCCAGAAGGGGTTGTTGGGCGTTGGAATGGGCTGCCCAGGGAGGTGGTGGAGTCCCCATCCCTGGAGGTGTTTAAGAGTCGGGTTGACACAACGCTGAGGGATATGGTGTAGTTGGGAGCTGTCAGTGTTGCGTTAACGGTTGGACTGGATGATCTTCAGGGTTTTTTCCAACATAGACAATTCTGAGATTCTATGAAAGGTTAGAGAAACTGAGGAAAAAAAAAAAAATCAAGCAAAATGCTTTGAGAGACATTAAGTCAGACTTCTGATGTAGTGTAGTTGAAAAGACTCAAGTGATGTGAGCACCTACATCCCAATGGCTTTAGGACAGAGACATGGATCAAATGCATATCTCGATTTGGTAAAACACTGTTGCACAGACTTAATTTTCAATATGTGCTTAAGCAGAGGTCTTCAGGCATTGACTTTTTCTCCAAAATACTGTGGAAATATCTAATTTAAGCATACAGGACAGTTTTCAAACTGAAAGACATTGCTAAATTACTACCAATTAAGAGGAGAAAGCAACACGAAGGAAATTCTCATTCAATAAGAGGTATATGGAATAAGTGGTACAATGGAAATGCTAATTACCCTGTTTGCTTTAATTTGCTTTGGTATAAATAATGACTCGAAAGGTCTTTTCAGTACACCTTTAAATGTATTGCGATTCTTCTTGGACTTTCAGGGATCTAAATTGTTAGGTGAGAGTTGAACAAAAGGGAAAACTGATCTACCACTGATCCTTCCACTTGCATTGGCTTCGCTGAAAATTCTTGAAAAATAAACTATTTTGCTTATTCTATTAGAAAACTGACTGCCTTTCACTTTTTTTTTTCTTTCCACCTTAATTTTATTTTACTTTCTGATTTATTTATTTTTTTTTTTTAATGCAGTGGATATAACCAGGATGACTGAAAAATTTGGCTTCTGCAGTATAGTTATGAGGAGTTGCTAACTGTGTAGCCTACCACTCTCATGGTGGGGAGAAAAAATGTTTCAACTTTTGCTAGTGTGTTTGCACAGTCCTGAGGGCTATCTAGCAGGGAGTAAAATGCAGCTTGTGGAATCAAAATAATGTAATATTTTCCACCTATACACAAAATTAACAACAATAAGTATTTGCTGTGGGGAGAAATATAAACAGATATTTTCTCAGTGTTGGAACTTATGAAAACATTGATGTGTGGAGGTGAAATTAAGAATAAATAATTAATGACCTCAGCTAAACATGGAGGCTGAGCCTGGCAGGTCTTGAGTGCATAGCACAGCTCAGAGGGACCAGCTTTAAATCACCCTCTATGCCTTGCTTTTCCTCCTGACTGTGTGAAATGCTGTTTGATAAGTTTCTGAAGACTGCTCTAACCTGTGCTGACTGTGAGCTTCCCAAAGGGGTCTTCTGACACAGTCCATTATTTTAGATTACCTTCCTTATTTGTTGCCTCAGCACTCTTACCCTGCCTATATTCATCTATATTTCACTGTGATCTTTTCCAAAGGATTTCCTTCTAGGACCTTGAATTTGCTGATAGCTACTTTATCACTGAGGAAAATCTGACAATGGCTTTCTGCAAAGACTCAGGACTATGAGTCAAAGACAGTGGATAGACTGTCTTTGAGTTCTGACGTCATGGGAGAGGTATCCCAAGGTGAGCTGCAAAACCAGCTTTTCCAAATTATAATCAGAATACTTAGGTGTACTGATCTGAACTTTGAGAAATCTACCATTTAATAAGATCCTGGAATTCTAGTGGGAAAAACTGCAAATGTCAGCCTCATGAATAACCTTTTTCCTTTTATAGGTGAAAAGGGGAAAATCACCTCAAAAATTAAGTGCAGTTTGAGACATGCCAAACCAATTTGAATTAAGTCTTAACGATTATGAAAAAATTGTTTTGGTAAGCTTGAAACAAGCTGAATTTTATTACATGTTACATTTCAAAGTATTTTGTTTACTTTTTTTTTTCAGCAGACTTTCAGTAGTTTCACAGCCTATCACAACATTTGGAGACCAAATGTAGAAGGAGTAAGTCTTTAAATCTTAAATATAGTTTCTACTGGGTGACTTAGACACTTAAACACAGATTCGTAGATGCTGCAAAACTTCAGATTCAGCCCTGCAAAAAGACTTGGGTGATAAGCGGCGAAAACATAATTCCTACTTAGTTGTAATGAACTTCAAGCTCCCAAGTAGTTTAATCCAATATTCACACCATCTCCTACAAATTTACTTTCAATGGAGCAGTTGTTGTATGAAGGCATGGTACTGTATGCAGGGATGATAAAAGACTTCTGCTGCTCAGGGATGATAACTACTGCCTCTCTCTGAGGTCAACGAGATGCCATAGCATCTAGGCGTGAACAAATAAGGATCTGAATAGAGCTCTTAGGTGGTTTGGAGAATTTTTACTATATATCAACAGGCAGATCCCCAAAATAAATAAAGTCATACTGGGAAATGGTCAGCTTTAGCAAACTACTTGAGTGTGTGCATTCTGCCAAGCTAGTGAACCTTGTTTGCCTCCTCTATTTTTAAGGGCTTCCTACTGCCTATTCCCTTTCTGCCAGGAGTTCAAACATTGGGTAGGAACACCTTGTTCTGGGTGCTGCTTTCCAAAATAGTTTTTGGAGAGCACACAACAAAAATATTTTACCACAGGTGAGAACAAATATCCCTGAATAGAAATTACAAACAATTACTTAGCATTTTGAAATATTTCGGTTGTGTGTTCGTCTGTTTCCTCTCTTTTTTAGACACTTGGTAATAATTTGTTAAACTCAATCAAATTATTTTGGAAAACATAATAATCATTAAGTATGCATCAAAGCCATCTGGAAGTGTTATGCACTGCACACAGAAACAATAGGATTCATCTATGCATATTCAGCATTGGAGGTTGTTCACATTCTAGGTTTTACATTAGCAACCCAAACACACAACCCAGGACAAGAATGTGTTTAAACAAAAGAGATGGATCAAAATGAGACTTTTAGAGACAGGGCACTTTGGAAATCCCATGAAACATCCCTATCATATTTGGCATTTAAATCCCAGTGAACACTTAAGCCCATTTTCAGATCTTTCTCTCTCAGCTGTTTTGGGGGACCTAATGGAGGTGCCCAGGTCATGGCTGATGAGCTGGTTACACTCCAAGCTCAGGCCAGTACTGATTACACTGTCAGACAATCTACAGTGCAGCAAGAATTTTCCTGGTGGTTTATATGTAACAAACATGGTTGCTACACAGAGTTACTAGGACCAAATTCAACAGGTGATCAGCACAGAAAAGGAACTTCCTGGGAGGAGAACATGGCTCAGGTTCTTGAAAGATGCAACTAGTGCCAGTACTGCTTAGGCAAAACACTGTGTGTCCTGACTGCTTATTTTTGGTGCTGGAAAGAAACATGCATATTATCCTGTTCTGAATATTATTTTGTTTTCATGCACATACCATACATGTGTGGATAATATCAGAAGTTTATTCAGAGGGCTTTGGCTCTGACAGAACAACAGGAGGAATAAGATAGAACAGAGTTGTGCTGCTTCAATGAACCTTTCTTTTCTCTTCATTTCCCAGCAACATCTTTCCCCAGAAAAAAAGGATGGAGAGTACCAAAGTACTTGTTTTTAAATGTTACATGACAAATGTGTTTCTGTTCTTGAAAATGTTTGTATTGATGACACAATAAGCCTCCCTCAGAACTCTGGGACACAATGACTGAAGTGTTTTATCTTCACATGTGAAGAAACTTCCTGTCCAAGAAACTTGTAGTTGAAGAAAAAAAAAAAAAAAAAAAAAAAAAAAAAGACTGAATTTGTACAAAAAAGAATCTCTGTAACAGGTACAAACAAGAATTATTTTTTTTTTCCCCAAAAACTTTGCATAGTTACACATATAGTTTCCTAAAGGAATACCCATTATGTTTAGGGAAGGTTTCACCTCAAGTAGCTCTAAGTGAGGTCTGAGGTGTTTCAGAGTTGTAGGGAAGGCAAGCAGTCCCATCCGGTACCAAACACAGATGAGGCAAGCTGTGTCTGGCAGTGTTTGTCCACCAGTCTGTCTGTCTGTCTGCTACAGCAAGAACTTTAATCTTAGTTTTACAGTGTCACCTCACTTGAGTTTTCTTCTGTGCTTATTGGGACCTGTTACTGCTTGAGTAGCATAGATTGCAAGACTTCTGCTGACACACCCTGAGGGTTGCAAAGGTTCATACTTCTCCTGGAAGAACATGACTTCACAGCTGTTAAAATGTGTTTCCCACATTTTTTGTTTCATAGTTTTAAAAAATTAAAATAAGTCCACTAATATTGCTTATTATATGATTAATTGTTGGCTTCCTTGTGTTTGCCTGTCTGTTAACCCCCAGATAATTCAACTGTTGTATCCAAACACTTCTCTATGATGGTCCAAAGACTGCAGAATATTTTGTGCTACAGAAATATGTTACAGCAAGAAAAATTGACTACAGTCAACTAGAGTTAAGTCCACAGACCCCAAAGGCACTAATAGTTTGTTGACATATCATAATATCACAATGTAAGAAGAAAAATCCTTTGACTTTTTAAGTGGTAAATATTGCAATAGACTGAATATGAAAACCATCACTTGCAGGACTGTAAAATATGAGCAGCACTGTTCCATGACAGATCATCTGAACACACATAGTAAAACATTGCATATCTAACAAGCATTCATGAGTGTAACCCTTTCATCAGGCTTAACTATATTTTACTGCCACTGAAAGCTGGAAGAAAGTATTAGCAGTCAGAGCTTTTTCAACACAATGAAAGACATGCTTGAGTCAGCAGTGACAGTGCAATTGAACAGATAGCATGAGATGTGCCCTTCACTTTGCTGACATGCACTCAGCATACATCGGAGCACCCCACTCAGTAGAAGCAGTTTCTGTCCTTGAGCATTCCCAGGGAAGGGACATATTTCTCACCCTGCACCTGTGCTGCTCTCCAGGCTCCAACTCCTGATTAGCACAACGTGAGCAGCAGTCGCAGCTCCGGTCTTTGCCTGTGCTGGAACTATAGTGTGAGATGAAAAACATTTTCAATTCATATGAGTAATGAGCATTACAAATTAGAGTCAGATCAATTATTAAATGAAGATGATTATGAAATATTAAAAGGAAGCTATTATACATAATGTATTTGTCACAGATTAAAAATTGGCATTCATGTAATAACCTTCTCCGCCTGATAATGTATTTGGATATTTAACACATTTAAAGCAAGTGGTAAAAGTAATGATAAGTGGGAGGGAGGTGCATCTATTAAAACAAGAACTGGACTTGCTAATGACTTCTGCAAAAGGGAGTTTCCTTCTCTCTTGAATATAGCTTTTTTTCTCCGGTCTATGGTTAGGACATCCAGGACATGTTATCTCAGGCCTGGCTACCACTGTCATTATTACTGTCTTTGAAGACATTACTTTATTGTACACATTCAGGGAGAAGAATAATTTTGATTTAACGTCTAGCCCTGTCACTTGTGTGGAAGTCCTGGTGACTCCAAAGTGGTTTTGTACTGACAAAATGAAGTTTCTGGTTGGCTGGAGGTTTGTCATGACAGAAAATACAAGCAGCAGTTACCTGTTTCCTGAGCTGCTACTAAAGCCCTGTTGTGCTGAGATATTTTGCATTGCATCCGATGAGTCAGTGGTGCAGCTTTCTCTCCATGCTTGATGTGCTGAGGAAGTGATGCTGCTACAAAACCTCATTAAATTCACCTCAGAGTTAGAGATGGTTGGAAAAGAGAGGAATCATTGATAGAGCCATTCTCATATCAGAAAATACTAGTTCCATGGAAATGAGACATTTTGGGGAGCTTTGTTGATTCTTGTGAATTTTACAGTGGGAATCAGGCAGGTAAAGCTGGCCAAAGGGGAGGATGCCTGGTTCTCCTTGGGTCCTCAGTGTCTCCTGACTGCCCAGGGGGTAAGGCAACCTTTGTCTTACCTGATGTTGGCACCCCACTTTCCTTCTGGGCTGGAGGTATCCTGTCCTCAAAGCTGGGGGGCAGTTTTCCCAACATGCTAGCACCAAGGAGGACACACTGGCTTCTGTGTCCTCCTGGCTGAGCCCAGAAGGTGTCACCAGGTAGGAGGGGCAGGTGGAGAAGAGGCAGTGGGGCATGAGGTCCCAAGGCACTGCAGCCAGTCCGGGAGGAAGGGGTGGGAGGCCAGTATCACAGGGTTTTTGCTGTGACAAGGGCAGAAAGGGAGAAGAAATCTGAGCTGAAGTAAGAGGTTGCTGGCCCTTTGCACCACAGAGTGGCATGCCTGGAGGGGAGAGAAAGCCCATTCGATTGACAGAGGGAAAGATTATATTTAGCTTCGCGAAAAATAAAACATTCTAAAAACCCATCCTCCAAAGTTATTTCCATATTTCCAAAACAAAGTCTGTTGGGAAGTCGGTACATATCAGGATTTTGCCTTTTTGTCCATACTTGTGAGGGAAGCTTAAAAATTACAAGGTTATTTTCATCAGGATGGACTTTTCCTATTTATCTCTGTTCTAGTGTTAACAGCTTATGTTTGTTTTTTGGTTTTAGTTTGGATATCCCCCATTACAACAATATCTGTTGGCCAAGAAGCCATCACATCTCTTTATGTTAACCTGTACAGGTATTTTGATGCTTCAGGAGGTAAGGCTACATCTGCAGTTACCCTGTGAGAAAGGAAACTTTTGGGGCACTTGTGTTTGTTTTTGTGGTCTATTTTTGTCTGTTCTAGAGGGAATGTCACCCTCAACCTTGAGTTCCAAGCTATTGTTGATTGAAACCAGATATTTAAGAGATTTGAAGAACTTTATTATATAATACTAAATAGCATCCAGTTTATATAAATTGTGAGGTTACAGATTGTTGGGAAATTGTAAATGATTAAACTTGTTTTGGAAAAAAAAAAAGTCTTTCCTAGAGGTTGGAAAATTGTCTTTGAAGCCTTTTCTAACTCTTCAGTAAATATATGCAGTTATAATTAGACAGTTTTGTTAAATGTGTATTATGTAACCAAAAACCTGGAACAGCTCCAATGCCATTTCTCTCTATTGTGTAAATATGTAATTAGGCAAGGTTTTTCCAGTGCTGCTGCTGATTACATTTTCCTTGGTCATTCAAGAATGGGATTTTTCTGCACTCAGACATACCACAATCCTGAGCTCTACAATAAGCCCTGATGCAGCATATTACCACTTCCAATTAGTAGCTCTTTGTCCCCTATTAACTTATTTGCGTGTCTTCTTTTAAGTGCAGCAAACTGCATGTGAGATCTGACATAAAATATTGGTCTAAGAGAAGATTAGGTACTCATAATGGCATTGAGCATAAGGATGGCAGTTAATGTTTTTCCATCATGTGGGGCTAGTCAGAGTGGCATAGCTCAGAAGACCAGATGATTCTGTTTCTGAGCATGCCACTGGTACACAGCTATGTGGTGCCACTTCACGTACTCGCTCTGCTGAGGGGATGAAGGATGCAGTAGGTGCTGTGGCTGTGCTTCAGGAGTGCTTGGGGAAAACTACACAGAGGCAGTAGCTCCTGCCTTTTGCAGCCCGTATTTATGGAGCGAAGGTTTGGTCCTGAACTCTAATAGCCCTGATGACTAGTGAGGGTAGCTAGTCATGAATGCTGAGCTGGACAGGCTATAGGAGGAAAACACCCTGACTACCTACATTTGACCCACTTGGCTGGAGGTATACCTTCAGATAGTGCATGCTTCTGAGGGAACATCTTTTTCTTGCATAGATCAGAAAAATGAAGACACTTTTGTGTAAGCTTTGTGACACAGCTGATAACATGTAAGAAAAGCTGCCAAAGATGACTGGTTTGAGCATGTCAGCACAGGACAGATACCAGTTCGGTTTAGCTCTGGCATGAATTTTTTGTGATTTTGGCAAGAGATTTTCAATAGTGGATTTTCACGTTTAGAAATTTTTTTGAAGACAAGTGAGTAATTTTGAGGATTCACGGGGCTTGGGCTGCATTTTTATTATTTCTGGGTTTTGGCGTATTTCCTCAAGAAGGTGTGACTGTTAACTATCACTCTGAAAAACCTTTAACATTCAGGAGGTAACTAGAGCTTTTTAAAAACATAATTTATACTTTAGTGAACTTCTGAAACAATTCAGGCATATATGAGCCATTAAGGACTCAGTGGAAGGTAATCGATTATCACTTACCAGTGAAACAGAGTAGTGTCATGCTCCTACAGTGTATTTCAAATGGTCATTCTTAGATTAGTTGTCATTCTCATTTCTGCTGTCCCATAAATAAACTGTAAAGCAGCATTTTTTCTTTGAAAGAAAACCACCCACCTCTAACTTATTACTATTTTTTTGAGCATATGAAAATAGTGGAGTTTAATGATAAAGTTCATTAAAAGACTTCATGAAGTTATCCCATGGTAAGAAATGTACCTTCGATTACTTAAAAATGGCTCAGCTGTGAAAGGACATTTGCACTATTTATTTTTTTTTTTTAAATTGTGGAAAGCTAACATCAGGGTGTGGTGAGGTGTTTTATAGCATTGATGGATTAATTATTAATAGGAGCACACTATAAATCTATTACATTAAGTGTTGCAAGAGTGAAGTAAAGCAGTAGTGAGGCTGAAGAGAAAAATAATGAAAGTTTCCTAGGACCAAAATTATTTCAACTATTCAGTGCTACTGAGGAGTGAAACTCATCAGGTCTTAAAAAAAAACTAAACACCAAACAACAGAAGTTTCCAACTTTGATTTACTGTTGACATCTGCCCATTGTCATGTACAGTGGCAATCTCATTTCTCTTAGCTGTCCCAGAGCAGCTTTTTATAATCCCCAAATTTCGGATTTCAAGCACAATCTATACTTCTTAATTTGGAGAGATGGGTTTTCAGAAAGCCATGGTTAGATAAGGCTGTTTTTTTCATTCTCCAACTCCAACTCTCAGCTGTTTTGGTGAGTCTAGATGTACATCAGGAGGGGGAAGCAAAGTCAGGGAAGAAACACCATGAACTGGACTTCCCAGATGCATAGCACTGTAGTGGCTGTATGTCTAAGCATTTGCAGAGGAATGATGTTAAAAATAATAACAGTTAAACAAGTTAAAGGAGAAGGGGAAAGGCAAAGTAATTCACTCATCTTTCTGAGGTGCATGGTTTTGGAGCCCAGGGAAGCAGCATGTTTACGTGCCTGTTCCAAGCCTTTTGGACTGAAACCCCAGGAGGATCCTTGTCCATCCCATCTGCTCTCTTCCGCTTTCTTCATAATCAATATATTTTTACTGTCAGAGAAAGCGTGAAACTGTTTGACTGAAAAAGCTACCCTGCATTAACTGTCTTGAGAGCTTAAAGAAGTTTTGTTAATTGAACTGAGCAATTCACCTTAAAATAACAGTGTGGCGTTTCCCCGGAGAGATGAAAACCAAAGCCTGATCATAACCAATAATAGCAGAACTTTGTCAGTCAAAAAGTCAGCAAAGACCTCAGGGGGAAGGGAGTTAATGGGATTTATTAACGTACTGTTGTTGCCTGAACATGTGTGATATACAGCTGCTGAATTAAAATGTGCCACAGCATTCTTGCAGAGTGATGTTTTTTGTTGTTTTTTCTTATCTATTGTTAAAATCTTGAAAAGAAAAAATCATTAATTGCTATGAAAATAAGTCTGCTCATTAAGAAAGGCTGAAACGATGTACACCAATTGCACATTCACCAAATCTTTATTCATATTTGGGATAAGAACCTATGTCTGATTTAAGAAATTATAGATAATATATAAACAGCTGATTAAATTATTGTTTTTTTTCCTCCATACTTATTGGTTCATAGTACTGAAAGGTTACTTTATAATATAGCTATTTTTGCTAATACAAAAAATGTGAAAATTCTCTTTTATCTACAACAATAAATAAAGCAGATCTTAGCATATAAAGTTTTACATACAGGTACTTTTGCATCTTAATAATTCTGTTTTCAAATGCTTCAAAGTGCAGCAAACTCCACCAGAGCTGCACAACTTATATGACCAAAATTAATCTCAGAAGTTGTCTTCTATCCATATGATGTGCATTAATCTGAATTATTCAGGCCATACCTATGAGTAAGAAATACTTTTTTCACAAGATGAAATGAGTTCATAAATGTATCTAATTATTAACCATGAAGAAAAGTAATGCACACTATTCTATGTCATGGATAAAGTATCAGGTCCCAGAGAATACATTTTCATGTTCAACGTCATTCAGTTTTCCTCTTTTCTATCAAAGTGCCAGAAGACTTCTGTGACAAAGCTTTAGTTCAGAATTTTTCCAGGTATAAAGAAAATCAGAACAGAATACACATGTGAGACACTTTGGTCTCATGAGAAAAAAAATCTTGCAGGATTTCCTGGACAGAATCAAGAACTACTGGAACTATTCAGTGACAGTAGTGGAAATCTCATGAGAATAGACTGTCCGGCAGTCTCTGTTTTAAATAAACTTTGGATTGAAACTAAACTTTGGGGTGAGTATCTAACAGCTCTATTATCTCTATACATACTTCACACTTAACCAGAAAGCTCTATAAACAGTTTCATTAGATGCTACAACATAAAAACCCCGTGTCCTGATCCTATGAAATGTGACTCCTACAACTAGTCCTTGTTCAGGCTAATAGTTCTATTGCATTTAATTTTAAGGACAGGGTCAGTCAGTAAATGAATCAGCAAAACACGAAAAATAAGCTCTGCCCCTCTTCAGTAAGCCACGTCTATCCATTTGATCTTGATATCCCTTGCCATTAAAAGGGCTCTACAAACACTGAGTATGGGGCTGATCCTGTATGCAGGTATGCCTGCAAGCTGCCTTGAGAATTGTAGTGTGACTGCTCAGGCAGGTAAAACTGAGTACTTTTTAAATGCCTGCAAATAAAAAGCTATGAATGGTCTTTTACATCCTTCTCTTAGAATAATTAAGACATTCACAGCTTCTAATTGGCTTACAGTTTTAACAATTTATAAAATATAAAATATAATGGTTTCTCACTATGTTCTCTCTTGTAGAAGGGATCAAAGATACATTTCTCCATCAGGAAGAGCTTCGGGCTCCAGGAGGGAGATGCCAGTGCTTTTCTCTCCCTGGCATGGCTCTGAGACCCTGCTATAGCTGGTGGCAGCACCTGCTCCTGTTTCAGGGACCTGGGGTGGGTTCCACCTTGCTGCCGGATGCACTAGCAACACATCTGGAGAGCAGATGCTGTAACTTTTAAAGAGACTAGCAGACAGTAGTGTGCTCTACTGTCCAAACAAAAAGCATTATAACATCAAGGATATCTGAACCAGGCAACTGCTCCACCTCTCTCAGCTCTGAAGTAGCTCTGGCTTAATCCACAAAATACAGCTCTCATTTTGCCATTTGCAATTTCAAAAAAAAAGTTACTGCATTAATTTAAGTTGCTGCCATTCACTTGTTAGGTATAAACCTCGTGTCCAGAGGAGAATTTTCCAGGCAGGGGGGGATGTCCAGGTTGCCCAGATCCATGGCCAGGTCTGGTTGTCCATATAGATACAGGCTCCAGCCTCAACCCTGATGTTTCAAGTTGCCCTGCAGGCTGGCACAACCTACTTAGTAGATTGCTTCTGGCACTGTTATATTCCACCAGGACACAGATCAAGTAACTAGAAGGAAATTCAAACTAAAGAGATTAAATTCCCAGAAGCTGGCACACAACAGTGGAAATCCCAGGAGGTAAAAAATAGTCCCGTCTTCAGCCATTACCAGCACTTAGTACAAGCCACATTTTTTTAAACTGATCTTTTCTTCAATGCTAAAATAAAATCTGCACACACTACATCATCCCTCCACATGACTACTCACCCACACAAACCTTAACAGGGATAAATCTGTCATCCCAAGCAAAAGTCTATAAATTAGCTGAAATGCTACTCGAATAAATTGGGAAAGGAGATTAACAGAGGCACTGATCTTGTCATTTCTGTTGTGAAGTGGTGGGGTGCTGCTCTTGTTTGCACATAAATAGCTTGCTCCATTGTACATATTTTGGGGTTTTATTGACCTCCAAGAAAATGCTGTTGATCAATCAGACTTGTGGAAAATATGTGAATTACAATCACTTGAATATATTCTAGAACAGGATAAAAACTTGTAAAGCTGTTTCCAAAAACCCAAGTTCCAGAATAATGCCGTAAAATTACATCTGTTCATGAGGTAAAATCACATCTGTAATTAAATGTAGACAATGTGGTTTCAGGAGAAAGCTCAAAAAGTTTATATTCTTTGTAAAGGTCATTTGAAAGTTGTTGAGAGAACTAAAGTATCAGCCCTTGGTCTGTAACAAAGGCAAATATAAACACTGTATTTTTAACGGGACCAACATATTCAGGGAGGAAGAATCCTTACTGAAACAGGAAAGAACTGTGCAACTTACTTAAAACACGTATATGTTTTTGTCACAGATGGGAAGATATATATTGAGTCTTGTAGTTTGTGTATTACCGTGATATCAACTAATCATTATGTAAATTACTTGATCAGATTAAAGCCATACTTGTATTTAGTTCTAATATTTATTTCAAATTTATTTAATTATTTCAAATTATATGTACTAATAAATTTATGTAAAACAGACATTAGAAAATATGTGAAAAGAAGAAAAGGCTTCTACAGAAAGATTTTTTAAGACACTGCAGGCAGTTTGTGACTCCATTTCCCCATACTGTGAGTTACATATAGGTTTCTTCTCTCTTTTTTTTTTTTTTTTAATACATTTTTGTGCTGATACCCAGCATAAACCATATTTGAATAGTAGCAGATGTTTGGGCTGTAGCATTCTCCTGCCTATTTTGCTGTCCTTTTTATCACTCCAGGGTGAGATACTGGATGTTTTGTTTCAGAAACTTATCCTCAGCACAAGACAGCTTGTATTTCCTGTCTTCTCCGTCTCTTCCCTTTATGATGACAGTAATAGATTCAGATTAATTTGTAATCATCAATAGCAGTTTAATTTAAAAATTTGTGCAAATATCAACTGAATATTTGCATGAGATAATAAAATTACTTCTATAATCCTTTGGAACTCCATTATGGCCTACCTGCCAGTTAGGATTTTCCTAGAGGAAATCTCCTTATGATCCTACAGAGGATAAGGTGTTAAATTTTCCTGGCTATTCTGTTAAGTCAGAAAGCTTCACATTGTGAAGAACGACATGCAAAACATTTTTTAACTGTATTTTTACATTGATATTGATATTAATTATTAAATCTTTCTGAGAGATTGTCTAAGAATTGATGCAAATTGAGATGAAGACCAAAGTCCAGGCACAATGTCAGTCACCTTGGGCCATAGGGCTGAGGGGATGCAGGAGAGTGAGAAGACAGCAAGAGGGGAGCTGGTGAGAGCAGGGGTTCCTGTGGGCTCAAGGTATCAGGGATACCGCTAAGACAAGTGAATGTTATTCACTGTTAGTAAGAATTAGTCAAAAATTAGGGCTTTTTAAGACTAAGTCTAAAGTGGGTAGGTTTGTGTATGTGTTTTACTATTCTGAGACCTTTTGTACTTCAAAGGACAGCATGTGGGACAATGGAATAGCCATATAAGGGCTTATGGCCTCCTCCTATTATAATGCACCGCAAAATTTCTTATGTATTTATGGGACTCATTACATTTATATTATACTATAATTCTGCACCCATTTTCAGTATTTTATTCACTTTGGTGAATTTTATTCACAAGGTTTAGGAAGAAAAATCCTTGTGCTCCCAGCTATTTAAAATAGAACGAGTAGACAGATTATAAACATCTTTTCCGTATGATGTTCCTTATGCCTTACATGTAAGCTGCATGCAATTTTGTCCCATAATGCATGGTCCTAGAAAACAGTCTGTGCTTCGAGTGGAAAAGAGAGTCAGAGAGTTCCCTGAAATCCTGGCAACCAGGACAGGGGTAGTCCCGTGTCCTTCTGTCTCCTACACTGCCTTTTAGAGGAGCGCTCGCTGGGAAGAGGGGTCTTCACCCCAGGCTCTCTTGCATCCAGACAGGCTAAGCTCCTACTGTCATTGGTCCTTTTCTCCTTGTTGATCCTCTCTCCCTCCTTAAAGCAAAAGTTTAAATGGTAATAGCCCTTGAAACGATTTACCCTTACAGTGTCTATGCATTCACATATGCTTATATGCAATGTAAAACAAAACCACACCAGCAGTTAGAAGCTGTTATCTTCTAAGAAGGTAAAAAACCCAATATTTACAATGATGTTTGTTCTTCAGAAACAATTGACCAGTTTTTCTTTTGTTTTTGCTACCACCTCTTAAACAAATTTCTTAGTGCCTCTTAAAACTATTTGGTCTATTGCTACAAACAGTATTGCTTAATACATCATACATTAAGGAACAAAATATCATGTGAAAACAGAACTTAATTTAGATTATGTTTTCATGCATCAGAAAAATTATTTTAAAAGCTTTTTGAGCTCCTTATGAGGCTTGACTTGATTCCCTCATAATTTTGCTCAGAATTGCAATCAAAATCTTTTAAGAACCAGGCATGGTCTAATTAGCATACTTAAATTATTGTGACTAGGAGACAGCAGCATAATTTAAGAATATGATTTCAAAAAAAGAATGTGTTTTGTTTTTTTTTTTCCTCAATAACTGATATGGTAGTTAGTTATCTCTTTGAAAACTCCATGAAAACTTTAACAGTTCAACTTCAACCCTTAGTTTTTGAAGATTAAAATGTTCTGTTGCCCCAGAAGATATCAATTACTAATGTTTAACTCAGCAGATGTAAAAATCTTGCTGCTTTATGTGTTCTTGAATGTTTCAGTGACACCAGTGCATAGACAGGTTTCAGGAAAGGATTTAAGTTCTTGTTTTCCACAAATAATAGTCTTGAGAATAGGACTGAAAATCTCAGTCTTCTGGCTGTCCTAATATCTCCATACACAGTCAGAAACACACATTTATTGCTGTAATGTTAGTGATATAGACAGTATCATGGTGTTATTTTTGGTATTTGTTTATCTGTAAAGTCAGATTAGTTATTGCCATGGGAGGCCTCCATCTCAGATACCTTCAGCTGTAAGAAGATCAGGCATCTTGTCTAGGAGAGCCAAGAAGACCAGCTATCTGTCTCACCTTGGGGTGGTTGTCAGTACTTCCCAATGGTGAGCTATCCTTGCGCTCCTGTCACCACTGTCACTTCATGACCCAAAGGGAGCTTGGAAAACTTGCTGGAACTTAGTGCCTAGATATCAGCAATGAAAGTTAAACGACTTACACTTAATCACATGAATCCAGCTTTATGACTTCACATGTATCTGCTATAAGCACCTACACATGTTTTGCCTTTTTTTTTTTTTTTTTTTACTTTGGTTCATCGTAAAGATGCTGGGTTTAAGTGCTATATTTAAGTTTTGATTCAGGCTGAAAGATAATGCCTCAGACCATTGGAAAAGGATTTCTCCCTGCTGTCATCTGACATAAACCAGAATTTCTTGTGTGAAATAAAGCCTTCTGGCCATGATCTAGGTTGCAAGATTTGGACTTCTCTCATCCAATTCTCCCAACCTATTGGTGTTTCACAGCTGTACCCATCCTGCTAAATCATGAGGTGGTGTCAGGGTTAAAGGCCTAATCAATGTTGCACCAAAGTATTCGCAAATAAAATTTAAAATGGCAGGCATTTTACTCTAGAGTAAACACTCAATTTGCAAGTCCCTTCAAACATTCCTTGTACATACCTGTATAGGGAGGTTAAGCCTACTGTCAATAGGTAGGTTTGTTTGCATTTATTATCTTTCACAGACCGCTTAGGAGTAGTCTAGATGCTTGCTCAAGGGCCCACAGATGCATGATTGAAAAAACCTCTCTAGAGTAAAGCAGAAATTTCTTGACCTCAGTTTCAGAGTTATGCTGCATTTTATTTTTGATACAAGTACTTTTCAACACCGTGAGTGAAGGGAAGACTTAATTGTGTGGAATACAGGCACAATCAAGACAAATATATGTGTCAGGTCCTAAGAGATAATGGGCTTGGTTAACACATAAATGAAGCTTTTAAATATGTTATCACAGATGAACAAGGGAAAGAGGAGATTTTGTGAATTATAAACCTCTAAACAGGTAACATCTTGCTGGAACAGCAGAGCAGTTTGAGATGTTTGCTAGAAGAAGAGAAAAGTGACAAATATCATAGGCAGAATGAAAGTCACGTTGTAAAGCTTGTAGGATAAATTTATCATGTGGGATAAACATCATAAATCACAGAATAACAGAATCATTCAGGTTGGAAAAGACCCTTGAGATCATGGAGTCCTACCATAATGGAGTCCACTTCATCACTTCCAGTCCATTTAAACCAGAAGGAAGAGCTAAAATAAAAGGGCTTTTCTACTTTTGAAGGTACTGATAAGGAAAAAATGATCTCCTGAACACAGGTACATTCATTGTGTGGACAGCTGGAGTTCAGGCCCCTTAGCAAGAAGTTACACCCCTCTGCTAGCGATTATGGCTTTGATCATAATGTTGGAAGGGACATTAAGAGTTTCCCACCCAGGTAATTCACTTTTCCTTTTGCATGTTTTCTAAATTTCCTAAAGACCTTGAATAGTCATTTCAAATCTTTTTCCCCAAACTCATAGGTGCCCCTCAGGAATCAGGTTGTTCTCTATTAAGGAAGGCAAAAATTCCTCAACATTTTCTACCTGTCTGAGCAGGGAGAACATTTCCTTCTTGGTCCCAAATGTGATGCTCATTTTAACTTGCATACATGAACAGCCACCACATGTTGGTCAAGCATGGTGGAGAATCAGTGCCCTGTGCCTTATGCAGAGGTCTTTTTAGCAGTAAGCCGCTTCCAATGTTTTGTGGAAAGATTTAAAAGGAAAGATAAAAACGACTTTTTGTATCATGGTGCCAAAGAAAGGGGGAAAGAGAATGGGATGAGAGGGTGAAATGTTGTTCTGTCCTCTGGAGACAGCCAGTGAGCATGGTTTAATAGAGCAAATGTAGTTACATACAAAAATTCAATCAAAGAATGTGATAACCGCGTTTGGAAAGGTCACAGCAAATTAGTGGAAGATTTGAATGGTTTTAAAATGTGATGTTGTATCCACATGCATGTCTGTGTCTCAATCATACTATTAGCTGAAGAGGTAACTTCCTACTAGCTGAAGAGGGCCTGCTCCTCCTTGTGATAATAATTTGGCTTCTTTTTCTCTGCCACATGTCTTATATTCAGCAGCCTTGGGCAGATTACATCTGAGGTATGGCCAATGCGATCGGATCCTTTCCAGACTTCATTTGCCTCACAAGCAAGATCAGAAGGAATGAGCATGTTTAGACTTAAGAAGTTGAGAATATATTTACCCTTCTCCTGCTCAATATTTACGAACCATAGCCACAAAATTTTGTTTTCCAGTGCCTTGCTGTAACAATAATCTTTCAGCTTCTCTGGCTGAATAAAGTAAGTGATGCCACAGGACTGTTATCCATCCTTTTTATCTTGTATAGCATTTCCTCTATTTCAGTTATATGCCTGCTCCCATAGTGTAATAAGAAAGACCAGGAGCTTGAAGGGATTGACGGGCAGTACATTTTAATCCCTGTAAATTTACTTTGCAGATGCTACCGTCTAGGTCAGTCTGTAACTGCACGTACAGATACACCTCTTCTTGCTTTTCTGTAGGACAAGCAAACAGGTGTTTCTAATGAATGGTACTTCTTGCTGAGGAAATTGATGTTTCAAAGCACAGCCCCCCCTCAAATTATCAGGTAGGCAGTAAATCTCTTCACCTAGGTTTACTAAAAGCAACACTAACTGCAGCATGGTGGATTGTGCTCCTTCTGACAGGCGATGCAGAGCATGAACAGAAGGATCTGTGACAGTCCTGGTGCTTTGAAATGGAGAGACAGCAACCACATTACCATGACTTGTTGTTTGTTTTTTTTTTTTTTAAATCGGGTCACTGTCTGAAAATAATGTTTCTCTTTTAATATCACATATTTTTTAAGTTCTTTCAAGTTTTCTAATTTCTCAGATATCATTGTTTATATGAATATTAAAAAAGAAAAAAGAAAGATGGATTTCAGATCCTTGATACTTATGTGAAAAACAAATGGCTGGTTTATGAGAAAACAGTAATTATATTTTTCAAGTGGTTGAGCACAGTTGGTAGCACTTCAGTGTAATTTTTGTGAAACAACACGATAACTGAAGTCAATACTTTATTATGAGGGTTGTTAGATGATACAGTTGTTACAGCTGAGTGGAGGGACCAAATCTCAGTTGAGGTCATTGGGGTGCTGCTGTGCAGACTGACAGTGTTCCACTTTCCTCAGACAAATCTTCTCAGCATTTGCATAAACTTTGAAATAGCAGGAGAATTTTTGCTTTGAAAGTTGCATAAACAAGAGCATTAAAACTCAAGTATGACTACAAAAAGGAATGTGGGTGTGGGGGAATCCTCAGGAGCTGACTGACTTAGACGGTATATTGCTCTGTACAGTATGTGACAGAAATCATGCCTAGTGGTGGTAGCATTTAATCAGATTTAAGAAACTGATATTTTCAAGTCTGTAGATGTCATGGTATTCAATGGTTTATGTGGAAAATAAATCCAATAAGCTCCAGAGATGCAGCAACTTGAAAATATATTCAAGTAAATTATGAATTTAAATGTATTTAAATAAACCATTGTGTTGAATATGCAACAGAAGTGCTGGTTTTCATGGTGAGGTATAAATTCAAATGTCATAAAAATTAATTATTAGAAGAGAAAATTGTGAAAGTAAGAATTGCTAAAGCACTTGGCACTGACCCAAGTCCACAGGCATTGAAGTTAATGGGAAATTCTATCACTGTATTCACTAGTTCAGCCAACACTGAGTCCTTTTAAATATCTCCTGTAGTTTGATATCGTAGAGGTATCATCTATACGACAGCATTTATACATCATCAGTATAAACAGCACACTTTCAGTAAAAACTTTAATCTGAAGAAAGAGTACTTCTGATTTTCCCATTTTACTCTTTTCACAGACTCACAGAATCATTCAGGTTGGAAAAGACCCTTGGGAACATCGAGTCCAACCATCAGTCCTACTCTACAAAGTTCTCCCCTACACCATATCTCCCAACATCTCATCTAAATGACCCTTAAACACCTTCAGGGTTGGTGACTCCACCACCTCCCTGGGCAGCCTATTACACTGTCTGATCACTCTTTCTGTGAAACATTTTTCCTAATGTCCGGCCTAAAACTCCCCTGTTGCAGTTTAAAGCCATTCCCCCTTGTTCTAGGGGTCATTAATCACCTGTGAGAAGAGACCAGCACTGTGGCGGGCGGAGGAAGCAAGCAGCCGATTCAATGTGAATGATAGAGCAAGCTTCAACTTTATTGAAAGAAATCACACCTTATATAAGCAGTCTACAATACACTACTTGTAACTCTATTGGATACATTAAAGAAACTACATTATAATATCTCAGCCATTGGGTACATCTAAAAAGTCACATTATAATACACCAGCCCCTTGTGGCATTTCTGGTATGCATAAACATCTTTCTTGCTGTGAACCTGCTTCTCTCCCAGGGCTGCTTCCCTTCACCCCCCAAGGTCGTAATGCGCTCCCAACTTATCTCTGTGTTCTCACAACAATCCTCGCTAGCACAACTGAGCCTTGGGTCTTCATCCTTGTTTACATAACTGTACCCTGGGTTCTTTCCTTTGTTTACCTCAGATGGCTGGGACCGACTTCTGTAGGGAGCTATGGCCTTGCTCTCTGCAAGCCGTTCTCCAACACAGCACCAACCTCTCTACAGTGTCCTTTCAAGTAGTTGCAGAGAGTGATGAGGTCTCCCCTCAGCCTTCTCTTCCTCAAACTAAACAGTCCCAGCTCCTTCAATTGCTCCTCACAGGATTTACTCTCCAGGCCCTTCATCAGTTCCATTGCCCTCCTCTGCACTCACTCCAGCACCTCGATATCTCTCTCGTATTGAGGTGCCCAAAACTGGACACAACACTCCAGGTGTGGCCTCACCAGTGCAGAGAACAGGGGGACTGTCACCTCCCTACTTCTGCCGGTCACACTATTTCTGACACAAGCCAGGATGCCGTTGGCTTTCTTGCCCACCCGGGCACACTGCTGGCTCATGTTCAGCTGCTTGTCAATTAGAACCCCCAGATCCTTCTCCTCCAGACAGCTCTCCAGCCACACCTCCCCAAGCCTGTAGCCATGCAGGGGGTTGTTGTGGCCCAAGGGCAGGACCTGGCACTTGGCCTTGTTGAAGTTCATCCCATTAACGTTGGCCCGCCGATCCAATCTATCCAAGTCTCTCTGTAGAGCCTCCCTATCCTCATGCAGATCGACAATAAAGATGTTGAACAGAAATGGTCCCAACACCCAGCCCTGAGAAACACCACCACTTGTGACCGTCCACCAGCTGCATTCAGCTCCATTGACCCCCACTCTCTGAGACCGTCCATCCAGCCAGTGCTTGACCCAGCAGACCGTTCCCTCATCCAGGCCATGGACAGCCAGTTTTTCTATGAGAATTCTATGGGCAACTTGTCAAATGCCTTTTGAAAATCCAGGTAGAAAATATCCACAGTTTTTCCCTCACCCAATAGTCGGGTCATCTTGTCAGAGAAGGAGATTAGGTTTGTCAGTCAGGACCCGCCTTTCATCAACCCATGCTGACTAGGCCTGATCCCCTGGTTGTCCATTATATGACTTTTAATGGCACTCCAGATGACCTGCTCCATGACCTTCCCTGGCACCAAGGTCACACTGACAGGTCTATAGTTTCCTGCATCGTCCTTTCTGCCTTTCTTGCAGATGGGTGTTACATTTGCCACCCCCCAGTCCAATGGGACCTCCCCAGTTAGCCATGACTCCAGGTAAATCATGGACAGCGGCTTGGCGAGCACATCTGCCAACTCCCTCAGCACCCCTGGGTGTAACCCATCTGGTCCCACAGACTTATGTGCATCCAAGTGGTGCATCCAAGTGCCTGGCAGTGTTCAAGGCCAGGTTGGATGGGGCTTTGAGCAACCTGTTCTAGTGGAAGGTGTCCCTGCCCATGGCAGGGGAGTTCGAACTGGATGGTCTTTAAGGTCCCTTTGAACCCAAACCATTCTGTGATTCTATGATTTAAATTTAGAGTAGAGCTCAGAGTAGAACCAAACAGAATCTTGAATTGGCCTCAGTTTTCTAGATCAACCCCCCCCCAAAAAAGTAATATTTATGTTTGAGTGTTGTGAACAATATAAATAGCTACAAGTTTTCAGTTTATCTTATTTGGCTTTTCCTTTACATAGTTATTAGTACAGATTTTTAAAGTTTTGTAAATTAATGTGATAAGCCATGTAGGCTGAGCTGATGTACAGAATGTAAGTAGAAAGGGGAAAAAATGTAAATAGAAATGTGTGTCTTCTTGGATACTTCTTGGTACCAGAACTGGACATTAAGATCTGGACATTTAGATTGGACATTAGGAAACATTTCTTTACTGAAAGGGTAGTCAAACACCGGCACATGCTTCCTAGAGAAGGTGGTCGATGCCTCAAATCTGTCAGGGTTTAAGAGGGCATTTGGAAAATGCCCTTAATAACAAGGTTTAACTTGGTCAGCTCTGAATTGCTCAGGCAGTTGGACTAGATGATCATTGTAGATCCCTTCTAACTGATCTATTCTTTCTATCCCCTCCCCTCCCCTCCCCTCCC
>NW_020799097.1:88072346-88099729 GCF_003259725.1 Athene cunicularia
TTCTATTCTATTCTATTCTATTCTATTCTATTCTATTCTATTCTATTCTATTCTATTCTATTCTATTCTATTCTATTCTATTCTACCACAAAAGGCATGTCAATTTTTCTGATGCATTAATCAAACTTCTCAACTGATCTATTTGGGTGTTGCTATATTTAAGATATATCTAACACATAGGAAATTTCTTTTATTGTTAAAAAAAATGTTTAATAGAGCTTATCTAAGGGTTTGCCTCTTCAACTTTACTAATAAGTTAATAAGATTTTAAAATGTTAACTATGACAATTCCAACTGACCCCTGAATATAACACTTAAACTTTACAAAGTAAACCACAAAATATACAGAGAAATTTAGCCAGGAGATCAAAAAGGAAAAGAAAAATTTATGAAGTTCTGTGTGGTGACCAATTCATGTACAATATTTATACTAATGGGACTATTGTACTTGCTCAGCTGAACAGCTCCCTGTATTTTGTTTTTAAGGACAAATGAACAGGTTTCAAGGAATTTTCTAAGGAAAAAAGGATCCAAAATTCAGACAAACAGAAAAAGAAACAAAGCCTGAAGACACAGTAGTGGTGAGTAATAGCATTTCAATTTTTCACATTAGTTGAAAAAAAAAAAAAGAAAAATCACAGGGCCAGCAAGTTTCCTCCAAACCATTGCTTGTGGTGTGGATGGAATGATCTTTTCATGTCCCTCCACCTGATGCTGAGATGATCTGACCTCAAGACTTGGTCTTTAGGGAGGCTGCCACCAGCATGGTGCTGGGATCCCACAGGTTCCCAGGGGGGAGGAGCACCTGCTGTAGGAAAGGGCTGTTCCTGCTACAGAGAAGTGGTGCAAGTCCCCTGGTCCCCATGTCCCTGTTTTCATCAGAGGAAGGGGAAGGTGGAAAGAAGTAAAGTGAGGCTGACCTGCTGTGGGAAGGGTACAGAGGTTAGTGCTTCCAACTGAGCCAGTGTGCTGCTGCTTGATGCTTAGATGCTGTCAGTGCATTTTTCTCTTTTCTGGGATGCAGACTCTGCTGCATTTCATTGTCAGTAATGAGGTTTAGGAATGAAATTGCTCCTGATCTCTGCGGATGTGAACATTACTAACACAGCATTTAAAGATATTACTCATAAGGCAAGGTAATTTTAGAGATGTCTCCTGCAGATACCCAGAACTGCAGTGAAGCATTATTCTTTCCTTTCTTCCCAGTGCTTCCTACAGGGGCTCCCAATTTTCTCATAAAGTGATCAAAAAAATTCCCCTAGGAAGTCTATCAGGAAGAGCTAAGTCAGAAACATCAGTTTCTTCTGGGGACACTTCTAGGCCAAAAGGAAAGGAACTGACATGGGGGAGCAGGATGCCAGCAGGATGCATCATCTCAAGTCACGGTATGGATCCTGCCTGTGTGTTTTAGGTCAGGCACAGTTCTGCCTCTTTTGCACTTGAGCAAGTGCATCTGTAGGTACCCCAGTCTTCTGTACCTCAGGTATTTATGTACATGTGGTGGAAATACAGACTTTCACTTGTGTTACTCTGAGTGCCTCTATAATTCAGTTCTCCTCCAGCAGTTTCCAGCCTCTCTCACATCAATTAATTTCATTCTATCCATCACTCCCACTTGCAGATAAAAAAAAAAACCAAACCAACACAAATGCCTTCAAAGTCCTTCATTAACTTCTTAGAGAAAAAAAGTGAAAAATAATAATAATTTTTAAAAGTGTTATTTTGTGTTTTTTTTCAGTTTTAGAGTAGAAAAGAATATCTTTTAAATCACTCAAAATCAGGGCATGGACCTCCCTGATGACAACTAAAAGCAAATGTTTATTCTCATTTCCTAGACAGAACAACTTTGCTAGATAGCTGCTTCTTTCTTTGCCATGCCTGGCCAAACCCACATTTCTTTGACTACTATACTCAGGCAATATGTCACTTATGCCATTCCTTCAATAACTTTTCCAAAAATCAGCAGTGTCAGAGGAAATCAATGGTGGCAGCCCTGGGTTAACACAAAGAGGAGATTGCATGGGACAGGTCTATATCACACCATGGGGCCCTATCCAAAGGTAACTTAGGTAGCCATCAAAGAAAATTGCAGTATCCTTATGTGCACTTCAAAACACAACTCTTGTGGTCAGAATAAATAGGCATATAAAAACCTTTCACCCCTCTCTTCCCTTTCTCACTCATTTCTGAAATCAGTATTGTTTTACATAATGCCTAAAAATGTTATATGTTAACAGATAGGAAGTTTAAACAAATTACAGATTAAATAGCCTAAAATTGTAACTGTAAACATGGCATAGAGTATCTTTAAAGTACGTCTTTATTAATCTTACTCTGTGAGTTTCTGCCAGTGAAATACTATCTAAACAGAAAAGCTCAGTTCTGTTGCTGCCTATTTGTTATGTCTCTCTCTTTAGACTTACTGAAAAATCTTAAAATACAACTGGATTTGTCTCAATCAGTGTTACTTATGCTTGCTCGCTGGTTCTCTTCTAGCTGCAGGCTAGGTCCATCAGACCGGGTGTCTCAAGGGGACTAAGGGCAATGGCTGTGGCCAGCCAGGCTGAGGAAGAGAACAGGTGAGAAATGTCCAGATCTGTTGTTGCTTTTACAGGCATGGGTCTGTAGTCAGGCTGCAACAGGTAGGAAACAGAAGAAGCTCTGTCAGGAACTTGTGAGGTAGAAACAGCAGCTTTGGTTCTACTTCTCAAACTACCTGTAAGTAGCCAGTTTGGATCGACTTTCTTTAATTTTAGTTTTTGTTCCATCTCCATCTCTGTTCCATCCTTGAAAATTGCAACTGTGGAAAGCTGTGTTGGTTTTTGATCACTTCTAATTGCACAACTCACATCTTGGTAAAATACGCAGTTCTTTCTCCTCTTGAACAGGTTTTTTATACCTACCCTAAACCCCTTCCCTTGCCATCCGCATTAGCTGTTGAAAAGTTTCCTCTTATCATGCGGTGTTTAGCATAATAGCTGGAGATTTTCTTGCCATGTATTACAGTATTGAAAAAGGTTTAAATATTATCCACAAAGCTGAATATCTTTATAATCACCTCTTATGTTCTCCTTAGTACCTCAGAATAATTCCTGAGTTGAGCCAGTTAATATCCGCCCACTTAAGTGGTTCTGAAACCACTTCAGTTGTGTGCACCAAGGGAAGGTTTCCTCCACACTTCCCTCTTCCATCCCTGTCATTCAGTGTTCCATTCCAATGTTTTTTCCATTTTTGTTTCCAGTGAGCTCATTTTAAAGTTCCAAATGCTCCTTACATTTATATCCTGTATTCATATCTTTCATTTCCATTTCTTTACTTTCTTTTTTCATGTCATTATTCATTTTAGGATGTGCCACTATCTTTCAACTCACAGGCTATATCCCATTTTTTGTCTATGGATCTGAAAGGTGCAAGAGGTGCACTTTGATTTCTGTAACTAATTTACTATTTCTTTTTAAAAACAACCTTTTTTCTCCTTTTTCTGATAAAAAAAAATCAAGAATTCCCAAACATAAAATTGCTCGGAAGAGCAACAATTTGTTGACTGCTACAGTAGTTTTAAAACAGAAGGATAAAAAATGAAGCATGCACAGCCCATCTTTTCTTAAATGTCACATTCCTGAGTTTGAAATAAAAATTCACTTTTGATGAATTCTTTTGCTATTTATGCTATATCTTGAATGAATATGTATCAGTACCTCTAATAAATTAATATTCATCTTACATTTCCAGAGCAATTTGAAAGGACAATTACAGCTTTCCTAGGAGAACAGGGGAAAATGGCTACTATATTACAGAGGATTTTCAAAGTCTGCTTTTCAATGAGATATCCTGAAGGCACAACAAATATTTCAAACTCTAAGGAGGCACGGCATTAACTGCTCTAATAGTCGATTTTAACAATTAAGATCTTAGCTCAGAAAAAAATGTTAATCAAATGCAGAAGAATGAGCCAAGCACAGAAGAGGAAGCACTGGGAGAACATTTCCAAATGAGAGGACCTCAAGGGAGAAGGACAGATAGGAGCATGATGGATTGCCCACCAGTGATAATAAATCATATATACATGTTGCATCTGTGAGAGAAGGCTAATGATTACACTTGTTTCAAAACCCAAAGGCCAAAGGAAATCTTGCCTCAGATTCTTCTTTACTGTTTATTCATTTCTATGCCTAATTTTAGAAGTTACATCTTATTTCTTTTCTTCCAGGTCCAGAAACTAGACATATGCTGAAAACAAAGAGATAACTCGCTGCTTCCAGAAATACTTGAGTTTAGAAGATTGAGCCTGGGTTGTTCTCTTTTGTGAGAAATTGAAATGTTACAAATGGAAAGAAAATGCTAGATACTTCTGTTAATACAAGACCACAGCTCTTGAAGCCTTACTTTTTCATGTGCAGGGATTTTCCTTCCATGAAATAGTAAGACGATCAGCTTTAGAAACAGGTAGCATACGAGTTGCAGGAGTGACCTCTTATGAATATATTATCCGCTGCATTCAACTTGTTTGTTTCTGAACAGGTCATGAAGCATACAAAGATAGTTGCTTCTCATAACTACTCTCTAAATAATGACTAAATCACTGAATAAAAATCTTCTATCTGTGAACATTTCACTGCAGCTTGTCTGTAATAGGTGGTTGCTCACTTGAAACACAAGTCCTTGTTTGGCTTCTTCAGCTGACAGAAACATTTCTGTAGTAGTGCAAGTAATAAAGAGCTAATGTTCTACCTCAAAGGGTACTCAGCACTTCTAAAATTAGCAATTATTCAGTGTTCATAACATTAAAGATATTAATAATAATAATAATAATAATAATAATAATAACAACAACAACAACAGTAATGATAAAAAACAACGAGATGCATCTGTGGTTTTGCCAAAAAGAGGTGTAGTCCTAGCACAAAGAGAAGATAAAAGTTAATTCTGGTCTTCAGGCCTCTGCTGCTGAGGGTCAGTTTTATTTCCAAGATAAGGTACTAAAGAAAGGTAGGGTGCAATAATTTATTCACGAGAACAGTATTCTGGGCCCATTTTGTCCTTCATCTGGCATGCTTCTCATTAGAAATCCTGTGGGCTCACCACTCTACATGGCTGGCAGAGACAAAACAATGCCACAGCAATGCTTTCATGCGTACTGCATGTCCCTGCTTGTCCACAGGTCAGCATCTGGGGGACAGCCAAAGTCTACACTATATTGCTTCTGAAACTGGGAGTGGTAATGGGAAGGGGGGATGCTCTTCCTGCTTGCAGAGTTCGAGGACTATTGGTGAAAGAGCTCTGTAAAGTTATACATCACTGAAGGTGTGCAGCATTCTATACATAAGTCATGGAGAATATTTTTCTAGTGATAAAATCAATCCTCAAAGATCTACAGTTCTACAGAAAATATTTAGGTAAGGTGTTAATTTTGTGTACAGTATATGTTTCTCTTTTTCTTATGTCACTCACTGGGATTTTCCCTGAGATAGAATTGCAATTTCTGGCCAGATTGTATAAATGTGTCTGAATGCAGAATTAAGGGCTTGGTTGGTTGGTTGGTTGGTTTGTTTGCTTGTTTGGGTTTTTTTTGGGGTGGGGGGCAAAACTGATCTAAAACGGTGGTTTTTGCTTTATAGTTGAGAATCACCTCATATTCACAGCCCTGGGAGATGAAGGCTGCTATCTCACATGAGGCCAGCAGCCACTGGTCCACCAGGAAGTGGTCCACTGAGGTGCTTGCAGGAGTGCCACAGCAACCAAGAACTTTGTTGTCCCAGGGTGGGGGATTCAGAGGCAATATTACTGTGTTGTGTGTTTGGATGCATGGAGCAAATGGCTGGGGATAATCAGGACATCTAGGAAGGAAGAGTCATCCTTTGAGTAAGGTCAGTCCCTTCTCCCTCACACCCTGAAATATGAGACAAACATGAGGAAGTATGTTCTGCACATGTCAACTTCTATTTGATTTAATTTCTGTATTTCTTTAAATTATCTGCCATGTAAAATTGATAATAACTAAATAATGCCATATACATTATCTTATCAAAATGCATCCCCTCAACCACTCCTAAAGAGAGAAGAGGGTCAGTAGTTCCCTCAACTCTTTTTGACTGACTGGTCCATGAGGTCCCAATATCATGCTGCATGCTACATTATGTATTAGAGCATCAGGCAGATTGCAGTTTATATCTATTTAGGAGATAATGGTCAACAATATCCTGGTACAGTTTTCTCAAGTTGTTATGTATGTACATACACTTGTAGGGTCAGAGGGCAGCTGAGTTGGAGAATTGGTGCCACAGATCACTTCTGCTATGCATGCATGCACCTTGCCTAAACAGATGATTTAGGAAGCAAAGTGTTTTCCTTCCATCAGTAACTGTCCAGGTGTTAGTGAAGAAGTTTGAGTAACTTCTTAATATTTTCTATTGGCTGAGCCATCAGGCTGACACAGCCTATGTACTTTAGGATGCAATTTTATGCCAGAATATCTATATTAAAATATGATTCTAGAACAAAAGTGGATGTACAGATAAGCAAGCTCACCCAGCACAGATTTCTCATCTCCATTTTTCCTTCTTTTCTGTTTTTTTTTTTTTTTTTTTTTTTTTTTTTTTCCCTCATCAGAGTTATATTTTTCCTGATTAACACATTCCTTCATCAACTATAATTGCAACCATTAAATTAGATTGCCTCCTGTTAATCTTCCACTGCTTCAATCCTATTATGCAGAGAAATAATGTAAACTGTCAGAATTAGAGGATTGCAAGTGCCAATCTTGAAACTAGAGAAAAATATTGTTTTAATATAAAGCCTTTCCATCATAGTGAACCTTAAAGCAATACATAGATGGCATTTTCTTAAACCACTAGAAATATGCATAAAAAATGGGAAATCTTTTCATTAACAGGAAGAAATAAACATCATATCAAAGCTGATGAAATTCTCGCATGCATCATTTGTATAGCTCAACAGACAGCTTAGAATTAAAAGAAGCCTCAGGCAAGGAGTCGGAGAAGCAAATAGGAGCATTTGAAGTCTTAATTTATATCTCAATATAAAGTTTATAAGGCTAGATAAAAAAGTAGGTAGTGGAAACATTAAGTCCCAGCAGTCTAGCCAGTCTGATTAATATCTCTTTGAACAGAATTTATATTAAGACAGTTTAGGGAAGACACAGCTGGGTTTAAATTCAAAGCCTGGCACAGCTGCCAGGCTTGGCACATAATGGAGGTGGAATACCTTCTCTAGAGCTACCTTATGTTAAAATATTATATTAATCTTCCAGTGAGTTTTAAAGATCTCCTGATCTGACTGAACATATTAACTTTCGCAGCACTGAAACATTCTCTACATCCTCCTGTGATTCTTTGAAGACTTTATGAAAGATCAATTAGAGCTGCAGCATGTTCAGGAAAATACAACATTTTAAAATGTTAAAATAAATTATAAACTCTCCCTAGTTTTCTAGTATATTGATAAAACCAATGACTCGGACTGAATAACTGATCTTCAGTATTGCCTTAGTCCATGGTCAATCAATTATTTTTTGATATTTGAGATAATAAAGAAAAAAAATGCTTATAACCAGAATGAGCAGAATTATGTTAGCTTTGCTGTGAAGAGTAAAATATGCATATTTAGAGAAATCTACTGTTTATTTATTGTATAATTTCAAGATGGCTTGGGAAAATTGATCTTAAGAGTTGGTTGTTCATTCAGAAAACAAGTGACTGGAATGCCCCTCACCCCAAACCAAGAAAAAAATCACCATCAGAGTATTTCCATAAATGCCAACTCATACATTTTTATTCCAAGGTTTCTCCATCAGTTTTTCACAGGATGATTTTTTTTCTCCTGTAGATTATGAAGGTATCTCAAAAATCATTCAGGCTCCCATTTGTAACCATTATTATCACCACAATAAGTACCTTCCTTGCAACAGCAAAGCTTCTCTTGAATTTTTTTTCAGGTTTATTCAAGTTATTTCAACCTCTGCAGTCTTCCTTTCCTTGGTTCAGCAATCTGGCATTCCTCCAGCTGTGGCTTGCAGGGATTAGATGATGTCCTCTGCCAGGAAAATAATTTCTGTTGCCAACAGGGTTGAAAGATGTTTAAATGTACACTGTATGTTTTTATGACCTTAATTTTCTGCATATTTAATTGCAGTAGTCAACCTCAGCACATTGTGCTTCTAAGAGCAGGGGTTGAAATGAACTCAGTGCTTCTGAATTTAGGAGAGGTACATGGTATCCTCTACTCAGGTGTGGCCGTCTTTCTGAGGAGGAGACCCCTGGCTCTTGGGTAGGGACAGCTGGGAGACCATGTTCCCAGCTTTGGTGCTGCTTTGGTCATAGACAACTCTGACCAGTTGTGTACAAAACTTAGATAATGTGAAATATGACTGACAGTATTTAGAAAGGGTAGTCACTGTGTTGCCAGCGGGGACAGAATGAAAAGTAGCTTATTCATGGAGTGCTCTTCATTGCAGAATGTCACGTCCAGCACAGTGGCACAGACTCAAAGGGAAGGCTAACTAAAATAGGAAAATGGGAAGGACAACAAAGAGGAATTGGTGAGTGACAAGAAAAAGAGGCAAGAAAAGAGACACAGAAAAGCAAGGCAGATATGGAAGTGCACATGAGGAAGAAAGGATAGAAAGAAATGGGAGAAGAAAGCTTCACAAAGATGCTGAAGGGAACTAAATTGAGCATAAGCAAAGTTTTTCAGAGAAGAAGAAAGTGGGAAAAAGAGTGAGTTGGAGCAGTTATTGAAAAGGAGTTGGTGATAAGGTGAGCTGGCCCATTTGCCACAGTCATCACTCAGCAACCCCATAGATCAGACACAACAGCAGTATCCTTATCTGCTTCCAGGCACTTTCCTTGGCCCTCAACCCTTCCACCCTAAGCTGACATGATAAAAACCCAAAGGTGGTCCCTGAAGTACATGAACAAGTCAGTTCCTGCTGAGTTCCTTCCCTGTTTGCAAATGCGATCCGTCACAGAGGGAAAGGCCTGCTGGCACCAGTGGGTTCAGACAGCTTGCACCCCATGTGGTGCTGTCCTCAAAAAGCTTGTCTTTCTTACTCATTTTTCAATTATGTTGTCACTCTGGCAGTGGTAATATCTGTATAGCACATAGGTTTTTGACTGACAAGAAAAGGTTTGTCAGAGGTGGATAAGGCATTTTTGTTGAAGAAATACTCATTCTGTGTCCTTGTCTCTCAGTCTGTCACATCTATTTCTAAACGATCTACTTTGGGATATAAGCAAAAAGTGTATTAGCACTTAATTATATGAAATATTTTCTAAAGAAGTGTGGGAATATGGAGTGTGGAGCCTAATTAAATTACAGTTATCTTGTAATTTTCATGGAAAAAAATGTGATGTATTTGCAATCTAATTACAGAGCAGTTTCATTATAACTGAAAAATTATTAGTGGAACATAGAGTGAAACATTATAGGAAACCACTATTTTGTCTGATTTTCCCATCAATTATTTGTCTAAAGAATATAAGAATAGAATTGCTTGCATCATATTCTCAAAAACATTTTGCTAAAAGGAGTTCATTGATCAGATTTAAATGAGTGTTAAGTGCTTTCTTTCTCTTATCCTGAAACTTTTACATTCAATCATCCCTCTAGAAAACATGAAAATAGTTTCACTTACTGGTGAACAGACAGCTCTTCAGCCTGTCCTGAGGTGGTTTTTGAGAAAAGATGGAAATGGAAAGTAGAAGAGCATCTGTATAATGGGAGATAATGGGTGAAAACATAGCATCACAGTGATTTATAGTATATCTGAGATATACATGAAGTGTTTTTTTTTTTGTGTTTTTGTTTGGTGTTTTTTTTTTTTTTTTTTTTTTTTTGTTCCTCTGAAAGAAATGGAGCTTTGCACTTAAGGCTGAGTTTGGGATTGTTAATTGGGAATTGTCAGCATGAGTTGCAAGTGTGGTGAGACCTCCATAAGATTATGCAGCTGAAGCAGAACAAAACTTTTCCAATACATGGATAATTGCATACAATTTATTTACTTATTTGGCTTTGCATTATGTTTCAAAATGTTTTGAATAGCAGTGATCTTCATGGTCAAAGTAATAATGAGAGAACTTTTATCTCCTGGAGAAAAAATTCAGGTAAGTTTTAGACAGCAGCTATGTTATTTCTGCACTTGCTACGTCTTTAGGAACGACGTTGCGCTGTATAAGCTCGTCCTGTTTTAGAGGGAGGGATGAGGCCTTGTTCCCAACAGCTTACTTTATGTTGGGAAAGAGAGAGCGGGTTCCAAAGCTATTCAGGTCTACATGGTAAACTGTAAAATGTGGAGATCCCTTTGAACCATTGTTTCGCACTGGTAAATCAAGGTGAAGGTGTGGTGGAGCCCCGTTTTGTCAATAAAAGAGGTAACAGTCCTGGCTGAGGCCAGGATTGGGCCCATTTACTATTGATGGATATTGGAACAACATATAGAAAGTATCATCAATGCCTATCAGTGGACCAAGACAAATCTCTGCTAGGAATGAGTGATGCACATCTGGATGCAGCTCTTCCTGCTCCCTGCTTGCTAAAGAGATGTCAACATGTTTCAAAAAAATGATGCTGGTGGTGACTGGACTGCAGCATATTTTTCTCTCCCATTTCCTAACAACAAAACCAAGCCCAGCACTTATATCAACTGCTTTGAATAGTTTTCTGTCACATTGTGGTCTGTAATTGGAAGCCTAATGATTCCATTGCTTCTCCTGGCACAACTAGACTTTATGTTGATCTTGGAAAACACACAGGAAGGGCTTCCACAGCCCTTCATTGCTCTCTCTGACCCTGAAGAAAAGCTGCAAGGTTCTTCTTGAACTTCAGAAGCTTCTATGTTACTATCAGGCATGTAACTAGAGGCATCTAAACCACACACTACAAAATATTTATTACGGTGTAAATACATGTGCTTAAAAAAAAAAAAAAAAAAAAAAAAAAAAAAAAATTTTAGCCATGGAAAGGGAAAGATTGAAACGAAGCACTGACAAATCACTTCAAAACTGGAAAGAAAATTTTTAAGTGTTCAGAACATTTGTACATAGAGCTATTTTAAAACTAACAACAGAGTGATGACATCTTGGAATGAATGCCTACAGAGTTAGAAAGCATAGGGTAAATTAGTTTCAGATGGATGACAGGCATATTTAAAAAAAAAAAAAAAGCTTAAGTGAGTTAGAAATCTAAATCTTCCTTTCAGACATGACTAAAGGCACTTAGAGACAGCTTTTTTTCAAAATGTGACTTGAGCTCCTGAGTTACAGACACCCTTTGAGAACTATTTAAATGTAAGACATTTTTCTTTGTAAAGTAGAAAATGCAAGAAATTTTAGATAGCCTTAGTTGGGGAATTTTGTATGAAGCTTTACTGAGTACTGTTGAGATGAGGCTTCAAGAAAATAGATTTCTTAGAATCCTCAAGACTTGGCTAAAGGATCTCAGGCTACTTAATGACATTTCTCTTGTTCATTTCCCCAAATGAGCAGTAGAGGTAACAGGAGCTGATGAAAATATGAAGGTCATTAACAAAAGCAAATTATGTTTAGATTTCACCAATAAGCAATAAGGAAAGAAACCAATTTGCCCAGAAATTCAAGCAAAATGTACACATGTATAGCAATTTCTCCTACGATGTTCTCAAAGAAAAGGATACTAATAGAAGGGATGTGTATCACTGTTGCCAAAACCTGTGTGGGCCTCTTGCAACACTCAGGAACATTTCCAGGAGGACTCTTCCTGTGGGAAGTGCTGTGTGCCCTCTGCTTTCTCATCTGTCCCTCTGCATTATGTTTTCTGGTGTCTACTACGCAGAACAAAATGGGTTTAGTTTATTTGTTCATTTAGTTACTAAAGAATGAATTATTCTCCAGGCTCAAGAGATACTGATGTATTTTCACATGGTACGGTCTAAAAAAAGCTGTTCACAAGCTGCAAACACTGTTATACCACTCAGTTATCCAGTACTTCATGTCCCAAATCTATAGATTTTATGGCAACCTTGTGATATAAATTTGGGATAAGGATCGCTCTGATCCCAACTATACAGGCACACAGTCTGAACAATGTTAAAATTATTTGTCAGAAGTGTACAAATCATGATGTCCTTCACAAAGGCCAAACAAGATGAACTTTTCTTTATGAACCTATATTCTCTATATACAGCAGTACTTTTGTGTTACATGTAGTTACAGTTAACACACTAAGGTAGCATCTGTCTTGAAATATTAATCTTTGGCATTACTTTGAGAATTTTTTGTAAGGAGTAGAACAACACAGCACAGAAGGAATCACATTTCCATTATGAGGTTGGTAATTCCAGTAAATTGTGTCTTGTATGCTTGATTCAACACACCAGGTGTTTTTTACACGATTTTGTTTTGAGCACCTATATATTTTCTGTGAGCGTCATATAACTATATAATTAAGGAGATGCTATCAGAAACTTTACAGGTAGTTTCTAACCTTATGTCTCTGTTCCATATTGGCAACTTTTTTGCCAGTATGTTGACAGGACTTCAGTGAACAGGTTATTTTCAGGAAGCCATGTTATAGCTAGGAAAAACTGCAAGACCATTTTAGGTAAACAAAAGTGAATAATCTAGTTACATCAAATACAGAAGATAGTAAAATAAGCTTCATTGATGCTAAGGCAGACATTTTCAATAAATCCAGCCCCTCACAGGCGTATTTAATCACCTTAGTAAAGAAGATTTGATTTTCTATGGCAACTGAACATGTCACATCCAGCAACTTCCCAGATAACTGAATTTTTTGTTCCAAAATGGACGTCCTCAGCAGCCTTTGAGTGAATGTTCCATTTGGCCCAGGCATGTGTTCCTTCTACTGCCTTTGTACCACTCAGATTTCTTAGAGGAAAATTCATAAGCAATGTTTACTTTTGAGTGCTTAAGCCACATCAACCTCACATGACTTACGACATGTTTAGGCTGAAGGACACATGCTGTCCTGGGTATGACTGCTTTCTCGGTCAAAAGGACAGTAAATTTTTACATCTTTTTTAGAAAGATCCATCTGACTTTTTTTTTTTTTTTTTTTTTTTTTTTTTTTTTTTTTTTTTTTTTCCCCTCTGAGCCTATGAATTACAGAATAATTTGGCTTTCTGTGATATTTTGCATAATGACATGAAATGAGTAGTCTTAGTGGACTATGTGGTTGGAATTAGATGATCATCTCATTCAGACATAGCCTGGCTGTTAATACCTGCTCCTGAAATGGGTTTCTATAAGACAGTAGCCCAAGTTAATGTGACCTGCAGGTCTGCTCCCTGCCATGCGCCCCCCAGGGACACCTATAGGGTGGCTGTTCCTGCCTGGTGGTGTCTGAGAGTCCCAGGGAGGCTGCTGGGGCTAAGTTTACACCCGTGGACAAAGCTGGGCTAGAACTAATCCCTGCCTCCTTGCCACATCTAAAATGGACATGTTCTGTCTTGGTTTAGAGGCATGCATTACTGTCTTTCTCAGGTACTGTCAGAGAGGGATGATCAGTCCTGGTGATTTTAGATTAATAAATCAACTTTGATATGATGAGCTAATTTGAATTTTGGTGATGAATTCTTCAATACCATAAAATAACAATGGAAAAAGAACTGAGAGAGTTTCTGAACAGTAAAACCTTAGAAAATACAGATGTGATATAAAAATGAAAGTTGTTGCACAGATTTCCTAACTGGCAGTGCTTGTTACAGGCTTTAATAAGTTTTTTTTCTAAAAAATCTTTTTTCATGTGCAGTTGATTAGATGAGGGGGAAAACTACATTTACCTGGTTTTCAGATCTGGCAATTGATTTTGGAAAGCTGGAGGCTGATAAGAGTTAGAAATTTTGTTTTCTAACTTCAGCATTACAGGGTAAACCCAACATTTTAATTTGTTGGTCTTAGACACCAAAACCTTCTTGAACTGTTAGAGGAATTCAGATGCAGAACAGAGTGAATTACTCTTGATACTTGAAGAAAATAAGCATGTTTCAAAATCACTGTATTTTATTTATTTCTGAATTTTATGAGACCTTTACATTATCATTTCTATAGGAGACACGAATTCTAAATAAATATTTGCTATTTATTGATATTGAATACTTGTTTTTTTTACAGACATGTTGCTTCTATGTGACATGAATTGTATAAAAAGAGATATGTAATTATTCTTTTATCATACTAAGCATTCATACTGAATCCAAATCAGGAATGACTGATGTAAAATAAACATTTTTCTTAAAAGTTGGTGTTCTTCTAAAACTTGTCTATTATTGGATTCAGAGCTCAAGTCTCATTTGTACTAAATGGAGAAGAGCCAGTTTTTCTTCTTTGAAATTTTTCTGCAAATTGTTAATGCATCTTTCCATGTCAGAATCTAAAAAAGTGCTCTACCAGAAGTGTACATTAATTTGATATTTCATGGACAAATTCTGCCCATGGGTATGCATTTCCATGTTTGTGTGTAAGAAAGACAAGAATTTATCCACAATTTACAATTAAGCAAAACAAAGACACAAAGTAAAGCTTCTAGCTTGATATAAAAAGACATTAACAAATTTTAGTTTTGGGCCCAAACAAGCATGCTTAATCCAAAATGTAATGTTGCCCTTTCAAAACTGGAAAATGAAAATGTAGATTTCAGAGACGGTTATATTCTGCATTATGACATATCTTAATATTTCAGACTGCTGGAAACCCAGGTGTAACTCTCTTCTCTGCTGGGATAGTTTAAACATACCTCTATGGATATGAAGTCTTTATGGCTAGATTTGAAGATGCCCTATGGTGGGTTGTTCACAGATTCTCTTGGTGACACTTTTTCACATTTATGGTCATGTTATCTGTGAATTAGTAGCCCATACATGACTATGTTAAGTGCCAGGCTGCAAAGCTGCTGGGTCAATGACATGGTCTACATGGTTTTACATTTTTTACACTTTACATTTTGTACTATCTGCATCCATTTTACAGTACTTCATAAAAGGCAGAAAGTATTTCCCAGAAGAGGGTTGTGTCCAGTGCATTGAATGGGGCAGGATTCTTCTGAAAATAGTAGTGAGTTCAAAGACTCATGTGGAAGTTATCAGGAGAGACTGGATTAAGATTTTAGCCTCACTGTTGAACAACAGGGCCAGGTAATAGAAGCTGAAGGGAATGCACAAACACACACCTCCAATCCCCAACCCTAACACACATCCACACATTGACATGTCCACAACCCAAATTGATGAAAATGATACTATGATCACCGTAAACACTCATATGTATAGAAGTTCTAAAACCAGGAAATGAACCTTCAGATGTATATATAGCATTTATTTTATATTTTTAATATTTTTTTTTTATATTTTATATTTTTTTCACCCATTTATTAAACATATGGGATGTATTTGCTCTGAGGAAAAATCAGAGGGAATTTGCTTTTGTACAAATTGTTCCTTCTAGTTTTTACGGTAGTGAAGAACTATTTTAAGAATCACACTCACAGAATAGGTTGGGTTGGTAGGCACCTAAGGTGGTCATCTCATCCCACCCTGGGCCCACAGCAGAGCTATCTTCTGCCTCAGGTTGGGTTGATCAGGGCTTAATTCATTTGAGTTTTGAATATCTCCAAAGAAATCCCACAAACTCTCTGGTTTTTGTTGTGGTTTTTGGTGTGTGGTTTGTTTTGGGGTTTCGTGGGGTTTTTTTGTTTTTTTGTTTTTTTTTTTTTGTGTGTGGGTTTTTTTTTTCAGCAAGCAGTTCATCTAAGAGTTAGACTAGGCTGTGTTTCTGCAGTGTGAATACAGATGCTGTTATGACTCACATCTTCTATGAGATCCTCTGGATAATTCCCATTTGGCTAAAATACTAATTGGACTGATTTTGGGTTATTTTCTGTTTCAAAAGACTTTGTGATTTTCTTCAATTTTGCCTCTGAAGAATGGGCATAGCAATTTCATGCCACCTAGTATGAGCTGCCTGAGGGAGCCATCTAAACAGACTGCTGCAGTGAGCCCACCTCACAGAGTTAATGGAGAAGAATAGCATCTCTGGCAAGTATCTTTGCCTGCCCAGACTCTGCCTGAGGTTGTCTCAAAGTAAAAAATATGAAATGTGTTATTTAAATAAGTCAAAACAAAGTGTTCCAACTTAAGGAACAACCGCTCTTTCTGACAAAAATATTTGTTACATTTGCCTGAATTTACAAATTCCATGAACTGCATTTTTCAACAAATGAAAGGTTTAAGGTTTCTGCCCTGCCTGCATTAATTTTATGTAAGTAGAGATGAACTTTACATTTCTGAGGAAGTGCATTACCTGTCTGGGTTTTACACTGTGAAGAAGTTTAAGATAGATTTTAGCTCAATTTTAAGAAAAACAAATTATTATTTAAACAGATTTTTAAGGACTTTGTTGAATAAAAAAAGGAGGTTTACATATCTGCCAAAAATGCCTTGCTGAGCCAGGGCTTTAATGAAAAAAAGTGGTTTAGAATGGCTTTATGCTGCAATACAAAATTACCCATGTACTCCTGATAACTGGATTTGCTCAACAGTTTTAACAAATCTTTTTTTCTTTATTTGACAGAAAGGAACTCAACCTTTTTGAGTAAAGATGGAAAAATCTTTTCAGATTAAGAAGTAATAGAAAAGAATCAGAAAGAATAAACACAGATACAAAAATTTACTAAAACCAAATTAGCATAAATCTGTTATATTGTGATAACACTACGTTCTGAATTTTTTTATTCCCTTGCTTTGATATAATTTCTGATTCTATCTCTGCATTCTCCATCAGTTGAATCTTTGATATTTCCTTTTGAAAACAATCAAGAAGGCAAATGTTAGTGAGAAGCTGTGATTGACTGTGATTATAGCTTATTGTAGGATCTTTGTGGCTAGTCCTATCGGACGAAAAGCATTGCTGGGGCCAGGCAAATAGCCAGCATGCTAAACAGAGAACGGTTTGCCACGTGGGATCAGGGTACAGAGTTTCAGCATCTGCATGCTCTGTTCCCACTCTTTGTGATGCAGCTTGCCATGAGAAACCTCCTCTCAGGCAAAGGGATACTTTGGCCTCTAAGATGCTGGCGTGAGTGAAGCAGAGGAGGAGGTGATGGGGGTCACGCCAAAGTCTTCAAAAGATTAAAATATTTTCCTTTCTCCTCAGTGACCTATTCTACTCCATCTCAGATGCACGGGAAGCATAAAACATTTTATTACAATGGGAATTTATATGCAAATGAGTTTTGCGTTGCATTGAGAAGCAGATTCAAATCCCTGAAGTGCCTGGGAGCCAGACCTTCAGATCAGGTCCTCAATGGCTTTTGGTAAATTAAATTCCTTAGCACCGGGCTGATGTTGCTAATGCTGTGATTCTCCACACCCCAGCAGGAACAGGTTAATTTTTGCCACATTTTTCTAGTTTCCACATCAGAAATGGCAGCCCAAGAAGAATCAACACTGTTCAGATGTGATGAACAGCCTGTGTATATTCACTCTATATACAAATAGTGGCATTGTCCTAGTACCACTGTTTAGTTCTGCAGTGATCAAAAAAAATCCTTCAGTAGTGAATATTCATTTGGAAATGTTTTTCATGATTGACTCTAAATCAATTGCATATAAGGTTGGTTGCTTGCAACATGACAACAGCACTTCTAGGTAGTTCTGAGGAGAAGCCTATGTTTTAGGAGTTTTATTGAAATTAAATAGGAGTATTAGGAATTCTAAAACCTGAGAAGTCCTCCTCCCCAACAGAGATAATGACTACAAAACTGTGGGTATATGCCTCAACCCATGTAAAATATCCTGTGTCTAAATTATTTGAATAAACTTTCTTCAATCTGTTTGAATGTCTGCATACATACAGATTTTTGACCTTCAGAATGCCCATGTTCATGTGATGATCCACATTCAGTTGGCATAATTTATATAGAAAACCTTCAAAACATAAAGATTCACAGTATATTACAACTATTTGGCTGATTCTACTCACTGTAAAAAAGGTTCAGGGGTTATAAGAATGAAAAGGTCACTGCATTACTCCACTAGAGTGAAAAAAAAACCCAACACATTTGAAATTATTTAGGAGAGGAAGAACAAAACAGAAAACATCACCAGGCCACTCTATAATACTTTCATGCACCATGTCTTGAAAATTGTGAATAATTCTAGATCCGCCCTCTCAAAATACTGTAGCAGAATTGAAAATAACACTGACAAGAATGACAAGGATGGGCACAGATACCAGACAGACTCTGCATGAAGAATGGCTAACTAGATTTCCCTGAATGAAGAGAGATGAAGAGGGGTGGTATGGCAGATGTCTGTTAAATCACATGTGGGGTGAAGAACTAAACAGCAAATGAAGTTGCATGGTGCCTGAGGTGCCTTAGTGAGTGCTTCAGGATCTGTAATGCTACAAGTCTGCTATTTGCAGCCCTATAAACCTTTCACCTGAGCTGCCTGGAGCCTCACAGGCAGTCTTCTCTTGCATTCCCATGCTTTTATTCTGGTGCCTGTCTGATCTCATGTCCCAGCACCTGCAAACCCTGATGATGTTGATATGGAGGTTCTCATGGGAAGCAACTGCCACTGGCTTGAGAAACATCTCTGCTTACCCCCCTTCACCCTTGCTTTGCTGATTTTAGTTTATGCTAGGGAAAACCAAGTACAGTGCACAACAAAGCAGGTTACAGTCATTTAAATACCTGGTAAGCACTACACAGAAATACATGTGCATGGAGACTTAAATGCTGATCAACAGATATCTCTGATGACTCAGCAGTGTGCTCCAACCAGTGCGTGTGCTCCAACCAGTGCTAATATAGCATGACAAGCAGGAATACCAGCAGGGTGTTTAAGATGAACCCCATGGAAAGTACATAGTACTGGTAAGCATGGTAAGACTAGAGGAAAGGCAATCAGAGGCACTAGAAGAGCAATGGGAGACTCAGGAACGTGAAACTTGGCCAAAGTTATAAGGTGAAGAGACAGATGCTGTAATCAGGGCCAGGTGCTTTCCATCACATCCATAGAGGTAGGGAAACTAGGAAAGACTTGAAAAATAGTAGGATGGAAATGAGTGGATACAGACGTGTATGATCCAAATAACTGGGAGTATGCAATTTGCGTTTTGTTGTAACACACAGCAGAAAGGTGAGTCACAGTCCTCTTGGTAAATCCAGATCTGAAAGAGAGGGGAGAAGCTGAAACGTTTTGGTTGTGAGATGTCTCCAGTATCTAACATGTCAGGCCATGGTTAAAGAGGTGATATCCTTCTTTGCATTCTTAGTGAAAGGTGCATGTTAAAAGAACCATGACCAATACTTCAATTACAGATTCTTGAGTATCTTCAGGTTGAGTTGTGAATTTTCTGAGTTTAACATAATGGCACAGGAACAGAGACACATTTCCTTGTGGGTTTTTTCTGCAAGACGGTTCCCTGTGGGAACCAGACTGCGCTTGTGACAAGTCTGCAGCCTGTCAAAACCAGCCGGATCAACGACGTGAGCAATACTGGGGGAGGCCCACCGGGGAATGTTCTCTCAATGTATTTTCTTCCTCAGATCACACAGAAGCTTAGCATGCAGCTAACACTTTATTGTGTAAGGAAGCAGAAATAAATTTCCATCATGTTCTTCTGATAAACTTACAAATTTGCAAAGGAATTTAAAGGTTAACAATTTAAGTTAAAACTTAAAGAAGCTGTTACTATTAAAATGAGTTGGGCATCTATAATTATAGGCTGCATTGCCCCTCTGGTTGCTCAGAATAAACCTTCAGTGTTTAAGTAATAGAAAGTCGGTACACCTCAGACACCCTGAATACTATAAGGAGTGTCAGAAGGAGATCAGCAATATGCGCATATTAACACACCATTAGCAGGCTTTTTGTGTTCATTGGTTTCTCTGGAAAGATAGAGGGTAGGATTTTCAGATGGATATGAGAGGCTTAGGAGCAAAAACTCACATTACTTTGCTGAGTTTCTTCCATTCCCTCTGTGCTTGACTGGATCATTACTGGGCAGAATGATCTGTAATTGCATAAATCAGATTTTATTAATACAGCAGTAGCCATACATCCCAATGAGGCTGGGGCACACAGTGCGTGACACTCCAGCATGTGCCTGCCTTAAAACTGGCCAGCCCCTGGCAGAGGGCAGTACTCGGCAGCAATAGCAGCTGCTGTGCCAGCAGGTTGGCAGAATAAAGCCAGTGCAAGAGGCAAGTGGGGAAAAATGCTGGAGATCTCACCCTGGCTGTCACTATATATGAAATTATGGATTAAATTATGAGATGATCAGGACATTCACAATGAAACAATGTCTCCCAAGAATCCTGAGCTCTGTTATGAAGAAACATCCGAAAATGAGATGGGAAAATGTGAAATCAAATGGGCTGCCTCTAGAATCATTCAGATAGCACAATGGTAGAGTGTGGATAGTGAGATGTCCCCTCTGAATCTCAGATGGCCCCTCACATTGTTTGTTTTGTAGTCTATTGATGTTTCCAGACTGGACTGTGGCAGTTTGGGCAGTCTGTCTGTGGACAGTGTATGGGCTTGTTAGATACTCATGGCTTTGTGTGTTTCCTATACCAGACAACACACCCTATTTTGAAGGTCCTACTGGTCTCCTGCAATACTCTTGAACACATTAAGAGAAATGGGAGCAAGGCCTTCAGCATGCTAAATTTTCTTAAAGATATTCTATTATAAAGAATTCTCCTTTGTTTTTGTTAAGACATATACAAATGTTTATGTATATACATTAAGTTAAGGGTATACTTCAAGGTTTGTTTTTTTTTTTTTTTTTCCCAGAACCTGTGAAATGCAAATTCAGAAGCAGGTTTAGTGATGGGGAGAGCAGGACTATGAATGTGCAGAGACCAAATGGAGAGAAAATGGAATGAGAGTGCATGCTTCATGCCTTGAAGGCAACAGAAAAAAGGATTATATTGTACTAATGGAAAAGGCTTTCTTTTATGTTCAGCACTGTTGAAAGGCAAAATGGAATATGAGCCAAGGAGCCAAATGTAACAGGGAAGTTTCCTGACATCTCTTACAGAAATGCTAAAGGGGAGTATGTTAGAAATACATTGGTTAGTAGAAACAATAAACTGCAGCAGAAGGATGTGAGATTAAATTAATGGAAACAAAAGTAATTTCAAAGTCTGCACAGAAAACATGCATAAACAGTGACCGAGCAGATGATCTGGAAAATATTGAGTATGGGGCTTCTGGACTAACTAACTCAAACAAATGAATCTTATAAAAGATGGAAAGTGCACCAGGCAGAATGATGCATATTAAGGGATTCTCAGAAAGTTCAAAAGAAGCACTGAGTTACATTTGTTCTGCTGCTGTAAGATGTAGCTAGCTCAGAGGTTAGTCTCCAAGGTCAATTACTGTTTTATTTTCCTTGATTCCAAAGCAAAAACCCCAATACTTATAAAAGCAGCTAATATGAAGACAAATATGAGAAACCAAAGGCTGTTTTACCTGGGTGAGGCTGGGGTTCATTGAAAACATGGTGTCATTTTGATAAAGTGAGGGAACATCACAGGGATAAAAGGTTTGATTTGCATTATTTTGTGCTCCTAGCCTGAAATTCAAGTGAAATGAAGCACAGCACATGCTTATCCACAAAGGCAACACTTCAAGTTCAGTCACAACAAAAAGCTAGCAGGATCCCAGAGCACAGCTGCTCAGAGAGCATCTAAGCAAATGCATCTTCATTCCCCTCATTTCAATATCCCCTTTTTTTAAACCAATTTTCATATTTACATGCTGGGTACTTCCTAACTTTCCCTATTTCAGGCAACAAAAGGAATGAGATGCCTCAAGTAAAACCAGTTTTCATGGTTTTTCTTCAACTCACCCGAAAGAATAGGATAATTTTGCCAGGAAATCAAGTGCTTATGAAGTGTCCTGTAGAGGTCAGGAATTTATATCATAAATCATGTCAGTCATTCTTAGAGAACTGGAGACAAAACATCCCCCATTCCCAAAATAAAAACTATTGTCACTTCAGCTGAAGAAGATGTCCTATAACAGCCACCAGTGATTAATAGAGCACCCTCTGCTCTTGGGTACTTGTCAGAATTAAAGAAGGCCATGTCTATCTGTCAGTTAGGCAGTCTGAAATCATTGTATACTGTAAAACAATTTGAATCCTCCACCTCTCAGACCCTTTGGCCCCAGCAGCTCCTGCTATTTCATTTGGTCCATGCATCCATAAACCAGATCCACCTGAAATCTAACCTTGTCTCCTTGACGTAATGTTCCACGTATTATTTCAGAATACTTAATGTCCCGTGTGCTGGGTTCCTTTGGTAGTGGTTGATGCTTGTAGCATCATTGTACCAGGGACAAATCCTCTGAAATCTAATTCCAGTGGAAATCAGCTGGAGAGAGCAACAAACAGGGTGTGGAGGACTCATACTGTTAGCAGTGATTACTTATATTCCTTCTATGGTTCCATCGAGAGAGATATGCTGGTATTTAAGCATGAGGATCAGTATAAAGACAGCTCAAAAGTGCTTCATTTGGGCAAACGTTTAAACTCTATTTGATGTCAGACTGCTTTTGTCCCATCCAGTAAATGCTCCCAGCACTTCAGAGTCCTTGGATTGGGCTTTGCCTCAAAGACTCTCACCAGATAGTAGCAGAATCAACTAGCTAACCTAGACCAGCTTAAACACAAACATTTCAATTTCCTTGCCAGCCACAAAACCTTAAATTCCTGGGTTTTCTGGGTGCTTGTACTGCAGGAGACATTTGTGCATGCAAGGACCTTCAGATGTTTTCATTTCACAGTTTAGCTGGACGCCAAAAGTTTATCCAAATTTTGAATAAGAATGGGAAATGGTAAAGACCCTGCTCGGGCTTTGCACTAAATATCAAGCATGAATTGCCTGCACCTCAGTTTACCCTATTCTTTGCCTTGTTGAGGAGGAATCACTGCATCCAGCCACCACTGGAGGTTCTTTTTGCATTGCTGATTACCATGATTTTTGGACTCCTAATGTTCTCATATATCAGATCTTGCTATGTCTGTCCTAAATAAAAAAAATAAAATAAAAAAACCCAAACCAAACCAAAACAAAACAAACAAAAAAACAAACAAAAAAACCCCAGTCTGTGTACTAGAAGATATTTAGATACTGTGTGGTTCATTCACCAAACCAGACCAAAACTCTGATTTGATGTAGACTTCACTTCACTGAAGTTAATGAAAGTAAATGCTCCTTCAGGAAGGCTCCATTTATCCTTGTTATTTTTTTTCTTCATTGTTCCACAAATCTACTATATGAGACTTATTCCAAGTATTAGAGAGGGGGTGTTCAGAGCTCTATGAAATTCCCACAGACGGAAACAGATGAACAGGCAGATGGGTGGAAAGGAATGAAAAACTTAAAAACGGGATTTAGTAAGTACATAAACACATTGCTTGAACTCTGAAGTTGCTTATTTCTATTTCTCCCGGTGTTTTAAAACTGCTTCAGAAATACTGATGAATTAAGATTTCTAGATAGGTAAGTATTGTTAGCTTTTATTAGTAACATTATTACCTTTTTTAAAAAAAATCACAAAAGTAAGTTTTTAAGGCTTGCCTTAAACTGGTTTATGGTTTCAGCACATGGCTATAGCTCTCTGACAACCAATTCATGGTAAACTTACAAAAACATCACTTTCTGCCATGGAGATTTTACTTCCTTGAGGTTACTGTGCCAAGATACATTTGAGTAACATTTTGGATGATGTAGCAAATAAATGTAAACATGATAATTACTGGATATTATGGTTCACCAACTATCTGAATTAAATACAAATAATTTGCTACATCCTACTCAAGAGAGAATTGATTTGACAAACGTATATTAAACCAATGTATCTCTGATTATGACATGGATCTTTAAAAAGAAGTTCAATATTTTATGACAGCTAAACAATTTTAAGAGCTCCTGAAATATACTTTTGCTTCTAAGCTTCACTCTAAAGATTTCCAATCACCTTGCATCGGCTTGCAGCAGTGGTACTCTATTGTTCTTCGGCTAACACAAAAAAATGTTAATACACTCTTAACCAGAAAACTAGGCACTTTTACTGAGGATAGGTGACAATAGATCAGATCATAAGTTTATAACCCTATGTGAAACTAAAGGTCGACCATCTTGTGTGGTTAGAATTATATAACAAAATTTTGACTGTTGTCTTAGACTATCAAGTAAAGGGCTGATTTTGCCCAGGTATGTAGGTGATTTAAAGAGCATTTTCCTTGCAGCTTGAGGGCAGAAGAAAATGTCAGCTCACCTAGAGGACAGAAAGAGAATTCACTTATCAGCCTGTCGAAGTCACTGGCAGACATCCTTTCTTTTACTGAATGCATTGTTTGGCAGGTAGATTGGATATACTGCTGTAAAATATGGAGTCAATTAATTTATTCACACAACGAAAGACTATTCAAATTAGAATGGATAAATAATTGGGCCTGGATTTCTTGATAATTTTATTTTTAAACTGCATTTTTTGTTAATTGTACTTATCTTACTTTTAATTCTGGTCGCAGAACATTGGATTTTATTATACAATCTGAAATAACATGATGTAAAGCACAGTTTTGAGCCTGAAATACCACACTACAAGGATTGGAATGACTATGGTTTGATGAGTCACTGAATCTGACCTTTTCTATTCATTCCTTCATGAAGGATACGTCTTATATGCCCTCACCATTTAAAATATCTAGTTTTCTAATGTGATCTCAGCTCACTTGAAAGTCAATGGAGACAGGAAAGACATTTCCAGATGACAACTGATTCCACCTACCTCCAGGATCTTACTCAAGATCTCCTCCTGGTGTGAAAACTTGGTCAGAGAGAGAGCACACAGTCAACTGACTCTGACTAGACCCCTAGATTTTAAACATCTCAGGTTAAGTTATATGAATCTCATCATGAGCTACTAGCTTGTGCCATTCCTCTGGAAGTCTCCAAATACCAGGTGAAATGTACTACACAATTCCCTTTATTAAGTTTGATAAACACTATCTTAAAGAGATCAGAGGGAATATTTTTTATATGAGTACTAAAATGAGAAATATGTTAAATCGGAGCTTCGTCTTTAAACATATTTAACAAGAGAATAGCATGGAGACTCATGAGGAATGTGATTTATGGGGTTTTTTTAAAAGCCATTTACATTATTGAAGATATCACATCTACTATTTTCTCATTGTGTTGGATGTATTCTATGAATCTGGTAGGTGTTTTATTTTTAGAGCTGATGTAGAACTTTCAAAATGTCTTTGTTTTTAGTTTAAAAAAAGGTTAGGATCAGCAAATATCTTTTTAACAGTCTCCAAAATCTGTATTTGGCTCAAATGTTAAGTTGGGCTGTGGAAAGAAATACAGGATGGTGGCTGGAGCCCATTACATAAAATAGTAAGCAATAGAACAATGTTAATGAAATGTTAAAGAACCATTTAAGAAAAATTAACAATCAGGTTGTAGAAATTCAACCTTTTTAATTAATCCAAAGAGTGAACAAAAATTTTTGTTGGTTTTACTTCATTTAGAGAGCATTATTAACATTTACATTTCAACAGGCTACTATACCCTCTTCCTTCCCCATCTCCTTGTCAAACTTTGAGATTAAACACATTAGCATACTCTATCTCTAGAAAGGAAAGGCAGCAGCTCTATTTTGCAATAATTTCTTATGCTTGTTGAATTGCTTATTCAAAATACTGCATCTGCTTCCTAAATTTCATGTGTCAGCTGAGCCTTAGTGAGAGATAAGGGCAAATTCAAGCAGAATTGCAATTGTATAGCAGGCTTCCTTCATAGATTAAAACAAGATCCCAGGTTTAAATACTTCCGGGTCCAAGGGTCCATCTTATTCCTGCAATAAGCATGTCAAGGCACTGACCTTGCATAATGATCTCTTTTGGAAAGGCGGTTTCTTAGATAGCTAAACTCTGGCAATTTTCCAGTAGTAGAGGTACCTTAGTCACAAGGGCACTTCAGAAAATCGTACCTGTTGCCCTTCATCAGGCACAATAGGTTGTTCCTGTTTTGCAGCAGTTTCTGCTATGAATTAAGGTTGTATATGATCTGTGTGATCCTCATCAATGCTAGAGAATAGTCAGCCTGTGCTATGTGACAGGGTGCTAATGAGGCTGGATGGATGATGCTGAGATTGGTTAGGAAGGCTAGATGCTACTTAAGGTCCACAGGTACCATGAGACTGATCATGGGGTCATATGGGGGAAAACTCTAGGCAGGCAGTTCACACTCCCATATGAGTGTTGAAGGAGGAGCTGAGGTTGTTGTCAAGGTCTGTAACACAGGAGCATTACTCCACATTCATTAGGCCTAACTACTGAAATGGAGGAAGGTAAGACAGTTTCTACTACATGAGTCCACTGCAGGTTATACTGTTACTGCAGTGCTTGCTTTGAGGGGGAGAGCCTATGTTTCTTACAGGTGTTACAGCAATTTGGTAAATGCAAAAAACATTTCATGTTCTAAAGATGGACATTTCTAGTCCTGAAGTCAGAAAATATCTGCTAACAGCACTGCATTATGAGAAGTGCAGCCTTGGTTTTTATTACTTTAACGACATATATCAAAAACATTATTATAGAATCATAGAATGGTTTGGGTTTGAAGGGACTTTAAAGATCACCTGCCATGGGTAGGAACACCTTCCACTAGATCAAGTTGCTTAAAGCCCCATACAACCTGGCCTTGAAACTATATTCCATATTATCTCTTCTGATACTGCTAGAATGAAGGACCATAGGAAACCATTTTCAAAGTGATGCTTTACATGGAAACATTTATAAAGTAATAAAAAAACTAGACATGGGGATTTCCTTGCCTCCGTAGCTAGCTTTATTATATTACTAATGTGATCAGAGTCTATGAATTTATTTGTAGATGGTGGTGATCAATGGGGAAAGATTCATAGCATGAAACAGTTTGTGATGAGAACATGATATCCACACTACACAGATTCTGAGTTTTCCACTGTGGTAACCATAGTCTGAGCTCCTGGACTGAAGCCCATTCATGGCTGGGGCTGCTGAGGTGCACTCCCAAAATACATTTTCCAGTTTAGCTCATCTAAATGGACTACAGGTCTGGTCTCTGAAATTACTCTACAATGCCAACGATAATGTGGTAAATGGGAGATGCGCAACTATTCTGAACTAAAACATTAATGAAGATGCACCAATAAGAAACTTGTTGATTTGCTACTCAGTGGAAGTCTTGGACTTATTTTGGAATGAACTAAATTAGAAGAGAGTGTGATGGTTTGACTCTGGCTAAATGCCAGTTATCCACCAAGTCGCTCTATCACTTCCTCCCCCCCCCCCCCC
>NW_020799097.1:88099779-88118048 GCF_003259725.1 Athene cunicularia
TTTTCCCCTTGTTTTCTCAATAGGATAAAGAGGGGAAAGAAGATAAACTAACCCTTGTGGGTGAAACAAAAGCAGTTTTAATATAAGCAAAGCAAAGCAAAAGTCCGCGCGCGGAAGCAAAAGCAAACAGATTTAGTCTCTACTCCACAGGACATGGACAGGGCCTTCTCAGGAATCAGGGCTCCCATACACGTAGTGGTTGCCTCGGAGGACCAAGGGTGACCCCACCCCCTTCCTCCTTTCTCCTAGTTTTATACTGAGCAGATGTCATATGGTATGGAATATCCCTTTGGGCAGTTGGGGTCAGCTGTCCTGGCTGTGTCCCCTCCCAAGATCTTGCCCACCCCGTCCCACTGGGGGAAATATCAGAAAGAGCCTTGGTGCTGTGTAAGCACTGCTCAGCAGTAGCCACACCACCAGAGTGCTATCAACACCCTGCCAGCTCCCAGCATAAAACACAGCACCGTGAGGGCTGCTGTAGGGGAAAACCAATTCCAGTTCAGCCAGACCCAGTACAGAGAGCAATACGCTTTAGCTTGTATCACCATTTTTTTTCAACTACTGCTTCTACATATAAACTTCTAAGTCAAAATCATCTTGTGATGTAACTATTTCTAATCAGTTGTCTTATGGGTATCTTAAGTAATAAGCAGAATTTGGTTTAATTAGTCAAGAAAAAAAGTCTAAGTTTATGACACACCAGGACCCACTTCTGAAATAGCAAAGGTGTTTGCCAAGTAGGATTGAAATGCATTTGAAAAACTGCAGTTTTATGCTGTACTACATACAACATGAACTAAGTATTACCAAGAACCTCCATTCCATTAAAACAAGCTCATTACGTTACAATGCTGCTAACTTATTCTGAGGATGAATTTAGGTTGATAACTTTGACAAAATACCATGCTATCTAGAGGACCGCCAAAGACATTAATCTTTATTTCCAGAACTCAGACATAAAAATCCACTTACATTTAGTTTGTCAGTTTCTGGTTGAACAACATGTAACTATAAAGTACTATGAAATAGCAACATGGCTTGTTATTTACAGGGCTACAACTTAGTATATGATCTTTATGATATCAAAACCCACAGAAGAACTAAGCTGATTTACATATTCCCCCGAAATCTGAAGGTAAAAATATAACTAAGTTTTCAAAGTAGTATCTTTTATATGTATACTTTTTATTTGGGTCATGTTTTAATTTCTGTGGGCAGTTGTTGTAGCTCCTTGAGCTTCTGCTTCCAAATTAAAAAAAAAAACCCAAAACAAAACCAAACCATAATTCGCTTCAGATAGCTTACAATGTAACTCTTATTCTATATATAACAGTATACTTACTCTATATATTCTTACAGTATTCTTACTCTATATATAACAGTAGGTTATATACATTTATAAATTACAATAAGCCCCGTTTAAGGACAATGGAGTCAAATTTCCTATGGGAGGAACTGACACATATCTGGGTAGGAGAAGAATGGAGTGAAAAATAGTACTAATAGTAAGTAAGTTGGTTTGTTTTTTTTTTTCCCACTAGCCAAACTGTAGGTGAATCCCTTTATTTTTCACTGTGCTTTTCTAGTATTTCCAGCAGATCTGCACAGCCTATATTTGGATCCCTTCAGAAATGCTGTCCTGACAGCTGTGAGCAGATAGCAATAGAACTTATGTTATTGTAATTAGTTCTGGCAGTACATGTAGGTATCATCATAAAACAGGATGACAGTTTGTTTACAGAAAAGCAAACTTGTGTTTGTGTTTGATAGGCTGTATTAAGAAGGCTGAAAGCTGTTCTAATCCATCTAAAATTCTTGGAGATAATGTCCACTTAATACAAAACCAACCAACATTTTATTTCTGGAGACAAATAAATATTAGAAAGTGTTTCCAAGGATGTTTTCAATATATATTGTCATTAACATTGGTACTTTCTGGACTGAATTGAAGTCAGCCAATTAATGTTAGATACACTGATCTGTCATAGCACAAGCAGCAGTAATGTGCAGAGAAAGAGCTATTATGCTCATCCTCAAGGGAATGTTCTAGATTATTGCCGATTATACCAGGTAAGAATCTTTCCCATGATGTATGGGTGTTATGGAGATATGAAAATGTTGCCCCTGGGCACAAAAGGCAACATAGCTGTAGAAGTTATTTCCCTTTACCTCCAGCTGCAAGATGACATTTGTTTCTGAAAGACTTTCAATAAAGTAGAAAACCTGAGAATGCATTTTTTGTACTAATTTCAGATCAGACCAGATCGGTGTTCTTTCTTTTAAAAAGCAAGCTGCCACAATCATTCCTCAACTTTGCACACTACTTCTTATCCTTTCCAGAATAAAAATATACCCACATGTAGCTCCAAACAAATGGTCCAAGTTTGATTTACTCATTGTTTTCAGTTGTACTGCATCTTTAGTGTATGGCTATCAGCCCTTATGGAACATCTCTTGACTGATATAGTTGACAGACAATCAGGTGTGTTGTCCACTTGAGAAAGGTTTTAAAATGGATGAACGTGATGTTCATTTACACTGAAAATATCTTGACCCTGCCCTGGCAGGGTCAATTGACCTTTCACACTCACTCTACACTACCAGGGTGTTCAATATAAATCTAAATAGCATATATGTAGTGGCTATGTTTTCTCCAGGGTGAGCTTTGAGACAGCCATCAGCCTGAACTCACTGCTATGGCTTTGCCCAGCTCTGATTTGTACATGAAATCTTATTAAGTTACAGCAAATATGTGCTGCAGGTATACTGTTGCATTGCTGCTGAGCAGGAAATAAAACATAACTCAGAAAATGCTGAAGATATTCATGTCACAAAAGATAAGATTCATCCCTTTTATGACTTTTTATAAGTTGCAGTGGCCTTACATGGTAATTCAAGCACCACTTCCCCCCGAACCTGAAAATTATGGAGGGTGTCTGCGAAGTGAATCTGATTGCCAAAAAGGAGTAATCCATGATCTTGACAACACCATTCTCAAAATGATAAAGATGCTTCATCCAATTGCTTTTTTTTTTTTTTTTTTTTTTTTTTTTTAATTTTCTCACTGAACACCTATACATTTTCAAAGTCCTGATTAGAAATATTTCCTCAAATTAAAAATATATTTTCCCAGGTTTAATCCTTCTTTTTTATGAGGTCTCTTTGCCAATGATTTTAAAATTATATCGAAACAGGAAAGTGGAAAGATTAAACTATATCTAGTATTTCTGATGGGAACTCTCGAAACCTACATTAGTCTTCATTTTGTTGCATATTCCAGCTAAATCAATAGAAACCATCATCTTTACTCAAATTTATAATTTTTTGCAGTGGGCAAAGCTCTGCATTTTCTTTATTTGGAATTGTGATAAACAATAAAAATTGTGTAGAAATAATTCATATTTTGATCTGTGTTCAGATAACTTTCTGCCTGTATGATGTAAGAAAAAGGCAGATTTCCTATTTCATTGGGTTGTGCATGTGGCTCAGATATTCCCAGGTAAACTGATGTAATGTCATAGAGTTATTGAGGGGAAGCCATGAGAAGGGAGGTCACAGTGAAATCTCACTGCTATGAGATTTGAATCAAGCCAGAAGGGAAAGTTTCTCCTTTATCTTACGTATTTTGCAGTTGATGGTCTTGTGCAATGTAAGCATAAAATGGTTGCCCTTTCCATGTTCCTATGCTCTTACAGGGGTGTAAAAAGCTGCTCTCCTCCAAGGCTCAGAAGACTCACAGTGCAAACATTTAAATAAAATACCCAAGAAGAAAATACTTGTTTGCCTGGTTATGAATTTCCACTCTGGAAAGAAGTGACCTGAAATGAAATAGGAAAGACAGTGGATGGGTCTTATTTAAACATATAGTTTTAGTGCATCTCATGCATAGTTAACTTCCATTTTTTAATGTTTCATCCAAAGGACACAAGGGGAAGTTCTAGGATAATACTGCAGCCACACATCACCTGCTGACAAGTTTATAACACTAATTTCTGGAATATGTAAGTCTCCAAAAGTCATACTGATAAAATATAGTTTCCTCTTTCTCTGCAGGCTCTGTTGCACTATATTCCACTATGTATATGTAGGGTTACACGTCAAAGTCTAAAGTCCATACAGACCTATGCTTATACAGGCCAACTGCTGAAAAGCTTGGGAAGGAGCTATAAGCCCTTTAAGATCTCAGGGAGGGAGACCAGTGCCTTGCAGAGGGATCCAAAGGAATTTTAAACCACAACAAGGTGGGTATCTGGGATTTGGGGTAGGGAGAGGGAGTGATCTAGGGAACAGCTGCTTGCTTTTCCAGCTGTTCAGGTGGCTCAAAATGTCATATTGAACAAAGCTGAGCCACACACTGCTCTTCAGCCTGGCTGGGGAGCTGGGCACTGCATCCCCTGGTGGGGAGGCTTAGGTCTCAGGGCTGGTGCGGAGCAACTGCTCCACACGTGTCCCTTGGGAAAACTGCATTTAAGCATTCTGTGACTAAAATGGCTTCTCCTGGAGGGGGGTGTGGAGGGGTGTGGGTATGCTCCTCCTTAGTGTACCACTGCCATACTGCCATGGCTGCCAGCCCCAGCTTTGGAGCAGGCTCCATTCAACAAAACTTGGGTCAGACTCACCACCATCCCCTCCTGGGAGAAGACAGACATGGAACAGTCAGGGCACACCAGGAAAACGCTGTAGAAAGCAAAGCTAAAATGTTTGTAAATGGACAAATAAAAGGAAATATGGTCCTGCTATCTTCTGCACTGATTTTTACAAACTCTGGTTCTGGCCCATTGACTTCTGACTTGCTGCCATGGCATATAAACATCCTAAAGTGACTGGAATGTAAAAAAGGAGTAGAAAACTGTTACGTTAATTGCTTTTGCTCATACCTTTAAGTACAAATATTTCCTCCAGGGTTACATCTAAATCTTTTAAAATAGTAAACTATTCAACACACTTATTATTCTCTGCATGAAAAGTGATTTTAGTCTACTATGAATGTGCTGTTTTATAATTCACTATTTCATAATCTTTAACGGGAAGAGAATGGAAAGGAAATTAACTCATGTCAGTCATGTTGTTTTCTTCTAAGTCTCATACCTACACTGAGTGAGAAAACAGATTAGCTGTTCCAGTACCTTGCATATTCTTTTTCATTTCTTATCTTTAATTTTTCTTTTTTAAAACGTTGTGTCCATGAATGTGAAGGACAAATGCATTAAGCTGAGTGAGGCACAATTCATAAAGATGCTTAACATAGAGAATTAGATTTTCTGCTGAACCATGTCCATGGCTTGCTGTCCTCATTCGTCTCCAGAGACTGGCATATTTTTACCATGAGGTCTTGATCTGTATAAGCTGGGACTTTGCTTTAGCATGTGCAGGGTCACTGTGCTGATATCAGAGCATTTTCTGGGAGGGGAAGAAAAACTCTGTGTAGAATGCATTGTTTTGCCCAGAGCTGTGACTGAAGAGCTGGTTTTGTAGTGAGGGATGTCTCTCCCTTCGTTTTCATGGCCTCATCTCCTTTTTTTCATGTTTGTCTCTTAAGATATTCAGGAGGCTGGCTTATTCTATGTAAAATACTTGGTAGACCTTGATATTGAGGGGACTCACAGAAAGAAGAGGTGGGACAGCTGATCAGCGTAAGGGATACCAAAAAACAACCATGTATTACCTTATCATGGCTTACTGGGATTTGTAACCTTTCGCATAAGCACTATAAAAACCAGCCATGTCTCAGGAGTCAGGGGAGTTACTTAAAATCCTGGATTCAGATACCTGGTCTGAGGTAGGTTGCTGCCATCATTTTAGGCCTAAATTACTAACTGTAACTAACTGTAAAACTCAACAGAAAATTTTGCTTGGATTTCATTTCACAAATGAAAAGAGTAATAGTATATTCATGACTCCTGCATGGGATATTGTAAGGCTAATTATATCAAAACCCCAGTCCATCGTGTCCATGAATGGAAATGACAATGGGAGCTGTGTAAGATATGGTCCTTACAACCGAGAAAATACTAACACTTCCAGGACGCATAAGCAAAGTTATAATTAAGTTAGCCCTTAATTTACAATGTAAAAGGTAATGATACCTTTGTGGTAATTAAGAGAATACCATTACCTTCTAAAGATTGATGCAAGCTACAACCTCTGTCTTTGTCTGGCTGCTCTGTTCACAGCAGTTCCCTTACTGGCTGTATGACTTTTTTTTTTTTTTTTTTTTTTCATACAACTCTTCTAGCCAGTTTTTCACTATATGTTCTCTTGAGGTCCCCAGTTCTGTAACTCAGAGAATCCTGCTTTGCTGCAGTAATTGCACTGACAGCAACTGAAATGCACGTGTATCAAAAGCAGCCCTGATCTGTCCTTTTGTAGGCAGTAGCTGAGAACTAAACTGTTGCTCCCCACAACTGCAACATTTTCAGGGATGGCCCATCACGTTTCCATTTTCTTTATTTATCCTCACTCTCTTAACATCTGCCTAAACCTTAAAAATAACAACAAACTGTTAGAGCAGATAGTGATGCTGTAGAGTACAGAGCGATGGTGTTCTCTGATAATTATCACCTTTGGGAAATGCTGGGTCATTTTGTTTTCCAAGAGCTCTGAAATTTAGTGAGATCTGTCTGGAAAATGAAATTCTGGGGAGAGGTTATATTTGAAACAAATGTGGTAGGGACATTTATGCAATGCTATCACACACAACAAAACTCCAAAGTAAGCATGAAAAAGAAGGCAGAGCACTGCAACAGTCCAACAAATGAAGTTGGTTCAGCACAGCAGCTAATGTTTCTACAGCAGGAATGAAAGTTGACACCATGTGCTGGCTCACAGCACACACAAGAATTTAATTCTAAATCTTTATTTTCATTAATTCAATTTTTCTGAAACTTTAACTTTTAAAAGTGAATCTGTCCATGGTGGCTGTGCACTAGAAGGGTTTGAAAACATTGTGGAGAAGTTTTCAAGTACTTTTGAACTATGCCATTTTTTGGCAAGAGGTATTCATTCAAGAAAGCACAAGAAATAGGGTAATTTTTTAAAAGATAAGAAAGAATGAACTCACACTGGAAAACCACCAGCATACCTGAGAGAGATGGGAGTAACAGACCCGAGGGAGGTGAATTACCATTCCCTCCACCCAGTTTACTGCTTTTCCACAAGATGCCTTAGGAGAGCCACATCTTTCCCACCATGTAAAGTCAGGCTGGTCAAAGACAGCTAATCCAGAGCCTCAGTGGTGATATAGGCACCAACCTTTGCTAGGTTCCTCCTAGAAATGGCTTGCATTGTGAGACATCTTCCAACACAAATCATATCTTCACAAATCTTGAAGGCTGTTACCTCCTGAGTAATTTCTTAATGTCCTTCAGTAGAAGGAGAGATCCAGCAGCCTGCACACCATTTCTCAGCAAGACAAGAGACTAGAAGTCAGAACAAGCAATTTTAGAGCTACAAGAGTCCCTTTTTGACTTCCCGAGGGAATAATGTGAATAGTCAAGAAATGAAGCCGATCTAGGCTTTCTTTATCGGCATATATCTTTTTATCTGATGTGCTTCAAATTTTACAGAAATCTTCAGCCTTTGCTTGGCAGTGCTCCTGTGAAACATTGAATTTATTTGTCTAACTTGGAGGAAGCTGGTAACAATATTCTTCTGGTTTGTATGTAAAGGCTAGTCTAAACCTTCTGGAGGTACTTTCATCGCACCATTTCTTAATATGTGAATAGTGAATTTTAATAGTTCATTTTGAGCTACATCTGCAAAGGTATTATTTCAGTTCAAATGCTGTCCTGTTAATCACCTTCTCATTCTGCACATCACAAAACTCTGGTTGACAGAAATTCTCTTGATCCATGTGAAAGTAATAAGAGTGTTCTACCAGAAAAGTTTTCAGATGTGGACACGTTGCTGGCCCAGGAGAGTCTGCATTTTGCAGATAATATTTTAACTTATGATAGTTCCTGGTTTGGAGCTAAAGTGCTGGAGGAAAATGCACTTATTAGAATGCTGAGTGTCTCCTCTGAAGTAATGATAACATCATCAAATTTCAGAACCATTGGGGCAGCTAAAGCTAGAGAATGATTGACTCTCTTGCAAAGTGGTTCTAATTCAACTAATTAGATGTTGAATGGGTGTTAAAGTTCAGCCTGAGTGATTCATTGCTTTTTCAGCAACTGTACCTTTCTCATTTAAAGTTTCTGAAAGTTAAAATACAACATAGTCACAGGTAAAAACATGAAACAGTTTTGTGTTTGAATACATATTTGTAAAATACTGTACCTAGATTGTTCCTGTATAGAAATAATAGAAATCCCATGAAATAGACAAATTTACCCAAACATTTTCTCTAAAGTTTCCAAGATACTAGTTAAGATCTATATACTACATATGGGGAATAAGACTTTCAAATTGTGTGGTCCCAAGGATCTGTTAGCAAGCTTAATCATGGCCAAAATAATGTTGGCACATGTGCCCCAGTGAATGCTCCCAACTCCGCAAATTCAAGGCATGCAGTATTTAAGGCATGCACCACAAAAGCACCCCACCAAGCACTCTTTCCTGTAGGGAAGAAGCCCTAACACAAAGCAGTACTATGGTATCTCTCTCTAGCATTTTGCAGTGGTTCAGGCCAGGCAGAGCTCAGCCCTTTGGCTGTGGTCTTACAGGGATTTCTTTGGAGGAAATTCTTTCTCAAGCAGGTCCCTCCCATGGTTGCTTGTCCTGACCCTGTACTGCCTTTGCTAGCATAGATGTTGAAGGGATATGAAAAAAAAAAGAGGTTCAAGGTACTGGTCCAGCTGGAAATTAACCAATTTTCTCTTGCAAGGTCATTTTTTAACTGGATCTGTTCCTCAGTTCAAGTAATTGGGTGGTTGAATGAACTGCTGTGCTGGCACTATGGAAGGGGCGGTGCGGGGCTCCCACAGCTGGCATGGACAGGCTTGCCATGGATTGACACTGCTCCAGGCACCTAATGAGGCAGAACACCATCAGGCTTCCTTTTTTAATGGTTGCTGAATTACACCTGGTACCAGAAGTAAAATGAGCTATGAAAATAGCTTGAGCGAAAAAATAGAACAACTAAAACACTCAGCAGAGCTTTAACTCCGGAAATTTGGTTTAATCAGAGCCTCATATTGTATCTATGAGCAGTAGGTGCCAGCGGAGTGGAAAAAAACTCAGAGGTGTCCTTATTCCTGACAATGATTAACTCTAAGGACATAACAGTTTTCAATTAACTCTGGAAGAATAGGTGAACTATGAATCTGTAACACCGCAATCTGAGAAGCACAGCAATGTCTGCAGAGTGCATGTGTACTTACAATATATTACTAGGCAAAGTGCAAAATAAATGAAATCCTAGCAGAGTTTAATTTTGCTGTCACAAGTAGAGCTGCAGTCTCACTATTATGAGGAGAAGCAGCAATGAAGCCTCCAAAAAAAGAGACAAGAGTGGTTCTAACATCTGAGAGGCAAAGAACCATGGCCACAGCACTGCGAGCACTGGAGTTTAGCCAATAACATCTAAAGAGCAAAGGGACACCTCTCGCCTGATGGACATAAAGGAAAGTCAGACAGTGCCCTAATCCCAGAGGTGTGACAGGAGACCCAAAACATCACAGAGGGAGACCTGTGGGAGGAAGGCACACGGAGGTCAGTGCTGGAGCCTGAGGAAAACAGCAGGGGCAGTGGTATGTGACAAGATACTGGGAAAGCTTGGTAAGAGACACCTGAGTCAAGATGGAGGGTGTTGCTTGGCACATGTGCACTCACTAGCAGTGTGTGTGCACAGTAGGTGTTGAAGGACAACAGCAAAGCTCTAGCTCAGAGGAATTCATCCCCAGAGAAGTATCTGGCCTGATTATTGGCTTGAAGAGTATAATATAGTAGCACTAACTACTGGCTTGAAGAGTATAATATAGTAGCACTAACTATTTCAAGCTGGACAAAGGTGCATTAGCCAAGCAGCTGCTGGCAACAGTGGAAGTCACACTAAGGAAGACCAGAAGCACTTGAAAGTACAAGGGTAAAGCAAAATGTGACAGCGGGGCTTGTCAATGTCGCCTGTCAATGGGTGTTTGAACTGTAAGTGTGTGAGTAAAGAGTATTGAAAATTTTATAATGAGATCAAGCTAAAATTATGTCAGCCCCTGCTCTACTATAGATCATCTGAGTGGAAAAGCAGGGGACCAAACCAAGTATGAAGAAGTCTTCTAGGAAAAAACAAATTAATCAGGGTCTGAAGGAGAGCTGAGAGTGCACAGAGACCCCAGTCACCCCTGTGAGGTGTATCATAGACAGTGGAAGGTTATCAGTTTCCACAAGTTGAGGATGTGGCCCATATTATAGCCTGAACATTTGGTGAATATTGGAAGAAAGTAGAGTGAAACAAATTAAGGATGACAATTTGGAGAAACAGAGAGTAGATAGTCCTTGGAGCAATTATACATGTAATTTTTTCTCAAAACATAAAGCATCAGAACACCACAGAGGGAGTGTTTTAAGGCATTAACCTAATGCTGCACAAAGTGCTCTAGAGAACATGCTGTATTATTTTGTACTTTTACTGTGATGAGCCACAGCAGAGTATTTAATATTTCTATTTTGACTGACCAGCTGTAAGGAACTTGTTCTTAGCTAACAACCCTCACAGTGTTAGAAAGCTTTTTATATTAATTATGTAAAATCCACCATACTGTCGACACAGTCTGTTTGCTTTTTCAAATCCCCAGCCACATGTTTAGATGCCCTTGATTATTCTTTTAAGCCTGAATTAAGACCAAAAGTTAAATGTTCTTGATCCACCTCATTCATAAATATAAGTGTTGAGCAAAAGAAATGACAGAAGCATCAACACAATACATCCTTTTTTCAAAACCTAGCTGCTGAACTTTTGTTCTCTGCCTCTTATTTGGATCGCTGGCTGTGGATCATTGATTTGTGAATCTCTCCTCTATAAATACATTTAAAAATATAAATAAAAAGTGACTGGGTGAAATTTGTACTGCTGCATGATATGAAAAATTAATATTGATTTTAATGGCACTCCAGTAAATACAGAAAATAAGATCTTTCTGTGAAAGCCTTTATATTGTTGATAATTATATTCAGTTCATTTAGTCATATGTGAAAACTTTTATTCAAATATTTTCAAGTTATAAGCTTAAAAAGAGTAGTTGTGCTAAGCAGGGCAGAATCTGACCCCAGGTGTAACCAGAAGTAAGACTGACCATGTGTTCCCAGTAGGCACAGGCACTTGGTACGGGTGTGCAACACACACACCTATACACAGCGATCAACACTCAGACACACAGAACACTCACATGAACCGCAACAGCACCAGTGCCCTCTTTGGCAGTTCAAGAGGAAGCTCTGTTAGTGGGAATATATATGCAAAGTGGGTTGCTCCAGCAGCTGCTTGCCAGCCCTTAAGCTATATTTCCCCTTGACAGTAATATCACTTTGGTGTCTTATAAGAAACCTGAGGAGGCATAAACATCAATATGTAGGATAGGATCTGACACTTTATTAAAGACGACTGGACAATAGCAGGGGTAAGCATATAGATTCTAATGAAATGGAGAAAAAACTTGGGACGTGCTAAAGGCTACATTTTAAAAAATGAGAAATGCTTTCCCTTGGCAAAAGATATCAGTCATTTACTGTAGATTCAAACCTGACTATTTTTTCCTCACATATTTAATGTCTTCATTACTATTATTACAGAAAATTCTCAATGGCAGCAGAAATAAATAATTACATGGTGGTTTCAGAAAGGTATGAATTCCATTGGGTTTTAAGATTTCTACTCATGTCACTATCAGTATTTCTAATCAGAGCCTTTGCCACACACCTATTCCAGTTTCATACCATGACAGATTGAGAAATCTGAAGGAAACAGACCCACAGCTACAATTTAAAACACCAGTGTGTGTTTGAGAGCACTGGTTCTTTGTCATTGTTCAGACGTCAAGTCTCAAACTCCCTGAAAAATGAAGTGGGCTTGAAAATATAATTTTTAAAATAACCTCTTTAGGTTTCTCTCAGTTGTGAGCCACTAAAACTGAGACAGCCAGGGTTTTCTGTACAGCCATGAAGGCTGGATAAGCTGTCGCTCTCTTCTCATGTCCTCTTGTTTCCCTGACTCCTGCATAGCTTAACTGTGTTTCTTAGCTTTGTCCATGGATGGGAAATCTGACCAGAATAGCAGACACTATTCAAACAAGCCTGAGCATGACTAGTGTGACATTGTTAGAGCTGATAACATGCAGAACAACACTTCGGAGGAGCAGGAAAATGAAAGGTAATTGTGCAGTAAAACAAGGTTTAGGTTTTTTTAGGCTATAGGTTGGTACATTTTCAAGTTGCCATTTTGCCTGACCAAAGTTCTCTGATTCTCACTCTGCTGCTGGAAAGGCACATACCTCCCCATGGAGAGTTGTGCCTTCCCCACAATGGACACCATGTGAGGGTGGAACAGGAGCCAAGCTGAAAAGCCCTGGGGGGGAGCCACTTGTTTATACCACAGATCACATCTCTGACAGAGATATCCTATAGTGCTGTGCAAATATCCACAGGATCATGATTCTTGCAGCATCACTTTTGAAATTGTCCTGGTTTCAGCCAGGATAGAGTCAAATTTCCTTGGGCTGAGAGGGACCATGGCTAGAGGGCCGGGTCCAGATCGGTTATTGGAGTATTCCATATCATGTGACCTCATGTTCAGTATATAAAGGAGTTGCATGCTCTCTCATTTGCATTTTCCAGTTGGTGTGGTGGGATTTTTGGTGCAGTTGGAATTGCTGCTGGGGATGGGCTGCCTACTGGCTGCTGGCTGATGAGCATTGTATATTACCCATTACTAGTGTTTACTAGTGTAATTATCATTACTAATGTTACTGTTTGATTACTATTACTAATTATTTTCTAAATTCAGCTTACAAATGTCTTTTTTTTTTTGTCCCTCTCCTATTTCACACGGGAAGGGGTGGGGAAGTAAATGACTGGCCACATGGTGACTGGCTACTGGCTGAGTTCAAACAACAACAGTCTATTTTGGCGCCCAACATGGGGCTTGTGGTTTGAGATAATGACAGATCTGGTCATAATGTCTATTGCTTGGCTCCTTAAGATTTTATCACCTTATTTGCCGTATGTATTTCCCATGCTATTGTTCACAATCCGTGAGAGTTGGGTTAAGATTTTGGTTTTGCTGTACTATGTAATGCTGATCTATGATACGATGCAGTTGATGGTCCTGGGGCTATTTACAATTGTGTTTGAGAAATTCAGGAATTTCGAATATCCTTGGAATGTTGACATTAGCATGGTTGTTTTACTGCTAGGATCTTGCATGTGGTTCAGGTTTTGTTCAGGGTTAAGCAACTATTTAAGAGTATCACCTGGAAATCTACCACAAGGTTGGAGAATTATGAGTGGCTGGGGATGTGGAGTAACATGGGCAAGTACCTAGAACAGTGGGCACCTCTGGTGTATTGGAACTTCCCTCCTGAACAGGTGCAGAATCCTGAAGAACTAATAAAATATTTGGAAAAATTATGTTGTCACCCAGGTGATTCCAGAGAGACACGGCTCACTGGAACATGTTGGGGCCTAGCCCTTGCTTATGGGGGTAGTATTAAACACTGTCCAGTACCCTCAAAAGTAAGAGAAGTGCTCTGGGTCTGGTAACAAAATAACAGACATTGCAACCACTTCAAAGTCCACAAACTGTAGCCACTACAATCCCGAGGACAGGCGCTGCAGCTGAACCAGAGGACCATCCCATGACAGTGTCAGTTGCTCCCATATAGAAGAAGAAATACACAAGAAAATCCCCTCGCAGTGTACAGGGTGATGATGAACCAGGCCCATCACGAGAACAGGAGGAGGCAGAGCCAGTGACAGTCACCCAATCCTTGTCCTTGGGGGGGTTGTGAGACGTGAAAAAATATCAGCTGCCATCCAGGTGAGCAACTCATTACCTGGCTGCTCCAATACTGGGATAGGGGGGCCAGTAGTGTGGAATTAGTGGGTAAGGAGGCCAGGCAGCTGGGATCCCTGTCTAGGGAAGGGGGCATTGACAAAACCATTGGAAAGAAGACACAAAATGTCAGTCTCTGGAGGCAACTTCTGTCAAGTGTGAGGGAGAGATATCCCTTCAGTAAAGATTTTAAAGTCAACTAACTGGACCACCATGGATAGAGGTATTCAATACCTGAGGGAGCTAGCCATGTGAGAGACAATTTACTGCAACCCAGATAATGCACAGCTACCCACAGATCCAGATGAAGTCCAATGCACCCGGCCCCTGTGGTGGAAGTTTGTACGGAGCACTCCCTCATCATATGCCAATGCATTAGCCCTGATGGACTGAAGAGAGGAAGAGGGACAAACAGCTGATGAATTGGCTCACCAACTACAACAACATGAAGAAAATTTCTTTTTCCCCCTCCTTGCAGCTGTGGATAAATTATCTCAAGAATTCCAGCAATTTAAAGAGAATATGTCCTACTCCCCACCTGCATGGACTACAATCTTGGCGATTAGGAGCAATTGTTTCTCTACTTGAGAGAATCGGTACACATCACTAGGGAAGCTGTGGTATTGCCTGCATGACCATGGAGAAGACATGAACAAATGGGATGGAAAACCTACCTACCTCCTAGAAGAACGAGAATGTGAGCTGGAAGGTAGAACAACTACAAAATTAAGTTCTTTTAGGAGAAATGCTGCTCCTGTTTCCAGTAATCAAGTGCCCAAACAGAGCAAAAAGGTCAACTTTGCTCTCACAATCCTATGAGAAGAACTTCTGATTTGTATTCACAAGAAGTATGCGATCAAGATGAGACTGAAATCTGTGCACACCACACTAAACCATTTGTTGTTAGAGGGTATTATGAGAAACATTAGAGGGGCCCTGCCTCCAGCCAGGCAGAGGACAAGGACAACTGAGTTTACTGGACTGTGATGGCCTGGCACATCTGACTCCCAGCAGTATAAGGCTCTAGTGGACACTGGTGCTCAATGCACCCTAATGCCATCAAATTCTAAAGGAGCAGAACCCGTTTGTATTTCAGGAGTGACAGAGGGCTCTAAACAGCTGACTGTATCGGAGGCCAGGGTGAGCCTAACTGGAAAGAGTTGGAAAAACACCCCATTGTGACTGGCCCAGACGCTCCATGTATTTTTGGTATAGATTACCTCAGGAGAGATTTTTTAAGGACCCAAAAGAGTATTGGTGGGCTTTTGATATAGCTGCCCTGGAAACAGAAGGAATTAAACAGCTGTCTGTGTTACCTGGTCTCTCAGAGGATCCTTCTGTTGTGGGATTGCTGAGGGTCAAAGAACAACAAGTGCCAATTGCCACTACAACCATGCACCGATGGCAATATTGCACCAACTGAGAATCTGTAATTCCTATCCATAAACTGATTCATCAACTAAAGAGCTGAGGAGCCATCAGTAAGATGTGTTCCCCCTTTAACAGCCCCATATGGTCAGTGCAAAAGTCTAATGGAGAGTGGAGATTGACAGTGGACTATCGTGGCCTAAATGAAGTCACACCACCGCTGAGTGCTGCTGTGCCAGACATGTTGGAACTGCAGTATGAACTAGTCGAAGGTGGTGAAGGGATATGCCATGATTGCTATTGCTAATGCATTTTTCTCCATCCCTCTGGCAGCAGAATGCAGGCCACAGTTTGCTTTTACCTGGAGGGGTTCCAATACACCTGGAATCGACTTCCCCAGGGGTGGAAATGCAGCCTCACCATTTGCCATGGACTGACCCAGACTCCACTGGAAGAGGGTGAAGCCCCAGAACATTTACAGTACATTGATGACATCATTATATGGGGTCATACAGCAGAAGAAGTTTTTGAGAAAGGGGAGAAAATAATCCAAATCTCTCTGAGAGCTGACTTTTCCATAAAGCACAGTAAGGTCAAGGGACCTCCACAGGAGATTCAGTTTTTAGGAGTAAAATGCCAAGATGAACATCATCAAATTCCAGTGGAGGTGATTAATAAAATAACAGCTATGTCCTCACGAACTAAGAGAAAGGAAACACAAACTTTCTTAGAAGTGTGGGTTTCTGGAGATTGCACATTCCAAATTACAGTCAGAATGTCAGCCCTCTCTATCAAGTGACACGGAAAAAGAATGATTTTATATGGGGCCCGGAGCAGCGACAGGCTTTTGAACAAATTGAACAGGAAATAGTTCATGCAGTAGCCCTTGGGCCAGTTCGGACAGGACAAGATGTTAAAAATGGTCTCTACACTGCAGCCGGGAAGAATGGCCCTACCTGGAGTCTCTGGCAGAGAGCATCAGGGGAGGCTAGGTGTTGACCTCTGGGGTTTTGGAGTCGGGGATACAGAGGATCAGAAGACCACTATACTCCAACCGAAAAGGAGATACTGGCAGCATATGAAGGGGTTTGAGCTGCTTCAGAGGTGATTGGGACTGAAGCACAGCTCCTCCTGGCTCCCTGATTGCCAGTGCTGGGTTGGATGTTCAGAGGGAGTGTCCCCTCTACACACCATGCAACTGATGCCATGTGGAGTAAATGGGTCACATAAATCACACAACAGGCTTGAAGAGGGAGCCCCAGCTGTCCAGGAATACTGGAAGTGACTACAAATTGGCCAGAAGGCAAAGATTTTGGAGTGGCGCCAGAGGAAGAGGTAATGTGTGCTGAAGAGGCCCCACCATATAACAAACTACTGGATAACGAGAAGGGATATGCCCTGTTTACTGACGGGTCCTGTCGCATTGTGGGGAAAGATCCAAGGTGGAAAGCAGCTGTATGGAGCCCCACATGAAGCTGCTGAAGGAGAAGGTGAACAGAGTCTGTTCACAGAGGTGAAAGCCATCCAGCTGTCCTTGGATATCGCTGAGCGAGAAAAGTGGCCAGTGCTCTGCCTTTATAGTGACTCATGGATGGTGGCAAATGTGCTGTGGGGGTGGTTACAGCCGTAGAAATGGAGCAACTGGCAGCGCAGAGGCAAACCTATCTGGGCTGCTGAATTATGGCAAGGTAGTGATGCTTGAGTAGAGAATCTGGTTGTGAAAGTACACCATTCCTTACTGGTGGCTGAATGGATACAACCAGATGACTTCCTTATTTGGAAGTAGAAGGCACAGCTAACCTTGTCCTCCAAAGTGTAGTATATCAGTGAAATTCCCCTTCTGAAAACTTAGGACTTCCCTGAGTAATTGAGTTGCCTAAATTTTAATTTGCCTTTCATCCAGTTGTTTTTATAGTTACCCAGCAAATGATAATTGTACATGTTTTGATTGCCTTCTCCAGAAAGACTTAGCTTCTTTCCTTGCTGGCCTGACACAAAGACAACATCTTATGGTGGCATTGTCCCAGGAATGACCATGAGGAAGAAAGTGTATCTCCAAGATGAGACCACATAAAGGACAATCAAACCTTTGGAAGCAAACTGTTGACCTTGCAGCATCCAAAGACAACTCTACCCCAGAAGAGGTGTGCTGCTGTGACTGTCACACATTGCTCTCTCCTTATATCTCAGACAAATAGACAAAGCTCCAGCATTGAAAAGGGGCATTATTTTACTCTTTTCAGTTGAGAGTTTTGGACTTCACACTCCTGCATGGGGAATAATAAAAAGGGTAGTCTGTCTCTCTTTTGCACAGCTGCACAAAAGCATACTTTCATACATTGACTGTATTAGAACTGAACACTTTTCTCACAGCTTATCCTGGTTTTGGGGATATTTCCCCCTTTTCTTTCCACAAAACTGAAGTGAACCCCAAAGGTAAGCATCTTGTTTTGGTCAAGCTTTCCAGTTCCACTCTAGTTTGAAAAGGCAAGGTACATTTGTTACTCATAACAGTGCAATGTCTGAGATGCATGATATCCAGAGGCAAGAAATTAGTCTTTAAATCTATCTGTTAACTATGGGCTCTAAAAAAACCCAGAATGGATCAGAAATTACTGATTCAGACATAAAATGAAACTGTATAAATAAAATTAATTATACATTTTAATTATTTCAGGACAAAATTTTGGGGACAAGTTTTATGGTTGTTAGGAACTATCGGAAAATTGGATAATGCATAAAAGAGCAAGCAAATGAATGCTGCTGCATACAGAAATGTTCAAAGCTGTAATACTCAGGTAGCAATAGGGAAGATTATATTTAAATTATAGATGAACATACTGTTTAGTACTGATACAAGCTGGTTGTAATGTCATTACAGAGAGGAATGTCACTCCCAAAGACCTTTCCATACCACCCC
>NW_020799097.1:88118098-88169236 GCF_003259725.1 Athene cunicularia
CCCCCCCCCCCCCCCCCCGATGATTATTTATTTAGACATAAATTGACAACTTTATTTCTGGTGCAACTCTATTAGAACTCTTTCTCATATCTAATCTCTAAACTTTGTCTTTGTGATTTTGTCACGTATCCTATCATGATTTATATGTATTAGTGAATAAACTTCTCTGATGGCCCTACACACAAATATCTACAATCTTTGTTTAATTGGAGATTCTTTTATCAAGACTGAAAACACTTCCTTGACTTGAAGTGACAGATGAAAGAAAAACCGAGATACTTATATGTTAAAAATGTAATCTATAAATGCAAACAAATTACATAAAGGCACTGATGAAACTGCAAAATCTGCAGTGTTCATGAACTGGTGATATTCTTGTACCCATGTTAATGAGATATAAACACTCTGTAGAGTTTTGTTATTTGAATATATGTTGACATGGTTGCAAAATCACTTAGGATTCATTTATCACTCTTGATACATGTTTTTATATTCATTACACATTCCTTTGCATTGCAGCTGATTACATGGAGCAAAACCCAAGAATGTAAAAATGTAGCAGAATGGCTAAGCAGGCGTTAACACAAAGGTGCTGAAAACATAGACAACTGCTTTTTATATTTCAGGCATCGGTATGAATTCTGTGAATTTCCTTTGTTTTAGTTATGTGCAATGTTCTTCATGCTTTGGTAGAAGAAAACATTCTTCACCAATACTGATGCTGAGAAATCCTGTGTTTTAAAGAAGGAAAAGCTGAAAACTGGTCTGTCAGATGGAGAAATTACTTCAGGTATCAAAACCCAGTTGAGTAGCAGAGTTACTAATTAGCAGAAATTTCAGCAGTATTAAATACTTTGCAATTGACTGCTTGGTACCAGTTTTCATGTGACAAGTCTGGCTTTTTGGCTCAAGAGTACTTGTACTCTCAGCAAATGGAACAGAAGGGAGAGTATATCAAAGAGGATGAGAACAAAGTATGAAAGAAAGTAACTGCAGGTGATTACCGTAATCAAATTGGAACATACCAAATTGCTTTCTGCCTGCTGAGGTGTTGCCCCTCAGTTTTTCAGTTTTTCTTATAAACCTTAAACAAAAACAGATGATTGTCTAATTTTATTTTTTACATCACACTACAATAACCCAAGCCAAGTTGAAAAATGTTGTAATTAGGGTATTGTCTTTTCAGTCTAAAAAATATCCAGAAGGCAATGCGTGGAGGCAACTCCCAGGAGGTTTTGGTGGTGGTTTTGGTCATGAATCTGGCCGTATTCTAAACTTGCTATTAGAAGAGAGTAATGCAGCTGTGAGTGGGGTCACTGATGAATGACTCCATTGGTTTGATAGGCAAAGCCAGTGAAACATATGGTTCAACTGCAAATTTGTGTAAAAATTAAGTAGAACAGTGCTGTAAAAAATGAATGCTGCTGGTACAACAAAACACAAGACAAAAAAAGAGGGCTTGAAGTAGCAAATTAGAACAAATTCATCCATATAGTATTTTTTTTTCTACAGATTTGTATGAAACTCAATAACTTATTTCTTTGGCTTTGACCTTGGAATCTCTATGGATTTTCACAACAACTTCTAATGGTACATGATGCGGTTTACAGAAGAGCATTAGATCTTGTAGGCTGTATGCTAGAAGCCATATTTTTATGTACATGAAAGCCATTTGACATTCAACTGAATAAAAAAAAAGGAGAAGAAAGCGACTATGTTTCAAAATGTTTACATTAATAGTCTCAAGAACGGTGCTCTGGAAGCTGATTGTTACTGAGTGATTTCAGAGTGCAAAACATGAATGGGAATTGGTCTTTGGGCTAACAGAATGGGTGGTATGAGAATCGATACAATACAGTACAATACAATACAATACAACACATATTTTTTTTTCCATATTCTCTACAGATTTTCAGACAAGTAGTCTTCTAGGTATTTATTTTATTTTTATAACTTTTTTGTCACCTCAGAACACTGTGAAGTTTTCAATCATTCATGCAATCAAGATGCTGTACATTCTTTCCTTAACCAAATGATATTTGTGGAAAGGTCAGAATATAACCAATTGAACTTTAAAGGAAAAATTGGCTTAAAAGACTTAATGATTTGAATGGGTTTGGAATTTACTCACAGGAAATAATTTTTATTTTGCTCATGTTAAGGAACAGTGCTGTGCTATGATTAACACATATACCACAGTTCTGTTAAAACATACATCATTCCTCTACTTTTTGGTGAGAGAAGGAAGATGTTGAGGTTCTGTTTTGGATCAAGAAAAATGTCAGTTTGAATGCAGGAGAAAAGGCCTCTGTCCTAAATTCTGAGATACTGGAGCAGAGTTTGGACCTTAGGACACCATGGCCCAAATTCAAACCAGTATCCTTGAAATCTAACTGACATTATTTTTACAAGTACATTGTTTCTAGCACAGTTTGAATAGCAATCTAAAATCACGACAGAATAGGCTCTAGAAAGAAGTATCTTTTTTTTTTTTTTTCTCCTTATTTTGCTTTGCAAATAATTATTAAAGCTAGATGACAGAGAAAGGTAGTCACATAAGTGTGCTTATATCTTTATGTCACTTGTTTTTTATTATTGAAGAGTAACAGAACTTTACAGTTTAGAACACCTGCCTGTCACAGCCAGTTTCCCTTTCATATGTAATCTTGTAATGGGTCCGTTGTTTCAACAGAATCAATTAAAACTCTGTTGTTTCAAGAGAATCAATTAACTATCTGTTTCTTAAACTTGATGCAGTCCTTGTTCAGAGAGAATGATATTCTTGTTTGTGATAATCTTTCATAAAGGATATGGGGAGAAAGTGTAATAAGCTCCAGCAGAATCTCCACAAAACATCTGTGAAAAGCCCAGCACTCACAGCTTTCTTGATAAGAATTGACTTTCTCCCTGCAATTTGGGAACTCCCTGTATTACTGATGCCTACATTAGACAGAGCGTTTGCACATGCTACTCCTTCTTCTCACACTCCTCATCACACAGCTGTATTGCTAAGTGGTACCCAGGGAAGAGCAGCATTGCAGGCACTGCTGAAGGATGTTTGCTTCAGGGCAGTGATAGCCAAGTTACCGGCACCGCTACAGCCTCAGGAGGGGAAAGGCTTACAGCACAGAGGTGTCAGAAAGGATGAATGCTTTCAACAAATTAGCATGAAGGCCAGAAGTAGAAAAGAGTTTTCTACCTTTTCCAGATGTGAAGGCACCTTGCTACATGGGGTTGTGGGGCAGGCAGTGCTGGGACTGGAGGAAAGCTGCAAGTTAACCAGACAGCAGTAGTGATGCAAGGAGCACTGAGGAAGTAAAAACAGCCAAGCCCAAAAGTCGGACAAAATAAAATTTCTTCAAACAGTGTTTTGACGCATGCTGAGCGCCGTTAAGGGAGAATTAATCTAACAAACTGGTATTCTTAAATCCAGATTCTCCCATGGCTTCTTGTTGTCAGAGCAGCTGGCCTGCATGCCAAAGGGGATGTTTTCTCAGCAGGAGCTGCTTAAATGTAAAAGAATCAAGCTTTCTCTGCAGTTTTAAACTCATTAGTCAGTTATCAAGGATCTGGAATATTTGGGGGCTCAATCAATGAAGTGAGCTAGATCATCTCCCACTGTTTAGGAAAGATATGAACCAGCACCTCTGGGCCAGACACAGAATAGGCGACAGAGATGCTGTGAGAAAGATTCTTGCCCTGCTGGCATTTACTGATTTATAGGGCAGTGGGGACTGTCCACTGCTATTTTGTGAACAGACCAGAAATGTTTCTCAAAGTGGCCTGCTCAGCTGGTGAATGATGGCGGCATTAAGGTTCACTCTGAAGCTCAGGTACTACAACTCGGGTATGCTTAGGATACCCAGTAGGAAACTTGAAGGAGCAGACAATATGTACAATCAAGAGATTTGAAATCAACAACATTGATTGCCAGGGGTGCTGTTGCAGGGTAATATAAATTATGGCCACTGTGAACCTTGCCTTGTGCTCTCTCTCATTGTATCCCAAGAACAAAACTACTGAAACACAGCTGGAAAGGTCAAGCCCTGTTAACAGCAGCCACCCAAAGTTTCTGAGTATATTTTAACTATCACCTAAACCAAAGTCTTGAAGTTAACTGCAGGCTACTCTGCCCCTGGCCTTGTATACAACATCTTGTGTTAGTTGATGACTGCCTCCCTAAAACTGTTTAAATTAGTCCCAGATAGCCTGGACTGTTGTCAAAGCTCATGTTATCAGGAAGTAACTCGGTTTTGCAGATCCAGATTTTTCTGGATCAAAGGGAGAAATGAAACCATTGTTGTTCCTTTCAGGCAGATTAAGCCCACAGGAGATAGAGATATGGAAAGGGAGGAATAATTTTTCTCTACACTGGGGAAGAAGTCTTTATAACAACAATGCATCAGATAAATACCTGGGTTGATTATCTCCAATCTCTAATAATTGTATGAATACAGCTTTTAAACACAATTAATTTTAAAGCAAATTGTTTGTTCTTGGGAGAATGGAAAATGGAGAACATAAAGAAAAATGTAATATAAATAAAAACATTATATATGATCCCTGAGGTCCCTTCTAACATGGTATTCTATGATTCTATTATTATATTTAGTAATACACTTGAAGAAATAAGAAGGGAGATAATTTTACCACTATCTTGCTCTGATCACATCACGTCTCTATTCCTGTGTTCTGTAGTGCTTGGCTTAACTTTTAATACCCCTTCCAATGTCTCCCTTACCTCACATTATACTTGCTGGACTTATCTTTGTCTAGCACAGTTTGTGACACTAAAGATTTCCACAATTTCTGAAACTTTCCAGTAAATGTGAACACCTTTCCCTCATGCTGTCCAACACCTGGGTGGATGTGCCTCTCTATCTCACTAGTCCTTCCACTGCCACAACACACAAGTATATGCCAGCGTGGCAAAGCCACTGTGGCTTATGCTGACTTTTGTCTCATTGTTTATCTTCTTCCTTTTGAAGAAGACTTTCCCTTCTTCATCAGAGAAAGAAAACTGAAGTTCATATCCATAGGAATAAACTGCTGGCAGAGACCATTAACACAGAAGAGGTAATTGATTCTTCCAGTACAGGTAACGGTATCGTGGAAAAATTGCAGGTGCAAGAGAGGGATAGCGTGAAGAACTGAAGGGACAGTCATGCCATAGCCTGAAAAATGAGAAGTGCAGACAGCAAACATGACTCTTTTGATTCACTGAAAAGTAATTAAACATAGATATGGCCTGTCCTTAAAAAGTTTTCTATCTTTAGTGCTTTTAAAGTGAAATAACACATCTAAGTGACTAAACTTTGGTTCATCTTCTAGACATCTCTTGTGTGATCTTGGAAATGTTGCTGCTTTAATCTGTAGCTGAGTTTCAACTCAACACTGCTTATTTGTGCTAAATAGATGATACCAAAGTACCCCTGTGTTTTAATCATAAGAACCATGAGAGTAGCCTGAATGGATCTTGACTGAACAACGTCCTCTCATCCACATATAGCACAAAGACCTTGTGCAAGCTGGTCTAACTTCTGAGTTGGATCTAACTTGGAAGTTGGCCGAGGTGACCTCTGTGGATCTCTTCCAACCCAAATTACTCTGTGATCCCATGGCATGCAAAAGAAATCTAGACCGGAGGCTCATTATTCGAGCTTTATACATACTAATGCTGGGGTTCCACTGAAGTCAATGGCAGTATTTTTAAAGTAAGACCAGGCATGTAGACAGTAATGAAAACATGTCTATTCCTTCTAATTAGACAGAATTCAGTGAGATTAATTGCAGCAAATGCTAAATATCCTTTTTGTAGCAGTCATTCACTACATGTAAAAGATACAGAGATGGAGAAATACATCAGTACTCAGACATGATTATCTTTTCAATTTTCTGTTAAAAAAATTCTTGCATGTCTTTAACCAAGAATAATACAGTGAGCTTACAAGCTCTTGCAGAGACTTACTGCACCAAATTAAATCTTCTCTAACAAGTACGGGTTCTGGAGACTGCAAGAGATAAATCCCTGCAAGTTTATATGTACATAAACTTAATGTGTTCCTAATATCTGTATCTATCTATCTATGAAAACACTTATATTTACACAGGGAGAGAGAGCAGATATATGGGGAGAGTGAAAACACATAAAAAAATCCAACAAGTGTCAATAGTTACTCCACAATACTTCCAGTACTTGCCTTTTAAGTAATTCTTTCAAATAATTGCTCACATCTAGTGATTATGAATACATCAGACTGGAAGATACTCAGTATAATCATAACTAAAAGAATACTAAATACTACAACCTGGGCAGGAGTGTTCATAATTTAGGTTGGAAGCTTTTAGTGATTTCCAAACACACAAAAAAAAATAGACCAAATTATTTGTATGCCTTTTAAAAATTCCACTTGAGTCCTTTCCTGTTTTACTGATTTTAAGCATCCTGGTTTCAGGTTTATCAATTTAACTGAAGACATTCTATTTACAAGAAGGATATAATCACATGTGAGTTTTCCAGACAATTTTGGACTGATGTAGCTCTTCTAATCTGTCTGTTTTCTGCTGAGGAGATAGTGTAATTAGTTTGTCCCTCTCAACTGCTTTCACAACATCCCACAGGATATATGGGCTAATTTCTTTCATGTTGCTATAAAAAAAGTATTATCTTACAATATCTCCAGCTGAGATATTATGCCACAAATCCTTTTCAGAAGCTGAATTTCACAAGCATTCCCAGAGAGCTGCAGATAAAGAGAGCCGTATTTGTAGGCATTAGCAAGAAGGAAATGAAACAGCAGATACACACTACAGTAGGAACTCGTGTAAAATTAGTCATCAGTACATGTCCCCCTGGAACAAGACATTGAATGTGTGTTTCCAGAAAATGAGTGTAGAAAAAGAATTAACAGGTATAATAGAATATGCTCTTCATGCAGAGAGCACAAAATTCAACCTCAGCAGAGGGTGAATCACTTAACAGCAACTTATGCTTTATTTTGTCTATTAAGAGGAGGACGGATAGGGGACAGACAAAATATTGTTTATGTTAAGATTTAAAAGCAATGCAGGACAAAAAAATCGACATGTAAAAGTTTCTTTTCTGAAAATTGTTATAGTTTTGTGAAAGAGGAAAGACCCATGGAATCGAAATTCTTATCTTCAGAGAAATTCTATGGCAGATAAGCAACACAGTTTGGGCAGACAGACTAATTTAGCCTCTCTGGAGAACAGAAAATATATGCTGGAAGGCTAGAATGGGTATGGGTTTCAGACAATGGAGAACTGTCTGAAAAAAGGATTGTCTAAAATATGAAAACTGTTTTCATAATGATACAAACATTGAAACTAGGGTAACACTAAAAAGAATTACATTCAAATGCAGAATACAAAATACACACTAGTGGTATTTCTGGTCCCTTTTATTTATGCCTTGCATGTGTTCATAGAAGGAAATTTTTTTTCTTTAGGACTTTCTTGTGAAGGGGTAGCAATGTATACACTCTGGAAAAAAACCACATTTTTTGCATGCAGATTCCCTCTGAGAATGTTCACACAACTATCTTCAAAGATTTTTGTGGTCCTGGGCCCATCCACACAGAGATGAAAACAATACTATATGACTGTGGCGATGGATAGCACAACATGAAGAACGGAGCAGTTACAAAGGAGAAACACTGCATGCAATGTGAAGCGTTTGCAAGTGTCTCATAGTTTGAAACAGGTTTCCAAAGAATTTTCATTCAATTACTCCAAATAACAAACACATTTCTAAAAATCAGGCTATAGGAATAATGTCATAGATATACATTAATGCTGCAAATAGTTTTTTTTTGTCCCTAATCATAACCATCCCTTGCTCACGCAGGAATAGTAGGAGGGTGACTTCCCTTTCATGTGGTTACTCTGTACCAGTCTGAGAGCACAGTCCCTCTTCAAACCACTAAAATAAATAGCCTAAGATCAAGCTGGGTCAGCAGAAGACACTTAAGAGCACCACAAATCTATAACAATGTGTTCAATAGATAATCCTCAGAAATAACCATTGCATGTGCAGGAGATGCTGACAGGTTCCCAGGGGCTGAAATTGTGCTGTAAAGATGGGAAAGAGCATGGGTGAGCACAGCCTGCATGAGGGCATGCATTTGGTTGTGGCCCAGCCCCATTTGTTTGAGGTCTCCAGCCCTCTGCCACAACAGCCCTGGCAGATGGCAGCATGGGGCAGCTCCTCTGCTTGCAGCTTGCAGCCACAGGTCAAGGATTTCCCTCGGGAAATATTTAAACAAAGTGTGTCCTGGCAGATATCCCAGAAGTGTGTCCAGTCTGTAAAACAGCAGGGCATTCCTGAGCTGGGGGCTCTGGGTATGTGTGTGTGTATTTATGTATATGTGTGTATACAGTTATATAGACACACAAATACTTTACACACTTTGCAGTTAATTCACTTCCCGATAGGGAGAAAATAATCTGAAATAAGAAGAGTTTCTCCACTTTTTCTAAGCATAACCTTCCCTTTCCTTCACAGACTATAAAATTTCAGACTAAACTTATCTCCAGGATACTGTCCATCCCAGGCATCAGGCCTGCACAATCTTGCAGGTGCACAATTAAGCACTTACTGTACCTGGAAAACAAGTGTAAAATGTGTCCTTGCAGGATGTTCTTCACAACTTTTTATAATTTTTTTTTTTTTTTTTAATTTTTTTTTTTTTTTTTTTTTTTTACATTTAATGCATTATGATGCTGCAGCTGTGCAATGCTGCCCCGGGATCAGGAACATCAGGATAAATAACTCCAGGAGAGGTGGGTTAGTGGGCAGGAGGTGGAGATGTGGTCAGACGTTTAGTCATTTTATCACACAGCTGCTCAACTCGGTGCATGGGTATCATTGCCAGTTATATGCTGTCTTGAATTTTAATGGTGCCCTTCAATTTCTTGGACGAACAGGAAATATTGAAAGTAACAAGCAGAAGAGAAAGTTTTTCATAAAGAAATGGCGGTTCTTTTCCACTGTGGTGGGAGCTCATTTGTTTCCCATGTTGGTGTTTGGGATATTTTTGTCCAGAGGCAATGCAATTTAAAGTGTAGGAGCTGGGCCTGCTGCTACTGACATCCAGGGGGCTTCTCAGTCACTTCATCGGACCTGTTGTGCTCTGCCTGTCGGCATCAACAGGATCTGTGCAGACTGGGTGATGAGGATGTGGCCTCATGTTTATCATAACCTGATAAAGGCAAGATGAGAGGTGAAAACTGAGAGGTTTAGCTATGTTTCTGTGGTTTTCAGTCTTTTCAAACGGGCTGAATATGAAACGTTGCCCAAGTAAGAAATATCTACAATATCTAAGAAACTATTTACTAAATGACCAAAATGCTAGGAATTTAAGTTCTAAAATGTATTTCAGTTTATCTTTCTCCTGGGTGAACTGACAGCAAGACAAGTTTTTCTAAAATGGTATTTGTCGTGTACTAAGATTTCTAGCCTGAGGGTTATTTTTTTTTTCCCCCCCTAAATGCAGAGCTACTGCAAAATGACTAAAACCCGGATGGAATTTAAAGGAATTCACTCTCTGTTTGATCTGCCTCAGTATTATCTAGAATTTGACAAGCATTATTGTATTTCCTGCATTGTTACCAAGACACAAATCTAGACTGTGTCCTCTGCTGAAGTCCTCTGTTTCACTGAGAGGTTCAGAGATATTTCTTTTCCTGTTGTACACCCTATTAAGGACTGTCTTGGAGAAATACCCTGAGTAAATACATACACACAGAAGTCAATCATAGTCAGGGGATTAGTGACTGGTAAATTCAGGGACTGACTTTTAGCTCAGGGAGCATGGCTACACCACTCAGACATGTGTGGGGCAAGTTACAGTCTACACCAAGGGATTCAGGGCACATTTACGCATCCAGAGCACAATAATTTTGGAAGTTATATATGATGTACAGAAGGTCCAGAGTTCTGCTTATTTAGAGTTAAACTGATAGCAATATACCCGACATCAAATCACTCACACTATGAGTGTGTGGGTGAGTGAAGGGTCTTAGTGAAGCTTTGCCAGAATCAAAGGAGATGTTGATTTGCTCCAGGTAAAATCTTTAATATGCTCTCTACTTTAATTTGCAGAAATGTTTTCCAAAGATTGTATTGTCTCACTGTGTGGTCATTAATTTGACCAAAGTAGATACTGGCAATATTACAAAACATGTTTAAACATTTAGTCTATATGTGTGCAGAGCCAGCCTTCAATGTCTAGCTCACTGCTGTTCACCTTGAGTCTAGATTTAGACTTCTTATGCACGGAGGTAGCAGATTGAGACTGCCATCATCAAGGCAGGTTCTGTGCCTAATATTGTATCATAAGAAAATCTAACTAATTCAGCTGAAAATCTGCCAGAGCAGTGATTTTTCCTCCTTTAATGTGGAAATCCTCATGCGAAAAGGATGTAGAGAATGAAATAGTCAAGGGACAAAGAAAAGGTTAAGAAAGCTATTTTAATACTGGAATAAACTCTTATCTGAACCTGCTGACATAATTACAGATCGTCTCCACAATTCATAAAAAGTGGCAAAATTTCAGGTTGGGGAGTCTTGAAGCTTCACAGAAATGCCAGAGTTTCACAGACCGATTCAGCCAGCAGAAATTTCAAATATTTCCAAGCTGAAAAAATCTTTTAGAAAACTGTGCTTGTTTTGTATGTTAACAGAGATAATCAAACAGAACTTCAGGCCTTGTTGTTGTGCCAGGCTTCAGTTCACCAGCATGAAGAATTAAGCCATTCTTCCTGGAGTAAAAGCAAATTAATGAGCTCTTAATAAATAGTTTAGCAGGCAGTGTCAAAAAATTTTATGTTCACAGTAAATGACATGACAGTGACTTATGCTGGATTCCTCTTTGAAAACCAAGTTCTAAGGATTACAAAGGGATGCCCACAGAATAATACAGAGGGGACATTCAGAGAGTGAGGTAGGGGCTCAGCTATACTCCATCCTCTCTGAAATATTAAAATAGGCCTTCTGCCAGGTGCATATATGATGTATGGGGGTAGATGTGCAGGTGCCTGCGAGTGGCCTGTCCTGGTGGTGTGTCTCAGTGGTGCAGAGCTGAGGAAGGCATGAGGGGCTGCCACTGCAGTTGGATGTGTCCCAGGGTCACGGTGATGTTAGTGCTGGTAACGGCTGGCCCCTGCTGTACTCTCAGGCACACACTGCGTGTTGAAAGCTGCATTGACTCAGTGAAGGTTTGGACACAGAAAAGGGGGTGGAGGCAGATAAATGTGACCGTAAAAGTTGCTGCTCTTCCTTTAGAACCAGTGTTTTCTTTCCTTGCTGTCACCCATACGTTAAAAGAACTCTGTGTTTCTCGTTCATGTGATAATTAACAGAAAAACATCAGATTTTGCACTCTTTGTGGTGCTCCTCCCATGGACAATGTTGCAAGAGGCAATCAGTTTTTAACATCTTCATAAATAATATGGAGCATTCACAGGAAGCTCAGGCTGGTGTCACAGTTTTCATTACTGTTCAGTGTTTGGTCCCTTGGCCAATTCATAATCAATTTGCTAGCACTTGTGGTCAACACACACAATACTTTCCTGCACAGTTGAGAGAAAACATAGGGATGTAAGAGAGAAAAGATGTTGATGCTTAACTTAAAGGGGGAAACCAGAGCAGACATTATAAACCACAAACCCACCACCATCAGCTTAGCAGTAAGGTGCATTTGGTTTAAAGTACTTTGCAGAGTGTGACAAGGATTTATTTCAAATGCAGTATCAAGGGCAGAGCAGACACCAGTCTAGACCTTGCTTTTGGAAACGTGTTGGCAACACACAAGCAACAAATTTTCTAATAAAGTACAGCACATCCTGTGCATGCATAGGAGATCCCAATTTTGTTTTTTTTTCTTGTGCATTTGTGTCCAAAACAACTTAAATCAATCTTTCATAGAATATTTAATGAGATTCTATAGCAAATGTTTTGCCAAATTTGTTCTGAACTCTGTGCAGGTATTCCTTCTCCATCACATTGAATTTCTATCCAGAGAAGAAATGAAATTAGTTTATTATGTTTTCTTTTTAAAAATGAAGTTATTTTTATGCTTATTTACATCAGCCAAATTTTATCCTCTTTATTGAGGTTGCAGATGTTGTAATTTAACTAAGGACATAGCTGATGTCATTTGTATTCAGATTTTCATTAGTCAAGATGCTTATAGGTTTCTTTCTCATAATACTTTTACACATTACTTCATTATTGATTGTAATCGAATTAACCAGATGGCATCTGCCAAGTTCACATTTGTTACTTAATTTGGATGACAAAGCCGCAAATACAGTCATAGTGTAATATTTGTTGAGATATTAATTTCTGCAGTGAAGCTTGAGCTAAAGGCAGGATTATTGCCTATTATTAAAGTGTTTACTGAATAGAAACAGAGTAATCCTTTGAAGATGCTCAAAGGCTCAGGTTTTCACTAAATTTCATAATGAAGCCTGACTGCGCTGTTCAGCACTAATAAGGTATTTCATTGTTTAGGATGAAGGTGTGCTGAGTGGAACATTTGTGGGGGGAGTATTTGACTCCACACAAGTCAATGGATAGCCTACTTTTTGGAAAATAGCTCTGGGATACTAAAGCAGTTCTTGAGTATTTAAAAAAATAAGAATGTAATTCTTGGTGTACTTGACATTGACTTAAATGGGATGAGTTCCACTCCCAGTCATGGTGGAGCTGGGAAAATGACAAAAGACATATTTTTTTTTATTTATCTCTGTGTTTTTCCATCTTTGTGGAAAGCAGTGCTTTTTCTTGCAATTCTTTTTACTCATCTAAAAAAAAGGTGTGACAAAAACCTTCAAAGATTATACATTTATTCACATTTCAGAAAGCATGTTTATTTATTTGTCAGTATTCTTTTGATTTTCATGAAACATAACTTTTTTTTTTTTTTTTTCCTTGGCAAAGGGAAAATGGGAAATGGAAAAAAAAGAAAAAGAGAAAAACTCAATTGAAGATAAAATGTTGACAGATATTTTTGATAGATTGTATTAAAATTGTAAAAAAATATTAAAATGCCCATAAAAATTTGTTAAAATTAATAATAATGATCATTAAACCTAGCATTTCCAGCCAGAGAGTTGTATCTGTTTGTAAAAGATGACTATTTCTTCTCATGAATATTTCAAAAATTTAAATGGATTTACATTTTTTGTCAGACTGAAAAATAAAGAAAAAAAATCAGAAAAATCAAATTTAAACAACACTGATGTAATTTTACACCTGGCAAGTTTTCTGCTCATATCAATATGGGGTCATGAGTTATTTAAAAGGCTACATAAATAGTTGGATGCAGACATTTTAAATTTTTCTGAAGAATAATAATTTTTTTTTGACAAAACTAAAATTTTACTAGGGAAAATTTCATGTTTGTGAGAAGAACATTTTTCCATTCAAAAACAATTCTCATGGAAAGTTCTCTAATAACACCAATTGCTTGCTTTCTGCCAATAAGTTTGATTTAAAGTATTACTATTACAAAGTTTCCTGCTATGCCTATTAGCTGTAACAGCTTGATACAGACTTTGACATTTGTTTAATTTTTATTCTTCTCAGCTCAATTAAAGGAAAAGCTGAAGAAGCCAAATTAAATTTAAAAAAAAAAATATCACTTTGAGAGTCACAGCTTGATTTTTCCTTCCAACATTATACAAATTAACCTATTTTTACATAGCACAAAAGATCTTGAATCTTGTAAGCTCACTGCAGCTCAATCATGTTGCATATAATCACTTTACATTGGTAATTTGCATTTCTCTTTCTCACAGAATTTTTAATTTTTGCTTTAAAGAACAACATACCAGTGTCTTTTTAAATAGACTTTATATTCAGAAGATCTCTATGTCCGGCAGATATGGATCCATACCGTCGTCCACTGCACAGGCTCTTGGTACCTGAGAGGTGTTGAAGGAGGACTGTGAGCTTCATTTCCAGCAGCATCACTTGGCTGCTATAACATCAGCAACATTTATCTGCTGAGATAAAATCAGCAAATAAATGAGAGGGCATTTTCATGCTGGGGGCAAGCTCACTGGCTATCATAAGTATAGATCTGGTGAATCAAAATGGCAATCTGCAGAGCTGGAATGAGGCTTTTGAGCACACTAAAGGTTCTCATTTCTAATAGCCACTTCCCTTCCCAGTTTCTACCTGCTGCTTCTGGGAGAAAATCACGTGCAAATCTTCTCCCCAAGGGCAGTGGCTGTTGATAGCTCTTCGCAATCCAGTGATCACAGGGCACCCACCATGCTGCCAGCCCACAGACAAGAACAGCTGTGGGGCCATGAGATGGTGGACTCATATTGCAGAAACTTTTGTCTCCCAAATACTGCAGAGATGCCATATGCAAAATTCTGTATAGTCAGGATTTGTACATGTAAACAAGATTGGATAAAAACAAATATTTAGCAAGGATTTAGCTAACTAGGTAATCTGCTAGAAGCCAAAGCTACACAGCAATAAAAATGAATGGCATAGATATATTGCCAATAACTATACATGCAAAAGTTAGACCATCATGCTTTTTCCAGTCATTGATATTCAAATATTCTGAACTGGATTTTCACAAAGCATCCTGCATCTGAAACAAATGACTGGTTCATGTAAAGCTTAATGAAGGTCAGAGTGAAACAAACAGGAATTAAACTCCTTGTTTTTTTGTCCCAGTCTAGAAAATCACCCTCTATTTCCATTATCTATTCGTGAATATACAGAGCTTAAAGATTTCACAGTCATGCAACATGCTATAAGGTGGACAGAGCTAACCATGACTCTTTCTGAAACTATGTTTACAAAGAATTTATTTGCTGAAACATAATCCTTGAGATTTATTTATCTGACTGAAATATATGTAGGCTAAAACCAAAATCTTTCAGATATAAATATTGTCATTTGCACAGCAAGTGGTAGTTTGTGTTAAACACAAACAAGCCACAACTGTTTAAAGATTTTATAACATTATTTGAAAGTATGCCTGTTTTATATGTTTCCAGAATAAAATTAAAAATACTATATCAGACCCTTTGGGGGCCATCATTAATTCACCCCTGAAAATTTTCATTAAGGTCTTTAAATCTCTTTACATTAGATATTAATATTTACCCATGGCTCCCTCTTTATAGAAATACCGTATCAGCGAAAATTATTCAACAAAAATCCTAAATTTGTTTTTTTAACCACTTATTTTGGAGAAATGCATTTGAAAGGTTCTTTTCAAAAAGAATATAATTATCTCAATGGGTAGGTTTTTACAACATGGCCTTACTCTCTGAAATGCAGATTCAGTGAGTTTACTTGTTTTTGTATGTGTAATTATATGTCTTACAGGATTGAAGGCCAATTCAGTTCAAATTGCAGAGTATGTATTTTTGTCATGTAAGCCACTGTATTATCATTTGTAATAAAATAATTCACCATTGTTTCTTGAATTTTATATCATATGTATGTGTTAAAAAAAATCTGTATTTTACGAAACCTCACCATACCTGTCTGATAAAAAGATACAATATAGTAAAATTTATTCAAAAAGCATAAAAGTTTAATAGGTTCAGAAAAAGTGATGTGGGTTTTATTTTATCCTGATCAAAAAAAGTGATAATTAGAGATAATGGCTATATAGAAAACAACTAACTGAAGTTCTCTAAATAACATTAATGTGAATAATTCTCTCTGCTCAACAGACCATTCTAGATATATCAATTTTTCTTCTGTTGCAAACTAGCAGTGGATTTTAAATATGATTTTAAATATGACTTTTCTCAGAAGACAAATTATACTTAAAATGTTTACATCTTCTTCAGTTTGTTGCATAGCAATAATGTTGAGAATTTCAGATTCATTAAGGGCAAATCTCATGTTCTCTCCTTAGCTTGTACACAAGCTTCCACTTTCAGTATATATTTATTTTATTCTAAAAACTTAATTCCAAGATAATAATCTAAGGTGTTTATAAAGACAAAGAATCTTTATGATGCTCTTGCAAATTCTGTGGCATATTTTAAGTAATATAATGAACTAGGTACTTAATAATTCATATTACACTACTCATATTTATTAATGTGGTGGCTAAGGATAGAGCCTGTCTTAGGCATTACACACATGCCCAGCTGTTCCCTGGCCTGACCCTTTATGATTTATGGTCCCCTTAGCATAGGTACAGAAACGGGACAAGCAGATGAAACAGTGCTATTGCAGTAAATTTATTAGCCCCATATTTTATAGCAGGGACTAACTGAGGAAGGATAAGAAAGATGGATGGAAACAAGTCATTCTGCAAGCAACAGACCAAATGAACAAGTTCCCTCTGGCTTTATAGCTTTTTACAGGGACATAATCGTCCCTCAGTTCTCCTTCCCTCTTTTTACTCAGCCTGCCAGACTAGCAAAAGCCAATGGGGCTGGTGGGCCAGAGCAGTGAGTTGGCAGCTGCTTCTTTCCAACCTTTGTATGCAAGGCAGCAGAGGTGTCTCCAGGTAGTATGTGGGCATTGAGGTGGTCTTGGCATGGGATGGATGCTTCTGTGCAGAAACAACTCTGGCATCAGGGCAACTGAATGAATAATCACTTAAAGAAGAAAACAAGAATGCTATCAACAGTAGCATGAAAAACATGAAGCACTGCTTGTGGAAGCATTTCTGTGAAGGGATGGTTTTGAGACTGTGCATGTGCAGTTGTGCTATGGTTAGCCGCCTTCTATATCTATTGCTAAATATCCTTCCTAAGAGAGCAGGGCTGTGTGAGCCCTTCTTTCTTTCACAGAGGATGATTATTTTCTCTCCTTTAAAATATATATTTTTAACTCCCCAGGAGAACCTTTCTTCATTAGATCTCCAGCTCTTGAGCATGATAAATGGATTAATGCAGGAATTCATGCTTGCCAATAAGTAGTAGGAAGAAAGACTTTTCAAAGCAAGAAGAACATTTTCAGAAGTACCCAAGTGACTGTGGTACCTACAACCATGTTGCAAAGTTCTTCACAGCAGAAACATCACCAATGGTCTTTGTATTTCCAAAGTAATTTAAAATGATTTTATTTTCAGTACAAATTTGCTGCTGCTGCATACCAGGAAAAATGTGGATGCCTCTCCTAGAGTGGATTTTCACACTCCCACTCCACCTGACAACCTGGTAACGCACTGCAAACTGGAAAGCTGGTTCCTGCTCCACAACTGCTTCTGCAGTGTAGCTGTAAAGTTCATGCTGGCACAACAAGGGAGGATACTCACCCCGGGTGGGTTGCATGGGGAGGGCGCTAAAGAAGGAGGGTGAATGACAACTTTTATCTAGGAGTCATTAACAGACAACGTACCTTGTAAACTCATATTCCACATAGTTTTGCACTATGGAGTGATAGTTTGTCCTCAGAAAAATGAAAACTGTTGAGCATGGATAGTCACAATTTTTTTATTAGCAATGTTCAAATATTTATCTCCTAAAATGTGCCAGTAAGCTAACCTTAAATGCCTATAAATAGAACCTACTCTAGATTTAATTGTAATGGAGATCATTCTAGAAACTAAGATGTGCAGATAGATTTCCTGGTGTTAGATTCCTCTGGCCATGTAAGATACCACTGACTTTGAAACCTGTCTGTGTTTTCTATTCCAGACAATTAAACTTGTTTATGCTCTTTTCTACTCTTAAAGAAGTAAGTTTAGTCTGGCATATCAACAACACTTTCCCCTCCCAGATACTAGGCTTCACAATGAATAATTCATCCTGAAACTTGGAAGATTCATTAGTGCCCAAACTAGTAAACTGTAAGCATGTACATGAAAAGACAGTTCAAGTGACACAGTAAGTTTCTTAATAAGGATATTCTTGGCATAAATATGATTTAAAAGTTGAATCAAACAGAAACCTTCCTCATGATACTGATCATGCAAATCAACTGTGACCCTATGCATTAGCCCTCTAGACATTTAGAGGAATATACAGTTTCCCTGTATTTTTTTTTTAATAATTGCCACTGACACTGCTCTAAACATACAGTAGGACACAGAAAATACATCCAAAATGAACTTCTATAAACAGAAATCAAAGGACTTCTCTCTGGATCAGATGTCAGGTGTAGGGACTCTGAAAGGTTTATTCTTTGAAAAGAATATGGTAAGGAAAAGAATGTCTCCGGCTGAAGTTTTGAAGGGAATGAAATTCCTGTTGTTATACACTGTTAGACAATTTGGTATAAAGTTTAACCTTTCATTGTTGCATCATTTTACTTTACTGTAACTATAATTACTTTTATTATGGTGTATTTTATAGAGTACTTTAGCATTGTACAAACTGTTTTGTTAACCATTTACAATGACTTGGTGGAAGAGTCAGATGTTTTACCATTTGTTCCCTGTTCTCAGAGCTTGATGAGAAATATATTGCCATATTCTTCACCCCACCACCAAAAAAATCCCTAAGTTTTATAGCATATCATAACATTTTGTCTCCACAATACAGAGATAACTTAGTCTTTGGAAAGACTCAGGAAATATGTAAAATGCTGTTGCAAGCATTTACTTTCTCTTATGTTACTTCCTATTGGCCATGGGCCTTTCTGCTGGAGACAGAAGCTGCAAAAGGCTTTTAGACTCTTCAACTCCCCTTCCCCTGTTCTGTATTCCTAAATTACTTACCTGCTCTATCTACCACCCAATAAGCTTCAGAAATATGTTCAGTTGTTGTATAACCACACATAACCTAGTCATGCCACATGAAGACATGGACCTGATGTTCCAAACCTCCAGAAAAGTCCAATTAAGAAATTTCTGCTGCTACCCCAGGCCACATCCATGAAATGCTGGGGTTTCAACCCCAAGCCCCAAATTAAGGTTGACATATGGGTGATTCCCACAGCCCTTCACAAAGGGGGATGAGTTTGCCTTTAGGCTTCCCTCCAGGGTGCAGCCAGCCTGGTAGGGAGAGCCATTGGGTAAATGAGCCCCAGGTGTCCCACATTAAGTAACCAAGGGTCAGGTGTCCCACTTAGGAATAAAAGCTGGGACCACTTGCAGGCAGGGCAGTGTCTGTCTGTGAGGTGGATGCCCTGTGCAGAGTTCCCTGTTGGGGAAGGACCTTCTGCCTCCCTGGGACTGGGCTCCAGTCAGGTCTGGCTTTTGTAAATGTGGGCTGTGTAGAGATTCAGTGTGTGGCTTCCTTGGTTTTATGTGTTTGGCTTGTTGACTCAGTTGTCTCCTATCCCTTCTATGAGAGACTGCATTTCACCATTTATTCTACCTGTTGTTGGTTGTGTGTTGTTGTTGTGGTCAGTGGGATTGATGTTGATTATGTATAATCTGCCTGACTTGTTTGTACCCCCAGTGCTCACCCATGTACTGACCCTTTTGTATCAGATTATTATCAAATTATTGGTTCATCTTTTTGCTGGTGGTGTCCTTTATGTTAGGTCTAATAATTGGCAAAACAAAATTGACGATGAGGATGGCCCTGTCTGAAGTTCCTGGTTGGGAAGATCCTGTGTATAGTTTGCTGACCCTCGAATGGATTAAATTTGGGGGACCGTGTGAACAGTGAGAGAAGCAGTTGATGGAGTCTGAACTGCAGGATGTATTAGAAAATATTCAAAAATTCTCCAGTAAGGCACAGGATGCTGTAACTTTCAGGAGATGGGGATGGATCCTGTTAACAGCATATAAGAAACAGCACCAGCAAAAGATCACTTACTGGCTGAATGTTCCTGTATGCAAGCTCAGATTATGACATTAGAATCTGTAAACAAGCTCCTTACTGATAAACTAGACACTTCTCAAACTGTACCTGAGAAGGATACAGTACAAGTTGCCCAGTGTAAACGTGGGAAGAGACAGGGACAATAGTCATAAGAAGGTCCACTCAGAGGTTATACAGGTGGATGTACACCGTAACCCTGATCACTTGGATGATGATGTCTGGTACCCTGCGGAGTTTGATGGGGCTGGTGCCTCAGATGACTCTGCAGATGAGACCAGTCATCAGGAGGAAGGTGGAATCTTCTGAGGGTGAGCCACCAGTAAATAGATCTACAATGGAAGATTTCACACAGCAAGAAATCAGTGATATTCTTGCATGGTTCAGTCAGAGACAAGGAGAGCCCCTGCTTCCTTGTATGGTACATTTACATGATCAGGGAGCATCAGGGGTTAGCCTGGATAATTTTGACTTCAGAAAGTTTGTAACTCTGAGTCCAGACCCTCTGGAGCAGGAAGCGTTTTGGACTAATGATGACAGTACTAATCTTTTGGCTTTAGCTGCTGTGGGGTGCAAGGCAAAATACCCCCTAGAGAATTCCTGGCCAGGTTCAGACTGGCTGTGGTATACTCTGTGGGATGGTATACAGCTATTGAAGAAGAAGGAATGAAACTGACCATTAATGTAGGCCGTGTTGATGCAACTTCGATTGTCTGTGCCTATGAAGTGAAACCATTAGAACTGTTCCACTGGCTTGTAAGAATGTTCTTGTGACTCTGTTACTGAGTGAAGCAGGAAATCCCATTAGAGATGTACTTGAGAAAATGCATCAGTGAGGTGACCTTGGAGAATGGACTCCCTGGGAGCATCAGGGTTATCGAGAATTCCAACGTCAACGGGGCCCCTGGGAGAATACACAGAACCGAGACACCTGACGTGCTAAAAATACTGGGCATCGGCTGTCTCGAGGACAGTTGTTTAAAGCTTTATTGAAAGATGGCGTACCTCTCACTAAAATTGATGGTCTTGACACCAGTGAATTATGGAGGTTGTACAGAGAGGGTTACAGAAACTCCATAGAAAAGTGCAGAATTATCAAGCACACTGTTCAGAAACTGTTCAGTCTACAGCACCCCCTCTGGATCCTCAACGGGATCCTGCCTTTGCTAATGGTGGGCCCTCCGGGAGCAGTTTGGTTGTTCTGGGAAAGAACCATGAATGGCAGCAGTATTCTGTTCTGTACCCCTCAAGAGACAGTAGGTACTGTAATCCATGTTGAAATATTGGCCAAGCTCCAGTACATTGGGTGTGGGAGGACCGACGTCCTCATGTGGAGCTAGAAATATTCTGGAAAAAACGGTCCTCTCAAATAGTGAAGGCTCTAGTAGATACTGGAGCGGAGGCCTTCTTGATTTATGGAAATCCCAAAAAATTTAAATGTCAACCTGTTTTTATTACAGGACTGGGTGGAAAGCAAATTGAAGCAGTACAAACCCAAATTGATATGAAAATTGGAAATCTTCTGAAATGACAGTATACAGTCATGATTGTTCTGATCCCAGAGTATATAATCAGAATAGATATTCTTAAGGGACTTATTTTGAATCTTCTTGATGGTCGTTATCAGTTTGGGGTAAAGAGTTATATCACTAACAGAGCAGTTTTAGTAGGGAAGATAAAGATGCCTCCGGTTCAGATCCCAACTGCAACCAAAGTAGTAATCATGAAACAGTACAGGATTCCAGGCGGTCATGAAGAAATTTCCCAAACAATCAAAGGTTTACTGGCTGCAGGGGTTTTAAAACTGACTACCACAATGTGGAATAGTCCAATCTGGCCAGTCAAAAAGGCTGATGGATCCTGGAGAATGACTGTGGATTATAGAGAACTGAACAAGAGCACCCCACCTCTTGCGACAGCTGTACCTGATATGATCACTTTAATAGAAAGAGTTCAGAGGCATCCTGGCACATGGTATGCTGTTATTGATCTGGCCAATGCATATTTTATGATTCTGATTGCAGATGAACCTTGGGATTGATTTGCATTTACATGGCAAGGACAGCAGTACACCTTTACCAGGTTGCCTTGAGGATGGGTGCATAGTCCAACTATTTGCCATAGAATAGTGGCTGAGCACCTGGATGAGGTACAGCTCCCTTCTCATATGCAAATGATCCACTATATTGCTGACATCCTGATTCAGGGGACCAATGAGGGTGGATTACAACAAATGCTCAAAGTGCTACTAATGCATTTGAGGTAGAAAGGTTGGGAGATTAATCCTACTAAGATCCAAGGGCCATCTCAGACAGTTAAATTCCTAGGAATACATTGGCACTGTGGTCATCGAGAAATACTACCTAAAGCGCAGCAAAAGATTCTTGACTTTGCTATACCACAGAATAAGAAGGAGGCACAGAGATTTATTGGACTATTTGGTTTCTGGAGACAACATATTCCACATTTAGGACATATTCTGGCCCCATTATACAAGGTAACTTGCAAAAAGCATGAATTTGAATGGGGAAATGAGCAGCAGGCTGCCTTTGAATTGGCAACAGGATGGCAAAGTAGAATTAAATATATCTGTAAATGGGTCATATGCTAATTGGAGCCTCTGACAGAAACAAGGGAAGAGAAGAGTCCCCTTAGGATTTGGGGGAAGAAAGTTCCCAGAGGCAGGACATAATTACATGCCCTTTGAGAAACAACCGTTAGCCTGTTACTGGGACTTGATAGAAATTGGGCAGCTCATGATAGGCCACAAGGTGGCCCTGCACCCTGAAATCCCTATTATACAGTAGGTTAAAAGCTCCCTGAAGCCTCACCGAATAGGGCATGCGTAAGAACTGAGCATTATAAAATGGAAATAGTACATCCAGGACAGAGTAAAGGTAGGACCTGGTGGTGTTGCTTCCCTCCATGAGCAAGTAGTGGCTGCCGTCATGCAGGACCAAAAGATAAAGTTTGATCCTATAGTTGAACAGGAATCCCCTGTGCAGTGGGGGAAGACCCTGGATCAGCTGCTACCTCTTGAAAGGTAACACGCATGGTTTACAGATGGGTCAGCTAAATATATAGGAGGGAAAAGGTTTTGGAAGGCAGTGGCTTATCCTCATTCAGAGAAATTTCTGGAGACCACAGGAGAAAGGGACAGTAGCCAATATGCTGAGTTATATGCAGCATGTATGGCTTTAAAACAAGAGGATTTAGGGCAATGTCTCTTATACACTGATTCTTGGTCAGTGGCAAATGGATTGGCTACTTGGCTGCCAACATGGGTAGCCAAAGATTGGAAAATTTATTCTAAAACGGTCTGGGGAAAGGCAATATGGAAAGATATTTGCGAATTGGTTCAAAGAACCAAGGTGACAGTATTCCATGTAGATGCTCATAGTAATATAAATTCACTTGAGCGTCTTTACAATTCTGTCACTGATAACTGGGCAAAGATTTCCCAAGCCAGACTGGAGTTCCCTCAGGAAGGAGACCATGAAGCCTTGGCAAAATGGGCACACCAGAAATGTGGGCGTCTTGGAGAAAAGTCCACTTACAAGTGGCCCCAAGAGCGTGGTCACTGGATATGATCAAAACAATAATTGCCCAATGCCCTGTGTGCCAGCATACTCATAAGCGCCTGGTACCAAATATCGTAAAAGGAGAATTAGGAAGAGGGAAACTGCCAGGACAAATCTGGCAGATGGACTATATTGGCCCTTTACCCCAGGACCGAGGGTGCACCACGGTTGACACATATTCAGGATACTTGATTGCTTATCCCTGCAGAAAAGCCATGCACCGTAGTATTACCTCTGCCATAGATACAATGATCCTATACTATGGCATCCCCTTACAAATACAAACTGATAATGGGTCCCATTTCTGAAATAAATTTGTACAGCAATATGCAGAGTAGCATAACATTCAATGGATCTTCCATATCCCATACTATCCACAGGCTGCAGGATTAATTGAACGAATAAATGGGCTTTCAAATAACAGTTAAAGCTGGGAAATGGAAACCTATCCCGATGGAGATTTAACCTCACGGATGCACTCCACACCCTCAACAATAGACCCATCGGGGAGATGGAGACACTCTTGATGTGTATGACTATGCCCAATCTGCCTCTAAAGGTAACTGAAACTTTAACCTACTGGGAAATGGTTTCAGGTGCAATGGCCCCCATTCGGGCCACTCCAGAGGCTGCTGGGATAGATCTTTATGCATCAGAACTGGTAAAGATAAATCAAAGCCAGACAAGGGTTATTAACATCAGAATAGGAATCCAAATTCTCCCAAGACACTTTGGCTTAATAACTGCTTGCTCAAACCTAGCCCTTAAAGTCATTCATATAATGGGAGGAGTGATTGATGCAGACTACCAGGGAGACATCAAAGTAATCCTGCTGAATAATGGCGAACAAGATTTAGTTATTCAACCCAATGATAGAGTAGCACAGCTATTAATCTTACCAACTTTGAAAACAACGGTGAAGAAGGGGGAGCCACCCCAAGTCACTACTGTTCATGGAGACAAAGGATTTGGATCCACCAACTTTAGTAATGGGGCAAAAGTATGGATCCAAGGGCCAAGTAGCCCCCCTGAGCCAACTGAAGTAATAGCTGTAGGAAAAGATAACGCCATCCTAATCATGAAGCCTGGACAGAAAAAACGGCAACATGTCCTCACAAATAAATGTTATTTGCAGGAATAACGATGGTCTAAGGTTTTGTCTTCTAGATCTTGTGTGGCACTGCCGGGAATATGAAATCACTCCTGTGACAAATATATTCTACTTGCACGGGCAGCGTACAGGCTGGAATACAGGTTGACACTGAACTGTGCTGAGCAGATGACATCAGCTTCAGATCCACAGTCACACTGATCTTCCAATGAAAAAGACCACAACAGTGAAGAATATAAAGAAACAGCTGAGATGACTGTGGCAGTCTGTAACCAAATACAAGATAAAGATGTCATACTTAGATATTGTGTGAGGGCTGTGGTCCACCCATATGTCAAGGGGCCGAGTGAAATGCTGGGGTTTCAACCCCAAGCCCCAAATTAAGGTTGACATATGGGTGATTCCCACAGCCCTTCACAAAGGGGGGTGAGTTTGCCTTTAGGCTTCCCTCCAGGGTGCAGCCAGCCTGGCAGGGAGAGCCATTGGGTAAATGAGCCCCAGGTGTCCCACATTAAGTAACCAAGGGTCAGGTGTCCCACTTAGGGATAAAAGCTGGGACCACTTGCAGGCAGGGCAGTGTCTGTCTGTGAGGTGGATGCACTGTGCAGAGTTCCCTGTTGGGGAAGGACCTCCTGCCTCCCTGGAACTGGGCTCCAGTCAGGTCTGGCTTTTGTAAACATGGGCTGTGTAGAGATTCAGTGTGTGGCTTCCTTGGTCTCATGTATTTGGCTTGTTGACTTGGTCGTCTTCTGTCCCTTCTATGAGAGACTGCATTTCACCATTTATTTATTCCTCCACTATTGTTGGTCATGCAGTGTTGTTGTGGTCAGTGGGATTGATGTTGATTATGTATAATCTGACTTGTTTGTACCCCCAGTGCTCACCCATGTACTGACCCTTTTGTATCAAATACAATTTAGTTATTGGTTCATCTTTTTGCTGGTGGTGTCCTTTATGTTAGGCCTAATAATTGGCAAAACAATCCAGTAAATATTTTCCAAAGAGTCACTGAATGGGCCTCACACAAGTCATAAAGAATGGGCTGGTCCCCATGATAAAGCCATTTATTTCAGTAGATTAAAGACTTACATTAAATAACTTTACCATATTAGAGGCTGATGACAGCCGGCACAATTGTTGACAGATATCCTGCAACAAATTACTAGGATGGTTTTCTCCTTGAATTTTAAAGTGTACCATATGATGAAGGGCATTTCAAATTAACCTTAAGCAAGTCAAAGTTTGTAAAGAGATGTAGTATCTCCTATTATACTATTTATATGATTGGAAGAAAAAAATGCCAAGTTGCCACACACTGATGTTGACCAGTAGAAGAGCTTATGTACATACCTTATGTGTGTTTTCCAAATAAGTTTTCCTTATAAAAAAATGTGAGTCCTTTTGATATCAAAACCTTCCATGCTTTAGATCATCACAGCTAGAGAAATACTTCTCATACTAACCTATTAAACTTAGCCATAAACATCCCTTTTGTCAGAAAAGATGTAAAAGACTGTTGCTTTCACAAGCTTTGTTTTAACAACACGGAGCGGATCCATGTCTGGGACGAAGATACAGAAGCTCCTTTATTTGTGAACTGATTTTTGTCTTTATCCATCATAACCTTGAAATCTTTATCTCTACCTGAAACCTGTAGTATCTGCCTCAAATCAAGACTCTGACAGTCAGCTGTCTACACTGCACTGCCCTGGGATTTTGCAGTGCTACACTAGGTCTCCAGTAAGGATTAAAGTACAGTGTGTTTGCTCCATGGTCCGGTTAGATGGCAAAGTCTGTGGATACCTTTATTTATGCTGAATAAATAACATCTCAATGGAAAAAGATCATACAGTTGTATTGTTAAACTGAGACTAGAGTAACTACTTTAATGGATGAATTTCCACAGAGGCTGTGGAGAAATAAGTGACCAACTATTTTAGGTTGTTTCAAAATCATAGATAATATGAATGTGGCACATTTGGATTTCTTAATGCTAGGAAATCTTTGAAGGTATGTAACATGTCATGGTTCCTTAGCACTTTGCTCTTTTTTCTGTTTATGTCTTTATATGACCTCAGCTGCACATAAAGTGAGAATGTGCAAGGCTGGTCTTTATAGCAGGGGTTGGCTGATGCCGTCCTGCTGTGATCATGCTGATAACAGGGACTGGTACCTCTACTGGCTTGTGTCAAAGACACTGCAGCAATGATGGTGGCTACAATAGCTTGTGCTACTATAGCATCTACCTAGGGAAACTGTGTTACCATGGTTTCTGGAAGTTACCTAGGTGTATTTCTTTACAACACATTTGTGATACAAAGTCTGTAAGCTCTTTGGGTCAATGCCTGGCTTTTGGGTCCATTGTTGAGCATAATACCAAGTGAAATGGATCTAGGCTGTTACAAACTCTCTTATCAGTTCAAATTTAGGCAGGGTGAAACAGCAGTCTGAATAACTGTAAGCCAGACCTACAGGGAACAAAGCCTCAAGTTCCTGCACTGAGTGCATCCAGATGGAATTTGTTGTTTCGTAGTCTTTAGGATTAATTGAGAACCAAAAATATGAGCTGGCTAAAGGTGTCAGTTCTCAGTCTCTTCAAAAGGATTCTTAAAGAAAAACCTCTCACAGAATGGTTTATTAGACAGCATTTTGGAGCAAAAGGGATTTAGCTGCTCTCTTTCAACAAGAAACAAAACCTACAAAAGAAGATCCATGATAAGGAACCATAAAGATATTATTTGCCCAGTGGCAGTTTGAGAGCTGTGTTTCAACACTTGCAGATGACGTTTTGTAAAAAATTATAGACAGGCAGTCTATCGGCAACTAGCAGTTACTGTTTAAAGCAACAGAGAGGAAAATCACAAAGTTTCTATACAGCATTCAATACTTATGCTGTACAAGTAGGTGAGAACTAGTTGCATGTTAATACAGCTATAGATTAATTCTAAATTCTTCCCTTTCTAATAACAGTGTTCAGACATGATGCATCAAATCATTCTGGATTATAGGTGCTCAAAGATATTGCATCACCACTGACATAACATGATATGACCTGACAGGTCTGAGATAACCTTATGTGATTCAAGGTTTATGATAAGGATCATTCTGCATAACTAACAATGTGTTTCAAGTCATTTAAGACTAGTATTTATTTTGTATGTTTCTTTAAAGACTTTTTTTCTTTTCCTTTCTTTTTTTTTTTTTTTTTTTTTAACTGGAAAGGAAAGAAATAGGAAAACCCCATTTCAAATGTCTGCATACCAAGAGCAGACAGTTTATGAGGATAGTTGAACAAAATGGCACCACCAGTACTGCCGCAGTTACAAGAGTGGGAAAAATCTATTTGACAAGATGAAGCCAGAATCAAAAGCAATTCTTCCAGTGTTGCTCACCACAGATAATCCTGACCATACACCTGCACATATGCCATTAGGTGCTCACCACACAGAGCAGAGAAAATCCCAGCCCACATACATGTAGTGTAGGTGCTGCAATGGAGCTGCTCTCCAGGCAAGCACTCGGACAAGCAGCCCCAGGAGTGGAGTGCCATGTCTGAGTTTCTGGTACAACAAAGTGAAAGAGCTATAATTATTTCTGACACTTCTAGTACTGCTGTCACATATACAGCCTACAAAGTCTAATCATCTAGTCTATCTAGACCAATCCTTGCTGTGTCCTCTATAGCTTGGGAAATGCAGTGAGATGTGTTAGCAATAGAAATATCTACTGTGCAAAAGGCCAAACAGCTTTTTTCTTTCCTTCTGTTTTTGGGGTATTTCACTTTTAATTTGTGACCTGCTGCTATAATAAAAGTTTTTGATTCACCCAGGGAAATAGATTTAACTGACCAAACTATAATGTTTTTGTCTATATCTGAAACAGTTATCTAGACTGTTTTTATGATGACTGAAAAAAAAAAACCCATTTTATGTGTGACTGATATTATCTAATTCATGTTATCTGCCTGAAGCTGAGATGATTTGTACCTCGAAATTGTCTATTTTTTCTGCCAAAAATCTAGAGTCCAGACAACCACTCTGATACTGACCTTTATATTTAGAAGTTTGAAGTCAGGTCGAATGAGTCCCTGAAACCTATATACACAAAACTGAAAACCACAAACATAACGCAGAAAGTAGTTAATAGTAAGACATCTGTATCTGTCAGGTCTTCAGTATGTTTGTTTCCTTTCTCTTCTGCAGATGCGTACATAGTTAGAGTTTGCAACTAGGAGCTATCACAAGCTAGGGTGGTGCTTTCTCATTTCTTCCCCAAGCAAATAACTCTTACGAATTCAAGGTATTTTTGTCTGAACTGGGGCCATGGAACTGTACTCAGTGTTTATGTTCTGCCATAAGGTTTTATTCTTTGCTCGTAGTCAGTGTCAAACGCAAAGTGATTTGCACCATTTTTTTTTATAGTGCCATTCCAGTAAAAATAAAACAGACCCCAGAAACTCTATATTCTGTTATTCCTTTAAATATGAATGCTAAACTAAATTGGTATAGTTATGGATTCAAATTTTCTCCATTTTAATTTTTCATATGATTTGTTGCATCTCCTTGGGCATATGAGTCAAAATGTGCTGTATATTACTCGTTATTACATTTTCTTCCTATCTATCCCAGAAATCTCATGAAAGTGAAATATAGCCTGATGATGCTAGCATAGAATGAGATTTTAAAATAAAATATAATAATCTTTCAAGCATCATCAAACGTCAATTTTGATCACATTTGCCAAGAGCTGCTCATATGCAGCTTTAACCAAGGAAAGAATGGATCTTTCTTTCCACCTACAAATATGTCTGACAAGTGGACATAAACAGGCAAATTTTACTCAGAATTACTTGGCTAAGTGGTATAATTTAGTCACTGTATAAAACAGGTGCTTTCCTTTCCATTTTATATTTAATAAATATTGATAGCAATTTCATAGTAATTTTAAATGGCAAGTACTGTAACTTGTCTGCAAGAAGTGATGATATAGCACAGTAACAATATAAAGATTAGTGGGTAATAATGAACAAATAACTAAAGCAAAACCCTGAGCCCTGTTGAAGTTCGTCAGTTTTCCCACAAACTTAAGGAATGGGGGGAGTGGGGCCTGTGTCACATTTTTACCTTAGTCATTAAGGGAATACCATTTCTAAAAAGATTCCTAAGGTTTCTCTACTTAAGTTATAATTAACTGGACTTTCAAAAGAATTTGAAATTTTTTCTCTTAAAAGTATACTGAAAATAAGACATTTGTTATGGACCTCATGCTTTCAGTAGGTTTGGCCCCAGAAATGGTTACACATGAAACACGAGACTGGTTTCCCTGTCCAGAAAAAATGAGAACCCCATATTGTTATGCTGAAAAGCCCAGTCAGGAGCTTTACCATGCATTTTTTTCACTGCTCTTTTGACTTCTAAAAGAAAAAACAGGTTTTTGCACCTGTATAAGGTAAAAACCCAGACAAACATTTATTTATACATGCTTGCCAGCACACCTTTCTAGAGGTTCTAGCAGAAGAGGGAGGACTGTATTTCCATGCCTCAGTCTGCATTACATGCTGGTTGTTGATGTTAAGCACAGCCGAGCGGTTGGAGAAGGGTGACCAACTGGGGTGACCTATAGTCTTGTAGTGCTTCTGCTCTTTCTATTTATCCAATCGAGTGCTGCAGAAGTCACCATCCTCATTTAGTTTCAGGGAAATGAGTGGGTGAGAACATCTCATGATGATATGTTGCATAGGCGTGAAGGACCCTTACCTTCCCTCCATAATGTTCTGCTGTTATCAGCAGATCAGTATCACAATTGCTCTTCTACTGCATGCTGAAAGCAAATCACTATGAACTGACTTGATTAATTTCAGAATTTTCAAAGAAAACAAATTTTTAAATAAATGCAAATGGTATACATACCTGAACAAGTAGATACATCCAATCTGGGGATCCAGCAAACCAAATGAAGAGTGCTTCATACTTAAACTGACTTTTGAATTATTTGATACAAACTAATAAAAAATTAACCTCCATGTGTGGGAGAAGTGAAAATATGCATGCTGTTCTACTCTTTCTACTGGGAAGTTGTGTTCTCATTTTACATAAGGTTAGTATGCACTTTGGGACAGTGTTTTTTACTGGTAGATGAAATTAATATTTTATATGGATTTTATGGGGAGGTCTGATTATGACGACAAAAGAAATATGCTAGCTTTTTCATGGGAGAAAGAATACTTGGTCATATTTTAGCCAGGCAATACCTGCAATATCTCTTAAATAACTAAGATATTTAACATTACGTTGTCTCTAATGCTTGCAATATCCTGTGAGATAGGGAAAATTGCTTTGGTTTGTTTTTATATAAATATCTGTGTTCAGGTGATAAAAAAAGATCTAAACAGACATTATGAAATTTATCTTAATTTATTCAGAATATCTGTGAAAGAAACCTAAACCCAAAATCTAATTTATGGGCAACATTGTGTTGTCCTCAATAATTGTGGATCTGAAATAATGGATTAACATGATTTCTTCTAACTCTTCCCATATTTATTCCTATGTTTTTCTAAATACTAGGACCAATATTGCATAACTCACTCCATCAGTCTCTTCATATTAGATTATTTTAATTAAAAAAACCCAAGCATTTAACCTTTTGTGGTGGACTAAAGGTTTCAGCTTTTGCTTCTTATTCTTGGAACTTTACATAGCCTTGCAAGTGAATGTTCCTGTCTTCTGAAACCCTCTAAATTAATATTTACGACTTCTAATTATCAGGTTACATAGCCGACTTACAGTTAATTGGAGAGTGGTTCATACTCTGTGGGTAACACCTGCCATGGTAAGAAAAGGATTTAGACAGCTCTAGAAATATGCTGATGCTTTCCTCATTAAACCATGGAAAGATCTGCACAACTGAGACTTCCATAAACCAGCAGGTAGTTAGTTAATCCATTAAACGATCTTAAAAGAAAAAAAAAAAGTCTGTCAGTTCTAACACACAGTGATTTCCATAGCAACAGAACTGACAGCTTGTGTACAAAGTCTGTATCCCAGTAAAGAAAGTGGACCAGAGAGAGAAAGCTGCTCTAAACCAAAAGACAAGTCTGAAAATAGTGGTACAGAGGTAGTTTTGTATATAAAAAAAAGACATACAAATCTTTCCCTCAAACCTATCACAACAAACTCTATACTTTGGGGACTTAGACACTTGGTGGTTTATGACAGTGGATAGGTTCATGCTTACATATGGTAAGTGCTCACATAAATGTAACTGAGTCTTACAAAGTCTCACCATGGTGATGGTTGTCATGCAGTCAGCTGACAAACTAAAATTTTGAAAAAATGACCCATACCTATACTGGCATGTATGTAAATGTTCTGTGCATTGATGCTTTAAAGTACAAATAAAGCTGTCATCCTGGTTAAGGCTGTCACAGTTTACATGGCAGCTGAAATACTACTTAGTTAAGAAGAAATTTAATCTTTGTTCTTTCACCATTTCTTATCTGAAGGTAGAAATTGTGCTCTATCTGAATGGGGAAAAAAAAATGCATGTGCCCTCTTCATTACACGCACATATCTAAAAGATAAATTATGCTAAAGATAATTATTTCATAGAGGTTTACTTATTCTTTCACTTTGTCTTTCTGAACTGGTCAGATATACTAGCTGGTAACAGGTGTCCTTAGCACCCAGTTTGGTTTGTCATAAATTGAGAATTACAGTAGAATTCATGTGTGATCTCACTTCTCTTAAATCAGTGGAGGTCCACTGTATATTAATTTGTCATCATAATGAGGTACAATTAATAGAAACCCTGAAACTGAAGTCCAACTTTTATGTAAATAACTTTGCAGATAAGACTGGGTAAATACAGTGCTGGGGTAGTGTTTCCAGATAGCAAGAGTCCAGGGTTTCCCATTAATAATAGTAAAGTGAGTTTCTAAGGGCAAAATGACATTGCAAGTTTAATATTAATGATAAAGATGAGATTAATAACTATCCTTTTATTGATTACTTACATGACCACAGAATTACATATCATTAGGATCCTGAAACTGAAAATGGACATAAATTCAAATGACTGGGGAAATTGTGTCTCAGGATGGGGAAAGAAAGGTTACAAGTTAAAAAGAAACAACAACAAAAAAGGGTCATTATTTGTTCTCTAGGGATTGATTAAGTGTGTCAAAGGCAGTCAGCCAGCAATCTCTCAGTCTCTTCACTTCAGTGGGAGGTAATGAAATTTAATTAGTGAGAAGAGACAGCTTTCACACTAAGGAGAAGAGCGGAGAGAAAACAGGAACATCAATGTGCACAGAGAATAATGCTACAGTACATAACAATCCCTATTAAAACTGAATTAATAAGTGAAGCTGTTTGGCCTCTGCTCTTTGTTGCAGGGCTTTTTCATTTTAAATAAAAACCTGGAAAATGAGCTAAAGCTATATTTTTGTTATTAATGGTATGAGGCTTAGTTCTGCTAGGGCTGAAGGCACAAGTACAATTCTGCTCCTTCACAGTTATATGAATCTTTCCAAGTTCAGATTAACGTGTTCAAAGATTTTTTTTCCACATTAGAAGCAGTAGTTAGGGGTTTTTTTGTGGTGTTTTTTTTTTGTTTGTTTTGTTTTGTTTTTTACTTTTTTTTTTTCTTCACTTTTTTATCTTGCCTATTTTATGGACTTATGTGCCTCAAAGCCCAAATAAATTGGGGTTTAGATCAACCCAGTTTTTACGTGCTTGGATCTCACTGAGAACCCCCAGGCAAGGTTTGGTAAAATGTGCATTGCTAATGCATCTAGAAATGTTCGCAGGATTGGGCTGCAGCAGAACTATAAGCCCATGCCTAGAGTCTCAAGCAATATTTCTGAATATCTCTGAAGCAATATTTGCTTCACTCAGGAGTGAAATTCTCATTAAAAGGAAAAGAGTTCCTGGAATTGCTGTTTGAAAAAAAAGAGCTTGGAAATGTGACTGAAACATTCCTGAAGGGGTAATGCATGCCAGCTGTCCAGTGAGTCCAAATCATGTCCCTGAGTGACATCCAAAGCTGCCCCAGAGGAGGAGGCCCAGCTCAGCCAAAGATGCTGAGCCAGCTTGGCCAGGAAAGGATGGTCCAGAAGTCATAAAGATTGGGGTAGGTATCATGTGCTGGTTGAACACCAGTCAGGCTGGATGCCACCTCAGTGCTCTCTCTGGAGTACAGACCAGTACCACTGCTAAGCCTGGAGGGCAACCTGAACGAAGGAAGCAATAGCATGTGTCCTCTGAAAAAAAAAGATTTTGAAGTATTGTCTATGCACAGATGTCCTTTTCTTTCTCCCTTGTTCTTCAGATAATCTACTAAGATCCATAATCGTACTCTATCTTCTGGAAATAAAGAAATTTTATAGATTTCTGTGTAATGCCAACTTAGAAGCAATACAATTTGTTCCAAATGTCACAGTGTGTTAAGTAACTATTAGAGATTTTTTATTTTTTTTAATGCACATTGTGGAAATAACCATCTTTTATTTCCTTCCTCTATTCCAGGGGGAAGGAGCCTCTAGGGATTTAATTGTCCATTTCTCTTTGAAATTTCTGACTAGCCATCTTCCCCAGGATGAGGCACTGCATTGTTGAACTGCTGTTTGAGAAACAGGAGCCCCCACTTCCCATTACCCTGGGAAGTGCAGAGGCAGCTCCAGTGCCAGGCAACACACAGCTGAAGGACTCCTGATGTTCTTGGGCAGAGCCAGGAGCCTGATTCAGCAAGGTCATAGCTCCTTGCTACGGCTTGGGATCCTGGGAGCTCTTCTAACCTTGAGCTTGTTTTGTTCTTATATTTTATTGCAGAACAGTAATTCCAGTCTTGGAACAGAGCTATTTCAGAAAACCAGACTTTTTTACTTTGGGGTTTTCTGGGTTGGTTTTGTTTTTGTTTTGTTTTTTGGTGTGGTGTTTTTTTTTTAACAGAGACTTGATAATAACAAACACAAAAAACAACAAACAACAAACAACAAACCAACCCAAATAATTATTAATGGTGAGTATTTTACCTTCAAGACATTTAGAGCTATGTCACGTGTATGTTTCTGAGGTAACAGGAGGAAAAACATAATAGAAGACCAAATGCTGAAGCTCGTGCTTACAGTTAAGTATGTACTTAAGGCCCATCAGACTCTTTTATTCCTTTTCCTCTCTCATACTAGATAACATTTTATAACTTGCACTTCATGCTCATGTTTTTAAATAGGGTTTTGAACCATTTTAGAGAAATCCATTTTGGGAAAATTACTATATAAAACTTAAGGGGAAAAAAATCAGGAAAACTACAGACAGTATAAAGTCTATTTACTATGTTCAAAAAAGCTTTTTGATAAAACCGTCTTTCTGATCACATGTAAACTAGAAAAATCTGGGGTGGAGGGAAACACTATTTCACTTCTACAAACAAATCTAAATGAATCAGGATTCTGATGATGAGTCAGAGTATCTGTCTATGTCCACACAAAGTCAAAAAGCTTCTAACTCTCCGCTGGAAAAAATTTCTGGCCATGAACACAGACAGACAAACTCCAGTTTGTCTCTAGCTAAAAAAGGGCTTCTTTTTGCATGTGTGTGAGGTTCAAAGCTCAAAACTCCTTTTCAGATGGCTACAAAGAAGATCCTATTACAGTTTTTCACTGTTTGTTACTGCTATGGATCCTAAGTCTTTCCAAACCACCAGCTTTAGTTTTGTTGTTAGTGCACAATGACACACAGAAAATTTAATTGTCTTCTGTATAGGGAGTGTTTAGACCTGCCAGCTTCTCTCAAAATATATCTAAAATTTCTTACTTTTTGTTAAATTGACTTATGGTTGGCCTAATGAGCATCCTATTGAAATCTCACATCTGATTACTTGCATGGAGCAGAATTATTCAAAGCAGCCCAGCCATGGATCATCACTACTAATTTCTCCTGAGAAACCATATAAAAAAAGGCAAGTAAAAGGGAATAAAGAATAACAGAGTAAAACATTCAAGCCCATAAAAATTCAGAGTAAATACTAAGGGCTATCAGAGTTGCAAGGAATATGTGAGATTATCTAAACAGATGAAAACTGTAATTTCTATTCCAATGGATTTTATATCTCCCCCAAGTACTACATTATATACTTCTGCCTTGGGCCTAATGAACCTTCAAGTGGGCACAAGTCTTGCTCAGAAGCCATGATTCTAAGGGAGTCAAGCATAGTGTTGGAGAAAGGTATTTTATGGTCTCCTTGTTTGTTTTTTTTGTTTGTTTGTTTGTTTTTAAATACTTCAACGAGAAATACCAGCAAGACAAATTTCAGAAATATGTGACAGTTTACATAGTAGACAAGGAATGAAGGGGGAAAACGTAAGTTAAATGTTCATCAAAGAAAGAAACTCCAACTCAAAAGAACTTTAATGTTATACAGCTTGTTCTTGAAACATACCTGACACTTCAGCCTTTTTACAGGTGCTTTCCACAGGGTGACCAGTTTGGATGAAAAAGCCCTTAGATGTCTCACCCAACAGCTTCCTATACTGTAAGAATATACTTTCACACTGCATAACAGTCCACCAAATACATCAGAAAGCATTAGCACTTGAGAACAAACCAAGATAAGATGTTCCAATGCACACTGTACTCCCTTTGGAGAGAGTACGTGAGAACAGGTAGAATAGTAGTGATGGTAGTTATGTTGCTCTATGTGCAGCTGAGAATGACTCAGATATTCCACTAAGACATCTGAATTTAGACAAAAATCGAATGAGAACTGCAGAAATCTCTTAAGTAGAATGATATTAAAATGTACCTACAAATATTATAAACCTTTCTTCATATTCCACAGTGAGACAAGATGTATCAAAATGAATCTATACCAATATTTTGAAAAATAAGTTTATCTGAATGTTTGTATGAGCCATGGTTTACAGTATGACCTATAATTTAAAATCACAAGCAATATTAGGAGAACTCATACACAATAATACAGACAATTTGGATGTACATCTATAAAGGATTCATTCTAACTTATTCATGATAGTGGAAACTTATCAGAAACATTTCTTTCTTAATGATGAAAGGCTGCTTCTTTTCCTCTTCTTATTTTTAAGTGGCAGATATTTTATGCTATTATAAGAAAAGTTTGAATAAAATGTAATCTACCCTCAGATGCTGCCTCTTTAATGTACTTTTTAAACTTTAAGTATATGAATAGTCATGTTGAAATGTTGCCTGCAGATTTTCGCAGTGTTCACGCCAGAATGTTTCTAATTTTGTTTCTATACACTTTAATCTAAATCTGCAGTATCAGAAATTTCTCATTTACATATTTTTCCATCTATCTACAGTGTTTTTAGCAAAATTGCTGAGCAGCATACTCAATAACAGAGAGTGTCTGTGCACTTTAATACTCCAGGTTATATATATCCTCAACTGATGTATATGAGCAGAGCTTCACTGATTTCAATTGCATTTATGCTCACACTGAGTGATAATCCTCCTCAAGAAACTATACTGTGGCAATAAGTCCAGGGCAGCTGACACTCTGCAGGAAGTTTTTTTTTTTTTTTTTGTTTTTTTTTTTGTTTCTCTTCTTTCAGGACTGAGTCTGCTTAGGATTTTATAGACTTTTTCCTGTAGAGTTCAGGCATTGGGTGTACTTGGACAACAGATGTTCACTTAGCTGCTGAGCCTTGTAGCACTGAAAAAACAAGGTGAAATTAAATTTAATCATCTTACTGAACTGCGGTGAAGCTGATATACACTTAAGGAAGCATCTTTGCTGAAAGATATTGTCTTTCAGTGCAAGGTGAAAGAAGGTGAAAGTAGAAGTCAAGCAGAGAGTGCACAAGACACCCAATTCAAAAGTGTCTCAAAGCTCTAGCCATCTTAAGAGACCTGTTTTTATGTGGAAATACAGGTCTGTGTCAGAAGTTCACCAACAAGGCGTATTTGTTCAGGAGACTAGTAACAAGATGCTGCAGGGTAAGGTGTGGGTGTGGAGGGTCTGAGAGAACTACACATTATGGAAGAGCTCTGGACAGTAAGGTACATCCCAGTTTCTGAATTTTTTTGAGGTACAAAAGGCTGTAGAAGAAGCAAAAAACAGAGAGATGTCGTTTTATTTTATCCAGATTGACTGCTAAATTAACATACTGTCCTCTTGGTAATCCCGTAATGACTTTTAAGGCCAGAAATTACTTTTAAGTCTCTTAGTCTCTCTCTCTCAATGATCCAGACCACTGAAGTTCATTTCAATAGATATTCACTTGGATATACCAGTGTTTAATCTAGTAGCTAAATCAAATTTTATTAGGAGCTTTCCTTCTAGATTGCCTTCTGCAGTGCAGTAGTTATTGGTGAGATTGTCAATAAAAAGAAGACACTGATTAGTACAGTTATTGGCTGTTTCTACACTGCCAAGGCTGCAACTCCATTTGGGGTGACTAGAAATCTCATGGAAGAACAGTGAGGATTTTGCAGTGAAAGAAAGGGATCTATTTGCCATACTGTTTTCTTGTATGACAGCTGGCACAGACTGGAGCAATGGGGTTTGAAGTGAGTATTAAACAGAAGAAAGTGAGGACTAGTAACTTCAGATCAATTATGCAGGCCTGGGGGTGTTTCATTTGCAAAGGACATCTATGTATATGTTATGCTTGCAAGAGCAGATCTGGAAATACAGAAGAAAAAAAAAGTTTTATGTTCATTTTGTAGCATTTAGGGAACTGAGTTTTCTTCATAGACTCTCTGCTTAAAGAGCCTGTAGGGTTCACAGAACAAATAGGTTGATAGATTCTACCTACACTGTCAGGAATGAGATAATCATTATTGTATTGTTAATATTAACAACGTAAGCTTTCTGGCATGGGCATCTCAGGAAAATGGCCATCAGGCCTTAAAAGATTCCTGCTTTGTTTCTACCTATTATTTTCTGTCAGTTTAGTGCCCAGTGCTCTGCTGAATATCCTACAAAAAGGCCAGAAAGACTTAGCATTTCACAGTGGGTTGTTATGTTTCTCACAGATACCTGGGAAGAGGAGATATGTGGCAAAGTCAGCAAAACACTATAAAAGTATTTTTGTGAGGCTGGTGATTATTATATTCTACATAAACATGATAATTAGAATAATAAATTTGTCAATACTGGTCACTATGATTAGAAATAGACAATGCACTTAAATTAATGTAGTACTTTATTCTTAGGCAACCAAGAAAGTCAGAAATTACCAAGTTACCAAGACTTAGATGACACTGTAGTGAGGAAGGCCAGATGGGTCAGAACCAGTTGAAACAACTAATGAAGGAAAAGTGAAAAATTTTCCCATCACTATCTTATTATGTTACAATTAGGAAGACTTGTCTGAATAAAAAAAAAAAAAAAAGCCAAACTCTTTAATGTGTTCTGTATACACCATGCTGATTAATGCTTTTACTTGTTTCATTTCTACTTTTTCATGTTTTCAGTCTGTGTTGATGAAACGTCAGGCTTGTTCTATCCTTGTACCTACTGTCTTTGTCATTTTCAGCCTTTGGTCAAATGAATAAGATTTGTTTGCTGCCCATATTTTTTTTCTTTCCTCTTCATTTCACCGTCCATGATTACTTATTCATGTGAAATGCAATAGCATGCAAATTACATAACAAAAGGCTCAAACTGAATAATAATACATGTCAGAGTATCAATCAAGTATTGTTCACTGTATCTTTGTATCATTTTTAAAGAGACAACAGAACAAAAGACTATTGATAGCAGAAGAAACTGGCTCACCAATCTTGATTTTTTCCTATTTCTGTTAAATAGAACAAAATAAAAATATGTTAAGAATACAGACTAGGAAAAATTATCTATCTAGAATATAATGTCTTCAGATACCAAGCTACATTGTTTAGGTAGGTAGAACATTTGCTGATATTCAGAAGTAGCAGTGGTTATTAGGTACTGGTTCCAGTAATTTCAATTTTTCATTGGTATATTACTTTTGTATTCAATTCTGGGATGTTTGATTTTCAGAGGTATTGGAATTTCCCTATAGATCATACAGAGTCATTTCGATCTGCATCTGTAATTTATGGAAGTAAGAAGTCCAATATCAGAAATTAGATCAGTATTGGAAACGTGTGTGTTTACTTCTCAGTGAGATTCCCTAGCAGTCCATTTCCCCAAACCTAGGAGGACTGAAAGGGAGAACTAAATATTCAGTAATTGAGAAACACTGGTTTACTGATAATCTGAAATATTTAATTAGTCAAAAAAAATATATATTTCTCTGAACGCTATTAATAGCATAAACTTCTAGAGCTAATAACTCTATGTTATGCTCTATGTTTGGTACATCTACCTGCTATTTCACATTTGGTAAATTATTTTAGACAGGAATCTTTACTTTATCATGTACTTTTAACTGATGAAGCTTTGTAGCCTGAAACACCAATCTTTAAATTCTACAGTAACACAAACCAAACAGCAATGGCATAGGAACTATTATTCTCCTTGATATAGGAAATAGAATATATCTCCTTGATTAGCAGGTACAGTAATCTCAAAACATACTTATGCATATCTTATGATATTCTTATGCATATCAACTTTTTTAATCCTCTTTATGGTAATTTCTGCCATTATTTCTACACTGCTTGTGTAGAGCATCAGTTTTACTAGAAGTTCATAAAGATAATAACAGATGTTATTTTGTTTCATGTGGAGCTCTTAAAGATTAGCAGGCATACTCCCACTGAGTAATTGAAGCTTACATATATAGTCACCTGGACAGTGGACACATGGTTCACTTTTTGACATAGGTAGTATATGCCAAAGTGAATTTGATAGCTCAGCAGTCACAGAATCTTTAGGCTAGACTGTATGCTCTTAACTGACATTAGGACATGATCTCTTAAAACAAAACCTTTAAAAATAATTTGCAAGACCACCTGAGCTATCCAAAGAATAAAGCCATGAATATAAATAGGTAAAGAGAACAAATATCAGAGCTGTGAAAATCACGCAGCCAGGAACAAGCCCATGAAAATCAATACAAGCTGCAATTTATATTTAAGATTTTAATATTTTGTGTAAGTCCTTGAAAGCTGTCATTATATATGCAAGCTAGGAAAAGCTTTGAGAGCAGAAAATCTCTGAAATATTCATTAACAGTTTATCAAAGAGAGGAAGTTTTGGTTATGTTCAGGCAACACTGATTAAATACTCTTTTTTTCTCAATTCATGCAAAAGATCAATTAAACTAATGCTTGCAAAGTGCTTGCAACTGCTACATGATGTTATAATGCAGCCAGTGAATTCTCTCCCACAGCGCTTCTTCAGGACATGATAAAATAGGCGAGAAAAAAGAAAGCAACTCCCTTCATCTGGACACTGGGAAGTGAAGCAGGGATCCACAACCCTGTCTGCTACTGGGGGCTCTTGTGCCACCTGTGACAAGTCTCAGAGGGCTCTGAATTTGCCAGCCCCTTGGGACCCCACATACATGCATGGGCAGCTGTAGAGGATTACAGCTGCAGAGACATGGCCATGAATACTACCCAGGAGCACACCATAGCTGCAGCGTGAAGCTGCAGTCCTGAAATAGGTTTCACAGTAGGTTTAGCCCAGGTCAAAGTCCAGGTTTGGGACCTAGCCACATTCAGTGGACAGGGCTTGACACTGCCCCTTGTGACTCGGTGGACATAAAGGCATGCCAGCCCACCTGCTGAAGTTGCAACAGGGAGGTGAGCCACATCTGAAGAGGGAATGCCAAAGGTACTGCTTACCTCCCCCTTGCCGCCTGCAGCACTGCTGTGAACACCAGGCCCTGCCTCTTGGCGGTGGGGAAGGCTCTCGGCTCCAAAGCACAGGGGAGAAGCTTGGGTCTTATGAGCAATACAAAAATAGCATTAGAGCATTTTCCATTGCACAACACTATATGATATAGACATGCTTTTGATTTGGAAAATTTTCTTTTTAGTGTTTTAATGCCACCTGTAAGATTATTAAATTACTCCATTTTTTATTAATAATGACAAGGCAGTTTCCTACATGCAAATAAAGTTTGCTAAAATTATGTACTGTGAATATTGGAAGTCTTTTATTGTATCTGAGTGAGACACTCTTAAAACATCTTCCTTCTGCTCCTAGACTATCCCAATGCCATCCTTCACCCCAGTCTTGACTAAAAATGCTAATCTAAAAAGTACTAGCCTATCACACATACATGTATATGTGTCAATACTAATGTATGAATTCCTAGATGGTGCCTAGCTCCTCCCCTAATCCCCAAATATAATGAGAAACACTGTCAGGAGAATTGATATGCCATGGCTGACATATTGCCATGCAGGAAAACCATTACTGTCAGTTTACTTTTCCTAACAGACTACAGATATCTAAAACTCACATGTAACCAAAAACAGGTGAAAGAGGTTTCACGCTTTTTATTTCTATGACGAAGAAAAGTCTTCCTTAAAGAAAGAGAAGGAACAGATCCTGAAGTGTGTGGATCAACATGCACTGCACTCCATACCTCCATGAAAAGAATGACTAAGAATATTTGAGATAATTTAAATTTATGATGGTATGTTTTTTCTTTCCATTAAAAGCATTGAAAAACCCATGTGAAGCTAATAGAGTCCCTGTTATTCAGGTGTTGAATGGGTCACTTACAGTAGTAAACTCAGCTAGGGTATCAATTTAATGACTGGGGTGAGAGGAATTTCTGTTCCTGCCTTTATTACTGTCAGCAGCTACAGTATCGTCATCACTTTCAGAGGCAAGTATAATCTGAGTTAGTAATCTTTAGATGAACTGGGAAAAAATGGTATGAGCTTCACTAGTATCTCTCGGGGGATTCATCGGGTCTGCTGAGAAGCTGTCATCTGACTCATAAACCAGAATGATCTGTAAACTGAAATGGCTGTGTACAGAATCGTAAGCAATGCTGTCTAGTTTTCTGGTCACAAATACTGTATAATTAGAACAAATTTTTCATCATCTAGAGAACATTGTTCTCTAGAACATTGACTGACTGCTATAATGCTGTGTTTAATCAGTCTGCCTAAAATCACCATCACATCTTAAATAATTTTTCTTGAACTACTAGTGATAGGGTTGTCTATGCAAATAATTGTCATTTCAACAAATAAAAATAACCAAATCTTCCCAATTTGTTGAAAGAATGGCTGACTTGACATTCTGATTCCAATGGATACTTGAAAAATGGGTTTAATATGATATTATTTCTGGGATAACAGCAAATTATAAATTTAAAACCGTGTTATTTTAAGGCTGTTACCTGCTCCTTAGAGAACTAATTTCATGACAACTAAAATTAAAATAGCTGATACAGTTTCCGGTGTGTTAGAATAGTGCAATAAAATGAAATGTGTGTGTTAACCTTTGTAAATAAGGTAAAGAGGAACGTCTGTTAAAGAAGGCTTTCTTTGGTATTTTTTTACCGGAATTTGTTCTTTGGAAATACTTTTAGTAACAAAATAAGATATTTTTTTTTCCTGAATACTTGTGTAATAATGTATTCCAGGCACTGTATATGAATGATATGCCTCGTTTTACATGTAGGAATTGGTTAAGTAACACACAATATAAACACAACAATTTTACCTATTCAAATAGCTCTTTTATAAAATAAAATTTCTGCCTAGAGGGAACCTTATTAATAGAATATGATAACTGGGAGGTACTGATTTTATTTAATGGAAACACACACTTTCCCTTAAATTCCAGAATACACACAATTTTTCTATATTCAAATTATGCCAAGGCATATGGTGGCTAAATCTTCCCAGATGTACTTTATTATTGGTTCCTAATATAAGATTCTGTATTAAGAAGGCATGTGGGAATGTGTTGATTCATTCTGCACAGAACAGAAGGGAATTTATTAATTAAATGAACATGTACTTCAGTTTGGATCAGTCTATTGTGAAGAATTCACTGATTCTAGTCAGGGGTTCAAACTGCAAACACGTGACATAGTAAGAGAATGCTATGATCCAAGGCACAAGATGCCCAAAGTCTGCAATTTAAGTTATTCAGTGTAGAGTTTGATTTTTGGTCTTTTTCAAAAGAACAATACATTTGCAGATTGATAATTGTGAGCACGTGTGCTCAGGATGTGAAGACTCTTGTAGGGCTCGTACCTACCTCTCCATGTGTTCTGATTCCCCCAGATGTGTCACTGTAAGGTGGGAGAATTCTCTCCTTCCATGTTGTGTCTGGGCCAAGAAAGCTAAACTTCACCAAAATGAAGAGGGAGCCAGGAAGATCAAGAGCAACTGTAGAGAACACAGAGAAGCATTTGGAAATATCGGATTCAACCTCCTGTGCCTAGGAAAATTTGTATTAAAACATTGATTTTAATTGAACAATTGATACATTTAATTGTGATTATTGAGAGGATCTCAGTACTGCTTTGGTTTAATCACTTTCTAGAACATCTCTAAGGCAGGAAAATCTGCTGGTACCCTGGGAATAGAGGTGTACTGTGTGTTTGCACCTCTGTCAGCATTATTTGCATATGTTTTTTCTTTTTGACCAATTATAGGAAAAAGAAAACAAAATTACACACACACACACAGAGACACACACACACATATCCTTCTTGCACCCTAGCCCAGTTCATTCTCTTTTTGAATTCCTTGCTCATGATTTGGACCTTAGCAAAGATACTGACAGCATTCTCCTTTTCCCCATCATCAAGAAGGATCAGGGCAAACCTTTCTCCAAGGTTTCCAAATTCTCCAAGGATTCTCCAAACCTGTCTCTTTCTTTGCTGGTTAGTCACGTGACTCTGCTGCTGGAAGAGCTGCTGGGGTGGCTCCAGGAGGAACTCTCCAAGGGAGCAACTTGGACTGCAAGAGAGGGAGGATCCCAGGTGGGGATGGTGACAGAGTACATCGTGGATGCTGTATTAGGTCAAGGCTCCAGGTAGAGATAGAAACTTTTATTTTTAATGAAAACATGGTGTTTGGGAGCCTTTGAAAGAACTGAAGCCCTCACTAGAGAAAAAGGAGTCACAGGCACACAGTGACTTTGGCAGGAGAAATCTATGGACAGTCAAATGTGAGGGCAAAGAAAGAAGACTGACACTTGCATATCTTTACATTGATAAACCAAATCTCTCTAAGGACATCCACTTGGGCTACGCATTTCCCACAGAATGTAAATTTCCTAAAATTTTTCTGCATGGGAATCTGATAAATCTGCAACACCCTAGGCCACAGAAAGTAGGCTTTTTACTATCCTAAATATCAATATCCTCGCTCACCTATCCTCTCTGGATTTGTAAGCATATTTGTAGCTCTAGCATTACTAATCCTGACTGCCTAAGCATATGCAGACGGTATACAGCAAATGACAAAAGTTACACCAGAGGAAAAATATATCAGTGACTGTGCCTTCAAATAACATAAGTAAACAATTGTACAAGAAACTGTACAATAAAATCTTACTGAGGCTTTATTTTCCTGCAAAAGATTATTCATATTGTGTTTTCATGTGTAACAGTACTACTGTTACAGTACTGGTAAGGACTGCGGTTGTACCATGACAAGGAAAAGGGATTCCCATTTAAACTGCCATAGGTATTGAGATTAACTCATCCACACTGCATTCCCTTCTGCACTAAGTGGAAGTAGCTTTATCTGATCAGATGATTCTTGTTACAAGTACAGTGAATTTACTCAGGAAGCCCAGTATAAAATGCCAGACTTGTGCTTGTTCAATAATAATTGAAGAGCAGTAAGAGAGCACATTAATTGTTCTTTCGATGCCCATTTTTAATCTAATTGCCATGAACTTTTCTGCCAGGGTTACCTTTCCACTTCTCTAATGATATTAGTTGTGCTATACAGGGTCCCTTTAACCCAATTGTGACTTTATTGCTAAGGCAACCAGTTGTATACTGCAAGCAGAAGTCTTTTTTATTCATCTTCTCACAGTCAAACTGACAAAGCAGTGCTTTTCAATAACATTTTTCTTTCATCTTTAAAAAAACTAAGTCCCCAGGGAGCAGTACCAATTTACACTAGTTGAAGATTTGGATCAAGGAACCTGAAAACCCGACAGAGAGCACAATGGAAAGAAGCAACAACCTGGGCAACTGAGCAATGACTGATCCATGTGATTAAGGAATCCCCAAGTCTGAAAATACAGCTGAGGTCCAGTTCTTAATTAGCACTGCACAGTCAGAATCCCCTACTGTTCATGACTGAGGAGAAGGAAACTGAAACTAGGTCTCTTTGTTGCTTTCTGGGGAAGTAGTGGTTTGAGCATCTTTCCTCTCTGTCACTTCTCTCTGTCACTTATCTCTTCTCTGACACATGCAGAGTAGGATTTTTCAGCCTGCCAGTTCTCTGTGTTCAAGTGGAGAATTCACTGTACTTTCGCATTATCCTTTCCTGAGAGATCCTGGGGTTGGTAATCTCAGCAGAGCCCTGGGAGAACTACATGGACTTTGTCATGTTGTTGTAGCTCGATGTGATACTGCTTACATCAAAGAATTGGTATGCATGAAGGAGCTGCATTAAGGGTGTACAAGCTTCCTTTCTTAGGACCACTTCTAATTTTTGAGAATTTGCCCTTGCAACCCCATTTTTTTGTCCCTTTAGTTTATGAGTGATGTGCTCCACTCAGAACAACCATATATATTCCTTTACATTATTGCTTTTCTAACAAAACCATACCTCTACTTTTAGGAGGAGTCTCCTCCTCTGAGCATGCACTCCCTGGGGCTCAGCAGACACTGCCTGCATGTTGGAAGCCTTGTCTGGGCCACGTGGGGCTGAATCCCCTGCAGTCCAAGGCAGGCACACTCAGCCACTGCCAAGGTTTGGACAGGAAGGTGCTGCTGCACCAACTGCTTTGCCAAGCTGGGAGCTTTTTCATCTGCAGAGTGTTCCAGCCAGGAACAACGAGCATCTCTTCAGTAGAGGTCATGGCTACTGAAACCACATCGCTGGTTCTCCCTCCCCACACACACTCATGCATCTATGCACTCTTATATGAGACCCATATAGTACTTGTAGCTTCAATATGACTCTCCTTGAGCATTTAATCCTTAAATCCAGCAAGAGCCCTGAAAAACTGCCCTGACTGCCTCCTAGGCACCACTGTGGCAGGAACCGCTGGGCTCACTGCACTGTCCTCAGTCAGGAACCTCATGGGGATGTACCTGCCTGGTCCTGCCTAATCCCCTTGGCTACAAAGCAGCCTCCTGCCCCACACCTGTGATCTTGGGGCATTTTCCCAGTCTAACCTCACTGTGGCAGTCCTCATCCCTCAGCCACCCTGGCTTCCCTATCCATTTGGGATTATTCCTATCTGCTGTCTGGCTGGCTATAGTGGAGGACCCAAGATTACCCTAACTCTGTAGTTACTCTGTTTTACTGGTGGAATACATACAAGGGCTAAAAATCTCTTGGCTTGAGTCATTAAAAAGCAAGACTGGAGATCTGGCCATTGTGTATCTACCCCACAAAATTTAGAAGGACAAGCAGGCCTGACACTCCTTCTCCAAAATACAGCAATGCTTTAACTTGAGTAAAATAGTTACAAGCAAGGTCTGTTTTCATATGTGTGCAGTGTTTTGTTTGTTTGCTTGTTTTCCCAGTATAGACAAAATGTAATTTCAACAAAATAGTTACAAGGTTTTGGTTTGGGGGTTTTTGTGTTGACTTTTTTGTTTGGTTTGGGTTTTTGGTTTTGGGTTGTTTGTTGTTTTTTTTTTTTTTTCCAGTGTGGACAGAATGATGTAGTTTTTCCTTAAATTTATTATTGGAAACCAACTTTATTTTGGCTGAAATATTTTTAAAAAGAAAACAAAACCAAAACACAGCCTAAGTCAGATACCAAGCATGGAAAGTTCAGACTAAACCTGTAATTTTTATGAAGTTAATAGCAATAGAAAATAGTTGTAGGATGGAAAGTGCCAAGCAGCTCCTGTAATAGGTGCCTTTGCCTGTGTCTGCAATATTCAAATCAGGACATGTGGGATTGAAGGCAGTGAGCTTCAAACAAAGACAATGTAGTAATCCTTTGATGAAGGAACATCAAGCAAATGGCAAAAAGGGTTTGTTCTTAATTGCAGCTAAAAGACTCCGTTAAATCAGTCTATTTTTCCCCACAGTTATCAGACACTGTCTGAACTTTTGAAGATGGAGCAGAAGAGGGAGATTGAGGGTGTAACTGGATGTAATGCTGGCACGGCAGCTGGAGTAGCTTTGCTCTGATCTGGGCTCTCACAAGCCAAAGGCCACTGAAATTCAACCTTCATGTCTCATCTGTAAAAGCAAACAAGCTTTTCTTTTAACCTCGGAAACAGAGAGATCAAACTGAGTTCAACAGCCAGTTCTGGGTACAAAGCAGGGAGTGAAGGTAAGAGCAGCAGCACAAGATGTCAAAAAAGGAGGCTTTGGCCTATGCTCCCCAGTCCAGATGGGCTTTGTAGGGTCAGCAGAAACTCAGGGCCCTGGGGCTGCTTCTGCAGCTGCAAGTGCTGTCTTAGGCACAGTGTGTTAGCAACAGATTTAAAATATTTTGAGTTTTGGTTCTGAAAATCAGCTTTCAATCTTATCCCTTTTAAATTAAGCTTAGTATGTTGAGAAAGAAAACTAAGCTTTAGTATTCTAGTTTGTCAAATTACTGAAGAGGATTCAAACTCATTTTTTCTTTTACTTTTAATGTACTTTTTGTACTTTTAATTTAATTTTCAAATAATGTTACTTATCTGTAAGGACTGTTTTGTTCTCATGTTTTCAAGATTTTTGAAAGTAGATTTCAAAAAAAGATATATTAAAATAATAGCAAAAAAATTAATAATTTTCAAAGACCATCTGTGTTCTCATTTACATTATCCTGATCTTAACAATTGACATCATGGATTGAAAGTTTGATCTCCTTTTCTTATAGCAGACAAACTTCATCCTTTTCAATTTTTTCTATCTTCACCTTGGATGAAGTGACTCTAAAAGGATCCAATAGTCCTATTCTTTAAATTGAGAGGAAGTAATAACAAACAATCTCATAAAAAATGTGAGGGCAGAGAAATTACCACAGTAAGTTACCTTTGTCAAACTGTCAAAATTAAAAATTCAATAAAAAAGAAGAGAAACATATTTTTCGGTTCTGAAAATGTTACTGGATAATTTTACTGAAGTTAGAAATCTCTAGTCAAAGGCTTCTCTTGGGAAAATCTTCACAAAAATACTGATTTTGTTTTTTGGGGGGGGGTTGTTGTTGTTGATTTTTTTTTTTTTCCCCAGTGACTACCAATGTTAAGGTATTGGAGTAGTTTAAAATGAAGCTCTCATTGAAAGTCCAGTTGCAAACATTGCTACAGAGAGTCAATGAATGTGCCACAACCAGCATAACTTTTTAACAACTGGTAACTCCAAAGTAACTATTTTTAAGACGACATTTTAAAATAAGTTTTACCTCCAAAAGAATTCTGGGTATATTCAGGCATTAAAGATTATCTGAAATAAAGAAGTTGGTGGAAGCCTTAACCAAGGAGATAAAGTTATATATACACAATATCTCTTTATTTGGTGCTATAAAAGCCTAATACAAAGCTTGTTCAAATAAATGAAAATCCTTCAGTCCTAATAGAATTTTATTCATGCCTTTAGTTTTTGACTTCTGTGAGGAAAAACACGTGCAGTTAACCCTATTTATTCTGTAGAGTCTCTCTCTCTTTTTATATCATGCTAAATTTAATCCTATATTATTAAATACATATTTTATTCCCTTCACTTTCCTTGTAGGGACATATTACCTACCCTGCTCTTCTACTTCCTTCAGTCAGTGCTGATCTATAGCAAAGTAAAAATTAATTATTTTCATTGTGAAAAATCATGAGTCCATTTATTTGCCTTTTCACTGGAGTAATTTCCGAGTAGATTTTTAACATAACTAGCTTGCAACCTCTCCTTGCTAAGAAGACTTGCAATGAACAATGGTGGGTTTTTTTGTGATTAGCTGGGACAGTCATGGTGAGTGGGAAAAACTGAAGTATTTAGTGTGGTAACTAAACTGACTTTCTATTCATCCTATTCACCCTCAGAAAAGTCCACAACATGAAATTACATAACTGGAAGATGTGCTGATCTATTGCACTGCCTGTTGCTGGCTGCCGTGACCACTACTACACTGAGTCTGGGTCGTGAATTAACAAAGCCTTAAGAATGTTTCTGAGAGAACCTCCCCTGAGGTACAAGTGCATCTGCTGGTCCAGATAACACATTCCAGCTCAGTGCCTTTTGACTGGAAAGTCAGCTTGAGAGGTAATTGGTCAGGTGGACAACAACTGTGCAGATGTTAAAGGCAGGATGATGAAACTTTAAAATAATATTAAACTGCACTTGATAAGAAACATCAATTAATATATCAAAGTCTCACAGGAAGACGCGATCAAAGCTGTGGAGAGGAAAAAATGATAGCTACTGTCAAATCTTGATTATCACACTGGCAGGGTGGACTAGTCTCTTCAGTAAGTTCTCCAATGCTTTATCAGGGCTACTCTTCTGCTAGGATGCTATTTATCAGTCTAATCAATCTGCATTATTTCCACAAAAATCTGATTTTAAATTATACTTCACTGGATTTAATTTTGCAGCTTTCTGTAGTATCTCGAGCAATTCTTATCTTTCCTTTGCTTTTACACCAGTTTTGCATTTATCATCTGTTACAAAGTTATTTAAGCAAGTTCTGCCTATTTTATGCCTCAATTTTCCCTCATAAATCACCTTATTTATTATAGGGTGTAACTTTATGTTCATATTATTATTTTTCTAGTAGTAATTCTATAACATGAACTCACAAAAATAAGAATTATACAATAGAAGAAAAAAAATAATTTGCCATAGACAATGCCTTCTAAAGTCCCCAGATTTTTGAAGTCTCAGTGTGTTGCTTTTTGAAAATCAGGTTCCAAATTTAAAAGCCAAGATAACAACTACTGGTTACTTTTGAAAATATAATCTACTGTTTTTTAATGAACAGATCTGCAAATGATATACCAGTGTTGCTGTTAAGTTGTTGAGGGTTATTTAAAGTTCACGTTAAGGGAAAAGAGATAGTCTTGCAAATATCTTTTTTTTTATTATTATTGTTTTCATCCACTTTAACTCTTCCATTTAATCTTTACTATTTCTGCACCTTTTTTCTTGAGTGAGAGAAAAAGCAAATTGCTATCTTAATTCATGCCCATAGTCATGTTCACTGCAGTAATTCTGAGCTCTAATGCAAAATAAAATGACAGAAGAGTAAGACAAAAAATAGATTTTGTTGACTGAATTACAAAGAAGGGTGGCGTTGAGAGCATGAACTTTTCTTGAGCTATAATGGGTGCAGTAGTGTATAAAATTTAAACTTTTCTCGGTGGATGAACGTCAACAGTGTTTTGCTCTTTTCACAAATGATCAAGTAAGTACAATGCTGGCTATACAGAAAACCTTTAAAAAGTACCCTTTTCCTCTCCCAGAATAGCCATCCAGCACATTCACAGTGATGACAGTTTTCTACTTGCCCTTATTGTTATAGTGTTGCTGATGCTTATAGTAGACCTGTCTGACTGAGTTCACTCAGTTGCACTTAAGTTGCAAGGAGTTAGGTCACCAAGACATTTCTTCAGGAACCTATTTTTTGGAGCTTTTCCAACGGATTTATCCTTCAAAAACCCAATGTAGCAAATTGGAAAAAATGGGGGGGGGG
>NW_020799097.1:88169286-88177015 GCF_003259725.1 Athene cunicularia
GGTGGTGGGGTGGGGGGTGGAAATCACCTGGGAAACTTTCATTTTGAAGTGCAAACCTTTCAAAAACCATGCCAAATTATATTGGTTTTGATGGATCAAAAATTTTGATGATCAAACAAGGTTTCAGGTCTTGCTTCTTTTCTGTTGAGCGTCTCCCCTTGTCTTTGCCTACAGTTATGGGACTGCAACATCCATGGAGCTGTGAATCAGCCTGGTTGTGCTGTCTTAGGTTTGGGGTACATGAGGCTGCCAGGACTGCCCTGTGGGAACAAACTGCTGGAAGCTGGGGCAGCAGAGGAGGAGGAAGAATGGATGAAGGGGAAAGGGGTTTTCTGAATTTCCAGATGCATTCCCATGGAGGTTTGAGCTGAAAATTCTGGGCATTTCTTCCATCTCATGAGGGATTCGCACCATCACAACGAAGGTTGACTCCAGTGTGATATTAAAGCCAACTTTGTCAAAGCTGGATTGAATTTATATCATCCAGATACTAACATTTCCAGTCTCTGAAGTCAGCTCCACATATCTCCCAGAGCTGTGGGACTGGGGAATGAAAGCCAGAAAGGCTTGTATCCTCCTCTCTTGGGAACTCATCTTCTGTCTAAATTTGAGATTATTGTTACCAGTAACAAAGAGATAGATGAGAGAGATAGATGCCTATGCTGCTAGCTTTTTTTTTTTTTTTTTTTAAGTGAACAAAAAGGCATTTTGAGAGTTTCATGCTTTGACTGCTTCTTTCATATATGAATTCTTTTCTCCCTCTGTAGACCAAAACATGTGATTCCCAGGCTGTTGGGACACAGTGCCCAGGGAACAAAGGCAGAAGGGGCAATGGCCACATAGTGAGACCAGTCATCAAGGTCCTAAGATGACAGAAGGTTGCATGCCGGTACATTTGGTGTCTAGATTTGAAATATCTGCTATGATCCTTCTCACTTCTCAGAGTCTTTCAAGAACAAGATAACACATTTTGTTGAGGTGGCTCATTCGATGCTTCTTTCTCATTACACTCCCACATTCCTGTAAATACGTTTGTGTGAACCAGTTTCCATGCCTAATAAAAGCAGACTACAAAGAAGTGCAAAATGATGCAACTGCTAACTTTATACAGATTTGTACCAGAATGAAATTCTAGTGCACATTTGTGCTTGTCACAGTGTTTATTCACATTTTCTTCTCTAGTAGGAGCAGAAACCTTCCTTTTTTTAAAATTAATTTTGGTCTGTGGCCTGGGAACATTTTATGTACATATATATGTCAAATATATTGCTTAAAATTAAGGTTAAATTGCATTATTAGCAATTATAATAAAATTCCAGTTTAATCTGTAGGATATTTCATGATTCTGAGCACAAATCTTTCAGTTTTATTTTTTCTCTGAAAAAAAAGAAAATCTAGTGTGGTAAAAATAAGAATTAGCTATCAAAATTTCTCTATCCCACACACTTAAGAATTTTTATATGGTATAGCCATAGACTTTAAAAGATTGAAGACTATTTCATGACTGGTTATCTATAAAGGTATTTGTTGGGATTCAAGAGGACTTTCTGCAAGCAAATGGACATTTGAGCAATCCTGCATGAGAAAAAGACTGATAAGAGCCTCAGCCAAGCAAGAATGTGATAAGGATGTGACCCTGAATGAGGGGGGAGAAACTCAGCGAGACAAAAAACCCCTGGAAGGGGTTGGGACGGAAGAGTAAGTTCCACCAGGCAGGAAGCCTGGCAAGGCTGATGGGGCACTTTTTATCCAGTCATAAGAAGGCTTAAAGCGCAGGATAAGTTAAATGTCCAATCTTGAGGATTTGTACTGCATGTTACTCACGTGTGCGGGACAACATTATAAAAGGGCTTTCTTAGTTGTAATAAACGGGCATTGCTTGATCACATTGGTCGTGTGCGTGCTCAGCTCTCCCGCAGGTATTTATGGGGGAAAAGAGTTTTGAAACACTCTTAGACTCTCACTATTCCACAAATAAAAATATAATTCAGCACTAAGTTTTTAAATGTATTTCACAAGTTTGTTTAATTTGAAGAGTTCATCCTGCTCTAATTAACACTGTGATATAGGGAGGCATGAAAACTCTCAGTGGAAAAAGGCTAAACTTTTTATTTCAACTCAAATAAGATAGGGGCCAAAACTTGTAACTTCATATCTTGTGATAAAAGATAAAAAATTTGTTATATTAAAACTGGAAACAGCCATATTAAACTATGCAGCTGGATAGGAACTTGCATTTTCCTGTGACAGAAAGAGAAAATATGAAAGAACAACTTGTTGATCAACATTTTATTTATCTGTTGAAGAAAAAGGATTACCTGGAAAGCACAGAACTATGCTTTCTTTGTAGTGCTTCAAATCCTTGAAGACTGTACAAGACACATGGTAATATCACTTACACGTCTTGTTTATTGCCATTGATAAAACATCTACAGTTGCAGGAAAGAGGTGGCACGAGGATAGTGTTAGAAAGATATGTTGCTAATTGAGACCAGCTATTTTGTAACTATCTAAATAGGAGCTAAACCTTAGGATTCTTCAAGCAAAAGTTCATAGAGGGAAACTGTGCCTTTCCAGTAGGTGATCTCATTAAATCTTATTTTCAAACGAAACAAGGCTGTGGCTGTTTTACTGAAAGTATATAAGGACTGGAAAGATGAGCATTGTGGTAGAAAGAAACTATATTGGTATAGTGAAAGTAATTTAAAATCTTTCTTAACATATTTTAAGAATTTCAATGTTTTGATGGAAGATATAAAATAAATTTGAAAATATAAACTAGCTCCATTTTTATCCTAGCCCACAAAACAACACCGACTGCTAAGATGGCAAGCAAAGAAATGTGAAGTCACTGACTTTGTAACAAAGGATGTGTTATTTGCATTGAAGTGAGTGATAAACTAGATTGAGGTAATTTTTGTTCTGCAGCAAGCAGGAGGATGTGCAAGGTGAGGGAAGACTGAAGCCCCTGGCTGAACAGAAGAAATTAGTTCTGCAGAGTCCAGCAGAGCTTGTGGAGGGGAGTGAGGTACAGAGTAGTGTAGAGAAGGGAGCAGAGGCACAGTCCCACCAAGGAACACTGTCAGGACCTAGAAAACACTGCAGGCACCCAGACTTCCCTGTGGTAACAGGTAAAATCTCATCAAACCTGCTTCACCATCCCATACAGCATTTCACCATCAGTGCTCATTTGCTATCAATGCACAGTTAATTTAATGTGTCCTGAATCTGGGTCAGCAATAAAGCCATAGCTTTGATGAGTGCAACAGATCATGTGACTCTATTTTGATGTCTCCTAGTTGCCAGGATAGCTCTCTGCCCTGCTGTGAGGATTCCTGTGTCCAGGTCCTTTAAAGAAACAGGGCCAGAAGACCTCCCCAGGTGCCTGTCCAGCACTGAAGGGGTGTGCAAACCAAGGACAATGTGCAGCTTTCAAGATATGAGACAAATGCATCAGGAAAAAAAGAGTGGCAACATCCAAACACTACAAAGGAACAATGCTCCAAGTATCTATACAGGTGAAAAAAAATTCCTCCAACTTCTTTGTAGAGCATTTCAAACTCCATCAAGCAGGCTGAGGCTCCCCCACTCCCCAGAAGAGTGAGCAAGCTAGAAAATGTTTCAGGCACATGCATAGATATGTTCATTTGGAAAATGTGAGAAGTATCCAGGAAATTCATCCCTGTGTTAGTTAATCAGCTCTGTAGGATTGCTACTCTGCTGAAACAAGCAGGGTCTCTGGCTTTGTTGATCAGATCCACCCATGGACAACACAGTACAGGTGTAGACACAGTGTTTTCACCAGTATGGTGATGACTTACCAGAGGAAAGTAGCACGAGGCAAAACCTGACAGCTTTAAGCTAAAATCCTGTCGTGTTTGCAACAAATCTTACTCTTGAGAAATGTCTTCCCTGAAAAAAATAAAAAGAAATCTCATTAGAGTTCAGATTTTTTTATTCCAATAGCTGTTACTCACCTCTTAGGGAAAGAGTCCTGCAAGACTGATGAGACTGAAAGTGTGCTTTGGTTGGAAAAGCCCCTGAGAGCCCACTGTGAGGCCAATTAGACTGTGTGAGAAATTTTGAAGTTCAGGCGGTGGATGAAGTGTGTGACAAAAAGCCTGAAGTGACTTGCAGTCCCATACAAAGCCTCTATGAATGGAAGAAATAATGTTAACTGACCCAGACAGGGAAAAAAATGGATACAAAAAATGGCATCACAAGTGTGGCCCTTAATGACATTCTTTGTTAGGGAAGGAGTGGGGATGGATGGGACACATGTGGACACTGAACTTCAGTGGGAAACTGAGTCTGAAATTAGTCTGTGACCTCTCAGCTTCTTCTATAATTTTAAATAAGAGGCAATACTGAAGAAAAATGCAATGCATCTGTCAAACTACTATCAGATTAAATAGTTTAATGCAAACACATAGCTGACATATTGAACATTTAGCAGTGTAGTACCTTACATAATGACTTACCTGCTTTACATGCAGAAAGTAAATAATGAATAACAGTTGGATTTGGCATATTCCTATGAACTGTCGCTTTGATTTCCACTGCTCTACATGAACACATAAAGCAAAAGACTCTAGAGAAAGCTCATGCTGGATGTGCTACTTCTTTTTATTGGTAATCCCTCTTGGGACTACCTGATTGATAATTTTTCTGCTTGATGATTCTGAAAATATTGATATTTTTTGTATATGCAAGTACATTTTATATTATGGTAACTTATTCTTAGTTGCTTATACTATTTTCTTGCATCAGGTCTACTAAGTACACATTTTCCTTGGAAAACTTCACATGTAAAATAAATTCTTCCTCCTTCAAAGGTTCAGAACTTCTTCACAAAGTGAAGCACAGTGCTTGTCATTACTGACAGAATTCATCGGTACCTTTCAATCACTGATAGGAAACAATATCCTGCTTTCAGGTACAGCTCACTCAGAAAGGACTTTCTATTTAAGGGAGGGCTTTTCTTGTGTTCTTCACTGTTCAGTAGACTCGTTTAACCCCATGCTGTAGGCTGGTCTGCATGTATGGGCACATGCCAACCTGCTGAAGGGTGGCTGTGTCCCCAGAGCACTTAGTGCCCCAAACCAAGGAGCAGCTGGTGGGGCTGCTTGGCCCAGGCTGCTTGACCTGGGGGCTGCTTGGTCCCTGGACCTTCCAGGGCCCCCAGGAGCCTGAGTCCCTCTCTGCTCTGTCTCCTTTGGGAAGCAGATGCGGAAACACAGAAAGCTGAAAGTTTATCACCAGAAGGGTTTTCATAAACCCTGCATGTCCCTGAGCAAAGTCTTGTAGGACTGAGGTAAGAGGGCATGAACAAGGCTGAAGACAACTTCTCCACTGCTTCCCTATGCTCCACATCCGTGAGAGCAACAGCTAATCTAAGGAAGGCCCTAAAATAAACTTATCTGAAATATTACTTAAAGAGTTCTTTGTGTCTTCGCTCACTCTTCTTTCTCAGCCACTTACTGCTGTGGCATTTAATTTTTCTCACAGTTTTGAGATCATGATACCTTAACTCAAATGTTTTTTTCTTTCCTTTCAGTGAATTTCACCTTTTCAGTAGTCAGCTCATAATGTCTTTTGTATTGGTCAAACCAGTCCGGTACTTCTCTTACCCATTCATCCATGACATTAATTTCTTTTTTTTTTTTTTTAAATTTATTTTAATTTAGTAACAGCTGCTTGTAAGTCAGAGCATATTAACCCACTCCTGCTTTTTATTGCACTCAGAAAATCTGTTAAATCTTCTTCAGTGAAACTCATCTCATTCTCCACTTCAGTTAATCTTCTAGGGAAGACTCCATTATTGGATGGAACATTACAAATTAAATCACCTGTTCTTAATGTCAGGCAAAATAGAGTTTGTTTTCTTCAGATGATAAAATCAAATATTTCGGCTGTGAAATTCTTCACAGGGAAATACTAACAAATGCTGTATTTTATCACAGTTCAGGTAAAATGGGAGAAGGAAGATCCAGGAAGTGGAGTTAAACCAATTAATAAGCAACCTATCAATTCTAGAAATTGGATGTCAAATTCTGCCAGTAGAATAGCACTGACAAAATATGAATATGAATTTAATTTCTATATAGATGTGCTAGAAGAGAGATTCTACTAACATGTTTCCCAGCTGTAATAATGCATCACAGTGGAAATGTTCTGCAAAATTGTTAATGAAACCAAATTATTTTGTTATTCAGGCTCCAAAGTTCACTTCTTCCAGGAAATAATGTGTTCTGTTTCTTTGTTGTCTCAGAATCTGTCTGTTTAGCAGAGGTAATCTGATGGGATGGTGTATAATCTCGTTGGTTAAGATTTATGATGAGACTCAGGAGACCTAGGTCATATTCTGTAATATGACACTAGTCCTTTGGATGACCTTTGGGAAATTTCTCACCTTTCAATATCTTCACCTGAGCATCTCCTCTGTGGGAATGATATTATCCTCCTCTGTAAAATCACCTAGGAATTAATGAAGAAAAAAAATGGTTCTAGTCTTTGTTTCTCTCTCACACATTCTTGACTGCTTATTGTTTTTAATAACAAGAATACTCCAAGTGAGTAATTCATATAAAACTCAAGGACCTAATGTTAATATCAATGATTGTACAGATTGTCCCTTAAAATTAATTTCAATCTTTTCCAAACTGTTCCTTGAAAGGAAAGCATTCCAATCACCTTTGCTTATGAATGAAATTACTCTCTGTACCTCCAGCTTCCCTCCCCATGTTGTGGATCAGCACCTTGTTGAGCTACCCTTTCCAGATTGCATTTCTGACTCCCTCTGTGACTGAGCCACTTATTAGATACATCCTGACACTTCCCACCAATGTGTGAGAAAAACTGACAAAAGAATTAATTTTCTAATAATTTTTATGACAAATTCATTCTTAAACCTGCAGATTATGATATTCACAGCTCACAATTGTTGTTATAATAACACTGAATCTGATAATATTTTAGGGTGGTACTCACCTATTATGTATTCTTTGATGTAATTTAGATTTTTTAGCATATTACATTTAAATATATATATACACACCGATACTAGAAATGCATATTTCCTATATGGCAAATTCCCTGAAGCTAATATAAAATTAAAATGAAAATCACATACTCCGTAATTAAATTAAGAAAACTGACAGGGTAGAAAATGAAAACATTTCTGGAACCACATTGGATGAAGCAGGATATACTTTTATCGAGACTCAATTCTTTTTTCCTGTTACTAGAAATTATAAGGAAGCATGATTCTTAGACAGTTTAGAGCACAATGGTCTTGCCGATGTGTAGATTTTATCTTTTTCGTGGTGACTCTGTGCCTGAAGTCTCATTATCAGCTACTGCCTTTCTTCATAGTTTCATGTTATGTGTGTTAGTCAAAGTCCTAATAAGTGATCCCATCACTCCTGTGTCAGTGATCTAAGCATTTCATTCTGGACTCACAATCTCATATAAGAGAAAAAAGAAAAGGAAGACGGTGTTTTAGTAGTAAATCTGAGATTTAGGAAAGCAGGAAAACTATTTTGTCACTGTTTTTAAGGTAAAAGGAGGACTATTTTCCTACCATATGCTTAGTCTCAGGTATGACAGAACTTCCATTTATGTTCTCCAGAACTTGAAAGGGAAAGGTTTTTTTCCTTTTTCTCCTTTTCTTTCCTTTTTTCTTTTTCTTTTTCTTTTTCTTTTTCTTTTTCTTTTTTTTTCTTTTTCT
>NW_020799097.1:88177065-88202640 GCF_003259725.1 Athene cunicularia
CTTTCCTTTTTTCTTTTTCTTTTTCTTTTTCTTTTTCTTTTTCTTTTTTTTCTTTTTCTTTTTCTTTTTCTTTTTCTTTTTCTTTTTCTTTTTCTTTTTCTTTTTCTTTTTCTTTTTCTTTTTCTCTTTTATTTTTATTTTTACTTTTTTATGCAACAGATGTTTTAATAAATATTGCTCATGTTTCAGCTGAAGTTTCTTATTCTAAATTGCAAAAAAGTTGACAACCTGACAAGTCATTTGAATTGAGGGATACCAACAGGCTTTAGATTCAGAAAATGCATAATTCAGTACAGAAAAAATTTTTTCATTGCAGTGGTTGTCTTGAAGAAGACACAAGTAACAAACAGTAAATAATCTCTTCATAAAAGGTAGAGGCTTTAATTTAAATGAATTACACAGTCTAATCTATATTGCTCATATACCTTCAGGGATTTCATTAAGGCAATTAAATGGGAAAAAGAACTCCCCCTCTCATTCCTTACCCTCTTATTTTTAGACTAAGCAAATTAGACATAATTTATATCAATATGATTATCTTAACTGGAAGTCATTTTCTTCTGTGCTTCTTCCTGTGATTTTCTTTCATAATCTGTATATAGTCAATCATTGTTTTTCCATCATGGAAGGCTTTTTTCCAGACACTATTGGTTCTGTTATCCACATACATACAGATACAGACTGTTACAGCACATTTTCCCACTTAATATTTAGCTGATTGTTTAATGTTTCTGATGAAGCTGGTATATCTAAGGCAGCAGGGGAACTTCTTGTTTGTATTTTCCCTGTAGCCAGTTGGGATGAGGAAGGCATTACTATATCATCTCTTGCAGGGGACTTTCATTTTGCCAGCTGACTGCAAAGAAAATCTGTTCAAAGACTTATATAATTCCCTTGGTTTAAAAGACATAGGTCCACGTACTGGGTCTGGCTGAACCGGAATTGGTTTTCCCCTCTAGCAGCCCTCAGGGTGCGGTGTTTTATGCTGGGAGCTGGCAGGGTGTTGATAGCACCCTGGTGGTGTGGCTACTGCTGAGCAGTGCTTACATAGCTCCATGGCTCTTTCCAACATTTCCTCTGCCAGTGGGACGGGGTGGGCAAGATCTTGGGAGGGGACACAGCCAGGACAGCTGACCCCAACTGACCAAAGGGATATTCCAGATCATATGACGTCTGCTCAGGTATAAAGCTAGAAAAAAGGAAGAAGGGTTGGGGGGTGGTGGTGTCACCCTTGGTCCTCTGCAGCAACCACTTCGTGTATTGGAGCCCTGCTTCCTGAGAAGGCACGACATCGCCCATTTATGGGAAGTAGACAATAAATCTGTTTTCTTTTTGCTTTCATGTGCAGACCTTTGATTTGTTTTGCTTACATTAAATCTGCTTTTGTTTTACCCACAAGTGTTGGGTTTTTTCCTATCTTATTTTCTTTCCCCTTTTTGCCCTGTTGAGAAAAAAGGGGGAAGGAGGGGAAGTGATAGAGTGACTTGGTGGGTACCTGGCATTTAGCCAAGGACAAACCAACACAATCCACAAGAGCAAAAAAGGATATTTGTACTCAAGGAATTCTGTTGAAAGAGAAAAAAGAAACAAAAAAAAAGGGTAGAGTATATGAAATGAATGGTCCAGGTAAAAGCTGAGTTTCTCTCACAGACCATTCACTCAAACCCATGCTTTCTTTTCTTTAACTCTGATTTATCAACGGTTTTTGGGCTTGAAGTCCTGTCTACCCATGGCTGACCTCTCCTGCAAGGAGAATTTCACAAACCTGACTGAGATCAGCTACTGAGGGGATGATCCAGGAGATCACCTTCCCACCTTCCCCTTTAGATTATTTAAATTACATGTTACAAATAAGCTTATCTTAACCAGAATTAATTTATTTCTGCATTCTTTCCAGCAGTTTTGCTGCATAATCTGTGCATGACCACTCACTGTTTTTCCAATATAGAAGGCTATTTCTGGACACCAAGTCTGCTGTTTACCTGGAAATACATGGGTAGAATTGGTTCCCCTACCTGCCGTTGATGCGATTGTTCACAGCTGTAAGTGATTCTAAGTTTTCTAAGTAACGGAAGAAGCTCCTGGAAGAGGTCAGCTACTGATGGGTTGGCACAATGAAGAAGGCGAAGCAGTCACCATTGTCATTGTGCTTTGTTTGTCTATACTATTCACACTATTCAGTGAGGAATCAGAGAGCCTACATGTAGAGAAAACCCCTGGAAAGACAGGAACAGCGTGTACACAGCCAGTCTAGTGTTTCAAATATAGGATGAATATTTTGCTGATAAATGCTAAACCCAATTACTATTCAACAACTCCTAGTTTCTTATAGGTACTGAATTCTTTAAGTATCAACTGTAGGAGTGAGCAGTGTAAAAAAGATGGTCCGAAATCCTTAAGAGTCATAACAGACTTGCCTAATACTGGAAGAAATGCCAATGTTTGGGGCAGAACAGAGAAGCGCCTAGCTCATTAGTCTGTCTCTGTTACTGGATGCCAAAGATTTTGAGTGTGGAAGACAAATGGGATTCTGTTATTTTGTAAGATTACAGATTAGATACAGTTAGACGTGATGTTAGATACAGTATGACATGGCACTGGGGAACTTCTGAGAATCAGGCAAATTGTCTGGAGAATTCAGCTGTAAAAACAATAAGCATCATATCTTTTCTTATTCTAGAATAGTATTCTGAGAATAATGCTATCATCTTGTCAGGTATCCTTCAGAAAAAGGAAGAGAGTGAGGGGCACTAAATAGAAAAACAGAAAATTGAGATGTTTTTTAATATAGAGAGAGTCAAGATGAATCTCTAAGTGGGCATCCTTCAAAGTAAGTGGCAAGCATTTTATCTTCATGTAATAAAGGGATTTTTGTGTACAAACTTTTTTCAATAATTTAAAGAAAACAACCCTCAACTCTAAAGCTAAATATTTAAATTTCCATTCAGATACTTGTGTAAATCATCGCACCCTTATAGGTACTTTAACCTTTAATAACTTAGCCTCCTCCAATTTGGCGACTTCGGGACTACCTAACATTAATAAATAAATTCCTTTGGTCTGGAAGAGTTTGATGAGTGCTTTATGGAAAATGTATGTGCCACTGAAAAAGGGAGAGAAACTTGTAAATGTATTGCATCCATAATCAGACAAGTTATGACCTTTTGGCCATTTCCAGTCAAACAAAGTGTACTTTTGAACATTAAATCAGCAGAAAATGCAATTTGAAAACTATGTGACTTCCGAATATGAAGTTTTATAACTGAAGTGGAGGACGAATGAAAGTCTTTGTGACTACTTCTTATAAGCATATAAGGCAAGACAAATTCTATAATGCTTGCCCAATTGTATATTTGGACATAGAATCTTGTTTTCAGAGGCTGTCCTGATACATTTACAAATGCAAAAGTGTGCAGAGGTTGAAGCTTTTGTAGATGTGGATTTCACAAGCTTTGCCTTCAGGCAAAAACAATTAAACAGATTTAACATCAAAAAAATGACATTGTATTCCTTCCCCATGACCTGAATCTGGTATGAATCATCCTTTCTTACATTTTCATAAATGTACATTAGATGCCAAACTATAGCAGCAGTCATTAGGAACAATTAAAAAGCAGTTAGCAAGTTTATGACTGGAGATCATTGGATTGGTACAGCTCTGCATTACATCAACTTTACAGCACCAGCTATTCCCATTGGTGTAGTTACACCAACATCATGCTGGCACAGGAGAGCAGAGCCACAATCTTCTTCTTCAAGGTATAGATGGGTAAACATTTACGGTTGTTCTCAAATGTATTTTAAACGCCGTAGTCTTTTTTCTATTCAAAACTTTCTTTCCAGCATGGCTGACTGATTCAAATGGGGGTGAATGTTCCCTGGGATGTATTAACTAGGTATGTACAGTCATGTAATCTTATCTCCACTGCTTCACTTCATTATACATTTTATCCAGAGCATTCCTCTTAGCTATTCATCTCTCACACTGGTATTTAAGCTTTCTCTATCTCACTAATTCCCCTAAGTACTGACTTGCCACCATGCTACTCTAGCTTTCTACTCTTTGCAACTTTGCTACAATACATGGACATAAATGCAAGAGTAGTGGAGTGATAAATCATGGCTGTCATGTATTAATTATACTTGCTTTGGTAAACCCATGAATGCTCCGAGCAATGTGAACTACATGGCTTTACTTTTTAAAGTCCAGTGTATATATACCCTAGTATGTAAACACATCTCATATCAATCACTGTCTATTTTAACCCAGGAACATAAACAAACATTAAACTTAATCCTCTATGGTAAATTTTGCTTAGCATAGGCTTTTCATTAGTTTTACTTCTTGAGTACCTTCTCAGCTTGGACTTTAAAAAGTAGACAGCCTTTTTATTCTATCCTGGTGACTACTGGTCAGTGCTGCAGCAGCGGAGGGGTTTTCAAGGTAGATCTTCCAGCTCACTTCTTGATAACAGATCTTATTAAATATAATAGTCTCCTTTAAAGCTCCAGATTCACCACTTCAGTTTCAATATTACCATGCTTTGAACAAACAAACTAACAAAACCAAAACTAGAGCAATCCAGTAGGATAAGCACACACACAGAGCAGGTTTCTCATTGAGACGTATAGAGGAGCCCTAACTTCTGCAGCTGGATTTTGAGCTGGGTATTTCAAGGAGAGAAAATTATAGTTTCAAGTGGACTCTCCAAAACTATTGGAAGAGATCTTATTAAAGATACGGAGAAAATAAAATATTAAGAGATGTAATAGTTGAATACTGAATTTTCCTGACGGCTACAGCTGGGATCTGAATGGGGAAGAAAAGCGGTATTTCACTTTCAATATGAAAAAGTTTCACCTGTGGAAAAACCTTGATTTGCCACTTCAGATAGCAGAGGAATTTAGAATTGCTTACAGAGCTTACTCCCATCTTTATTGTCTGTACGTTTGGGTTTTTTTTTCCAAAGAAGATTTTCTAATCCTTCTGTTTTTCTCAGATGGTGATAAGGACCACATTATGAAGGAAATCAGGAAGTGTAAAGGAAGTATTTCATATCTAGGGGAAAATACATGTTTCTTCAGATTTCGCTAAGGCAAAACAAGCCTGAACAAAGAAGCTTATGATTCTGAAAGCTGGGCTTGTTTCCTTTAGCATGACTGCTCCAGGGCGGTGGGGAGTTTTTTGGGTTGTGTTTTTTTTAAATTTCCCTTCAGCTAGACTGTGATTAATTGCTGAAGGGAAAGAAAAAAAAGTGGGTTTCTTTGATTAAAATGGTGCTGAGCATATTTACTGTCTCAGTCTGAAAAACAGGAAGCTCAAAGAACATTTTCTGTGATTTTTAGTGATGGGCTGTTATCTGAAAGCTTTGTTCCCAGAACAGATATTGAAAGAATTGTTTCACCTTTCGCTCCTTAGGCCTTTCACTTTATCGATATACAATAAACTTTTCTGTCTAATGAACAGATTTATCAGGATTTTCTAATGAAAATGAGTGCAGAGGATTTTACTGTTTAATGGGCCTGAAAAAAAAAGAAATCTCAGTCCTGTAAAGTGACATTTGCCATGACGCAGTGGCCTCTGCAGAGCCTTCAGTCAGGTTCTGTTCTGTTTTCAGGGTATCAGTAGGAAATAAATCTTGCACAGCCCTCCTGGAACTGGTGAATTTCCTTGTTTGTTCCATTCCTCCCCTGGTGGAGAAGGGTCCCATGTGCACTGGGCATGTGACGACTAATAGGTACTGTACAGCCTACTCCCTACAGTCGTTCTGAACGGCTCCCTGTTGTTCTTCCTGGGAAGGAAATCAGGGATGTGCAAGTCAAGCTGGTCCACAGGTCTGTAGGCAGCAAACATTATCACAGGAAGGGGGTAAGAATAAGAAGCCTGGTGTAGATATGTTCCTGTGCACCTTTCATTTGCTATGGTAATGATGGCAGTGAATTGGTGATTCTACAGCTTATTCTGTTGCTAAAATAACTGTGGCTAAAATAACTGTAGTATGAAGGATGATGCAGCTGCTCTCCACCGTGAACACACACAGCTAAAGCTTTATAAGTGGATACTGGAAGAGCTGTAAAGAATAGAATAGAATAGAATAGAATAGAATAGAATAGAATAGAGAATAGAATAGAATAGAATAGAATAGAATAGAATAGAATAGAATAGAATAGAATAGAATAGAATAGAATAGAATAGAATAGAATAGAATATTTCATCTGGAAGGGACCTACAGTGATCATCTATTCTAAATGTGGCCAATGGAACCTCACCTTCTCAGAGTCCAGGGCTTGAAAATGCCAAGGAAATCAGTGTGTAAAGACTTGACACACCACTAAAGCAGTAAGATTCCAAGGAAAATCAAGTCCACTTTGGTCCTTTGAACAAATGTATAATTTCCGGTGACAGAAAATTTTCATGTAGTAGGAAAGAACTTTTATGGTTCATTAATGGGTCTTTGTTTACCTCTCATTTCCGTGATATGGGGTGTTACTAACCTACCCATATATTACTAAAATACAAAAAAGATATATTTGTATGTGGAAAGAACTTCTAGGCAATTTAAATTAAGCTGAATACACAGCTCTTCAAGAACTGGAGCCTAAGATGGCACAGTGAGGACTTAGTTTTGATCCTTTTTTTCATTTGTCTGTCAGTCTCTGTACTGATGTCTGTCCTCATTTCTAAGTTTCCATGTAGCAGCTTCGTGCTGCTGTTCTGTAATTTGTCTGAGGACACACTTTCAAAGCCATCTGCTCTAATGATTACAGCTACTGTTAAAAACCCCAGTTCTGAATACCCAGGAATGAACATCTTACTAATCAGATGTAAGTCATGCCCATTTTCTTGCTAACTCTTCTTGTTTTCTTGTCTATAGGGAAGAGTGCTATTTTTATTTGAAGTTAAACTTTAGTTAGTAAGTGCATCATCATAACTTCAATTGTCATGTGGCTGTAATAAAAGCAGTACAAAGGCCAAAACCAATTTTCGTTTTATGCACACATTAAAAGTTAACCTGTAGCCTTTTCCACTTCACTAAAGCTCCAGAAAGTACAGTACATAACTTTGTGCCTTGAGCTTTTAGAAGGGACTAATTTAATATTTATTAGTTGCTTTTCATGATAGAGTTACTGCTCATCACAGTTGAGTATGCTCTTTAGACCAGCTAATCATCTGATTTGATCCTTTATCATAGAAAACAGGTGAATATTTATTTTTAATCCCTTTCTGATAGTTGGGGAGATGAGGAAGGAGAGAAGAATAGGTTGCTTTAGAGTGTTTGGATGAAGGGAGGAGCTGTGTTTAATCAGGGCCAGATTTATGAAGAGGATGCCAGTGTAAAGATTCCTGTTGGAAATGGTCCATGTGTAATACCATGGTTTGACCCCAGTTAAGTACACAAGGCATGTCTCATCTAGATTGAAATTAGAAAAATGAAGGTAGTTACATTAAAGAAGGGATAAAGCTGATCTGTGAACACTTGTGGATATGTCTCTGCTTCCTAAGTCTTAGAACTGCCTATCAAATTTTATTTCTTAAGGATATTCACAAGTATTCACACATACCTTCTGTGGTTTAATTTAATTAAATAACTATGTTTTAAAACCAGAAAATCCCTTTTCTTCACTGATACAGCATGTTTACAAATTTCATTATGCCCATTAAATGTCTTGTTATAAAATCCAGGAAGGAGACATACTTCCTATTAATATTACTATTAAAATATTTTTTTTTCCAGGCATTCAATCTTAATCCCATCAAGTCAGGAAAAAAATCAGAAATAGGGAAAAGACAATTTGCTATTCAGGTGTTCATAATGCTTTCCTGCTTTCTCTTAGCTCTGTGGGATTTTAATTTTGTTTTAGCACAGTCCTGTTGTAATAACCTATAGACTGATAACCTTAGAGAGTGTGTTCTACATTTGTGAACTTACTACAGTACTTGGTAGTCTGCATACTGCTTGCCATTTACACTTATATTCAAAGTTATAACTTATTTGCCAAACCTGACCATTTGGATTTTTTTTCTTTCTGATTCATGTTGGCTTTAGAAAGATTTCTGCTTACATATGAACTTTTAATTTTTTTTCTGATCAATGACGCATTATTATTTCTTCAAATATTATATTCAAATTTGGTAAATAGATATTGAAAGAGCTTTTGTTCTTAAAGGTGTAATCACTGAAAAATCCAAGTCAGAATCTTGTACTAGAAGTTCAGTTTTGATGCTGGTTTTGTTTTGTGGTTATAATTAGTAATATAAGTTATGCAGGGGAATTCTGGTTGCATTAATACATCTCCTACAAAAACTAATTAAATCACCACTAAGAAAGCAGAAGTATTTCCATTTCATTTCAGTGGGAGTGGGTTCAAGGCCCCAGACAAGAATTTTGTTAAACCCATGAGGTATCAGCAGTCTGAAGGAGAATCTGTAAATAAGCAAGACAGAGGAATTATAGAAGGTTTTGGTTTGTTGTTTTGTTTGGTTTGTTTTTTTTTTTTTCTTTTTCCAGTTTTGCTCAAAAAAAAAAAAAAAAAAAAAAAAAAAAAAAAAAGGGAAAGGAACATAAAATAGATATGCTGAAGATTTTAGATGCACTTAACTACACCATGTACTTATTTTATTATCAAGAGCATGTAGTTCTTAGAAAGAACATCTAGCAACTTTCACCAGCTCTATTTGCAAGCGACTTGATATAAAAACCAAAGGTCATAAGAAGTCATGCACATATGAAATAGTGCAAAGACAACTGGTGCCATTTTTTAATTTAAATGGAACAGTACATATGGATATTCTGAGTCATATGTTTCCTATGTTTGCAAGCTTATAAATCCATTTGGGAGAATAGTAGTGTAGTGGCTGTGTCCTACATGACTAACCACAGAGCCAGGCATTTTCTTACACTGTTGATATTTACCTTTTCACAGCAGATTTTATTGCATTTTTTTTTGTTACATAAGATTCTTTATTGTGGAAGTTGACAGGAGGATCACTGCTGTTTTCAGTAGAGCAAAATGACAGTTAAGACTTAAGAGTTTGCTCTTCTGAGAAACAATTGTACAGTGTAGGTCTCTCTGAGGAAAACAATCAGTTTGTTAGTTCTATTTCCTTGCTCTATATTCCATATCTTCTACAGTCACTTAATAGATAAATAATTAGAAAATGAAATACAGAAGAAAATACATGAATATTTCCCCAGCCTGCTGTTTATATAAACATATCTATACACACACATGTATTTAAAGGAACATTTATTAAGTGGTTTCCACAGTTACCCTGTGAATTAGGCACTCTGACGCTCTAAGCTAAGGGTCTCTTATAAAATAATGTATGTGGAAATGTATGTAGAACATTAAGTGTCTGATTTTCAAAACTAGCTTGGGCAATCATAGACATTGTTTTTTATATAGACATGCATGTAACCTATTTGGTTTTGCTGCTGTGGGGGAAAAAAAAAAATCACACAGTTCCATATCTGAATGGAATAAAACAACAAATAGATTTTCTGTTTGAAAATCTGATTCTTCATGGGTAGTCCAGTTACTGTAATAGGTCAAATGCAAACATAGGCTTGAAATTAAATTAAATAATTGCAGTTACCCTCTACTTGGACTCAGTAGTTACTGAAGACCTAAAGAGAAAAGGTAGTTGCCTAACTTGAGTAATTCTTGGTATACATTTTGAGATTACAAGAAAGGGCAAGGAAAAGATGGATCTGTAGGTGAAAGGAACTCTGGTCCACACAGATACTTTATGTCTACCAAGAGTAGTTGTACTTTATAGAAGACAGCATATGAAGTGCCTGGCAATCTTTGGCCTTCCTTATTCGTAATCCAAAAAATGTCTTCACCTTCACTAGAACAGCTATGCAAATCTGTGCTCATGCAAAAGAACATATAGAAATGCAATGGGAAGTTTATCATTCCACAATAAAGTTTAGAAATACTTAAAGAATCAGCTTTATTTTTTGGAAGTGATACCTGAAGAGAAAACATTTATACCAGAAATATCCCTACATTTTCCTAGTGTTCAGTTGCTACTCACCAGGCAGAGGGTTCTGCTGGGCCATGAAATTGGATATTAGGAAATTTTTTTTCACTGAAAGTGTTATGAAGCATTGGAACAGGCTTCCCAAGGAAGTGGTTTAGTCACCATCCCTGGAGTGATTTGGAAGATGTGTAGATATATCACTTAGGAACATGATTTAGTGGTACACTTGGCAGTGTCAGGTTTATGCTTGGACTCAAAGATCTTAAAGGTCTTTTCCAACCAAAATTATTCTACGATTCTGTAATTCTATTAGAAGGCTTTTCAATTTAATTCACATATTATTAGAGATTAAATGCAACATTTTCAACATATTCCTTGTGGAGGATTTGACCCAGCATCCCTGGAAGTCAGAATTCTAACTCAAAACCACGTTTGTGTTCACTCCTCTATGATTCTGAAGTGATGATATTGAAATAATTTGTGGTAATTCTACTTAGTGAAAATATTGAAAAATATTTATTTATTTATTTTTAAAACTGAAAATTCAAGTATTGAATATGTAAACATCTTGTCCACTTCATCTTCATAACTGTTATCCTCTGGTGTTATATGTTATTAAATATTACTTGCAACAGAGGCCACTCAGCTCTGCCATCTCAGCCAATTACAACATCCCTTATGAAAATGTGTGGTTTAGTGCATGTTTTTCTACTAAGGTGAAACCTCTCCAGCTTTGCACAGCTACACCTCCACAGCTGTAACAATGCCAGCCTTAAAAATATTGTATCCTAAAAGATGGCACTGTTGATATCGGGTGCCCACATACACATACTGCACTAAACATTTATTTAAAGGTTTTATTTGACTGATGAAGAAATTTTTCTCCTTTGAAAAAAAGGAGAGTGGGAGGATTGTTATTTTTCTGAGGCACCTGACCAGAAGAGCAAGTCAGGATCTAGCATGTGTCCACCTTGACCTGGTTGTAACTCTGCAAAAATCCAATGTGGGATGTTTCCGCTCTATCTTTTTATTCACCCCCTGATAGAGATATAATAAGGGTCTTTATAATCTACAATAAGGCCTTCCTACTTTGCAAATTCTATTGGAAAAAGAAATAGTGCCAGACAGTCTTTAAGAGACCATCTGACTACCTAGTTAGTGTACTTTTGAATCCTAAAGACTTTCACACCTAGGTCCTTCTGTTGTACCTAAGCCACTTGATGAGTCTTGTAGTCACATCACTCATAAAAGAAAAGCATTGAGCACTTCCTTGTGTTAGTCAATGCTTTATACTGCTGGAAGTGAAAACCAAAAGCATGATTAAACTCAATTTCAAGGTATACTATATTTTTTAAGGTGTATACATTGTATTTCAAGGTATATCAAAGTTATTTTTGATCTAAGTTTGCATCAAACATTAATCCAAAAGTTAATTGTGTTTGTAATCTCCCATTAGTTCAGGGGCAGTGCCAGTTTTCATTTTAAAGGTTTTGATTCTAACACTATACTTTCCTTAAAAATAAACATGTTATATGTACATATGTACATATTTTGTACTTGAGATACTACACAAAGCACTTTTGATTTCACAATTCTGGACACTTGTTTTTGTCAAAAAATGAAAATGGATTTTACAAAAACACCAGGGGAAAAAAAAGGATAGGTCTGCTATTAAACTGAAAACCTACCAGAAAAAAACATTAAAATCAAGAGAGTCTTGCTGATTTCTCTACATATTGCATAAGTTGTTTGAGTTTCTAGAACAAGGTGATTTAGATAATTTTTTTCAGTATGAGGCTCTAATTGTGTCTGATACACTGTATTTTTATTTTTGAAAACATTAAGTTCATATGCACCAAACCACTTAGATACTACCATTTTGAAGAATTTTCAAACATTTTTGTGTCCTTAAGATATCTTTTCAATGAAAGCTTAATGTGGAGGCAGACATGAAAGACTGCCTGAATATTGTTAGATTTTAATGTATTTTCCACAGGAGCTAAGAAAATGCACCCTGACATATTAAGAATAATATATGCCAATGAATACATTTCAGATAATGGATCCTTGTTACACAGCTAAAACTGTACCTGCTGTGACTATATTAAGAATAGGATCTGCACTTGAGCTGAACCCATAACGCAAGCTCACCATCGAAGGCAAGGAGTGAAATGCCCTATGGAGTCCCTTTGGTACTCCCTTTAGACTGGGTACTTCTCTGGAAGCTCATCCTGCAGCTATGGCAAGCAGATTCAGCTCTTATTAACATCAGCAAAAGCTAAAATAACAGATATTAAGAATTAATTAAAAAACCCTGACAAAACTCACACACACACACATCCTGCAGTCTCCTCTGCCATATCTAGTCTTAAATAGTCTTCATAATTCAACACCAGATTCTACTTTGTCAACTCTTCAAAGGAAAATGAAGAAGATGAATGATTCCTTTAAATTAATCCTTGGGCTTGCTTCTGCTCCCTGAAGTGGCTTCCCTGGGGAGGCTAGCCTCATGGGTGAAGAAATAGTAGTTTCAGTGGAGGCTACACAGAAAGTAAATTAAAACCCTAACTGCACTTTCGGTCTTTGTTTGCTACTTACACCTATCCCATGATTACCATCCTCCAGCCCCAGACACAAATCTGGAAAGATCATTGCTGTCCCTAGGCAACCATATAGAATTTAATTTTCATATGATGAATCTGGCAGTTTCACAAGGAAGTATCTAGTCTTGTCAGACAGAATTGTTGCTAAGGGGTACTGCCAATGTCCCAACGATCTTAGGGGTCATCAGAAATTAAGGTGTTCTGAGGTTATTTTTTCCTATATGAAAAGTACTATTGTAAAGGCTGAATGTTTCATGGGCAAATCTTTCCCTGACTTTTTTATCCTGTGAAGAAAACCAATGAAAAAACATCAGGGCTATTTTGTGAGATGACTGAGTATTGCATTAGGGCTCCCCCTGGCTCTTTAAGGAAAAGAGTGGGGAATAGGATGGCAAGACCCTTCAGAAAGCTCATGAAGATCCAGGGCATAAGGTCCGGCAGCCAGCTTAGCTCTGTAGGCAATGATACTTAAAAGGCAAATAAGATCTTTAAAATGATGGATCTACTTCTATAGCAAGTGTCTCATGGCAGCCGATGAGAGCTTTTTTGTGGTGTTTGGTGTGTGGTGAAGGTCTCCTTGTTCTGGCACAGTTTTACCACACTGATGGGTGCTTAGGTCTGTGTCTTCACTCACATCTTAATATTCAGGCTCCAGGACTTTGGTCAATGTCTTCCAGGAAGTCAGAAACATGAACACTCTTTGTACAGAAAGCAGAATTCAACATACAAATGGAAGTATCTTTCAAAATATAAAGATACATTTACACACGTGCAAGTATCTGGATTTTCCTGATGAAAAATTATCCATCTCTGCAAGCGTTAAGACAAAGTATAACACGTCATCTAGGCTTAGTCCTAAATACCCTCCAGCTGGCAATAGAGACAAGGCTTCTTCCCTCCCCTATGCCTATCTGGTTCCTTCGTATCCAGTCAGCAGACAAGAAGTCCACAGTTTAATCTTCCTTGCCCTTTTCTACCCTCTTTGGTCCTCTGGATGCTTCCTGTTAATGAAAATGGAAAGGCTCTGTTTCAACAGCCAGTGGAGCTGATCATATCCATGCCTGTCCCCGTGCAGCCAGACCTTGAGATGACTCTGGTCCTTATGGGTGAAAATGAGAGCGAAGGAGAGGGAGTTCCCTCATATTTCCCCTTCATCAGTAATTCTTTCCAGGACTGTTTCAGCCACAGTTAGCACCTGTGTCACATAATAGCCACGCAGAAATTTCTTCGCATATACATAAAACCCCTCTGAATAGTAGTGCTGATTCTTCCTCTTCTCAGAGATAACTATCATTGCCTATTTGCCTATATGATCCCTATATGATTGCTCTGCTTTATTACTCACTTTACAGTTGGATTTCTAAAGAGAAAGCCTGTTAAAAAATCTTAATCTAATGAATCATTCAAATCATCCAGCCACTTGGCTGATGGGTCTTTTCTCATACTGGCCATTTTTCACAGTGGTATTTTATATAATATATTAAGATATTCTGGTCTTTGATCATAAAAGTTTGCTAAGCAATGTATGTATTTACCCTGGAGGAAAGGGATAGTCTGCTGCTTTAAAATACTCCCTTAGTTTAAAATGTTCTTTTATTTAGGAAAGAAAAGCAAATAAACAAACAAAGTCTCTTCCTGTCAGGTAACTCAAATTATATTTGATGGTCTATAATTTATTCTTTCAGCAAAGATTCTTTCTATGTCTTTGCTTGTGTATGAGTTTGGTCTAATACCTACAGCAAAATTGTTTCTTCAGACTGGAAAGTATTTGCAGATAAGAGACACAACTCTTTAACTGTTTTATCTTCCTTTCTTCTCCCTCCTTTTTTTTCTTATGCATACATTCTGGAAAACAAAATTTCTCTGATTTTGAATTTTACCATGCAGAACCTGAGAAACAGGATCCAGATTCCTCAGTACTTAAATATCCAGTACACAGTTATTTTTAATATTATTAGAAATGCAGTATATCTTCCTGTATTAGTGTCTGCATTATGAAAGCCTGAAGAACTCTGGACATATCTTCTTTAAGTGGTAAGGTAATTCACTGTTTAGAAGAATCAGACATTTGCCACATCAGAATGCATTTTTTCCCTGTTATTCTGTGAGGATTTTGTTCATTTTGCTTTTGTTGTTTCTGCTCTGTCTTGTTTTTTTAAGATTCTGTATTCACTCAGGAACGACAGGGACATTTCCTTTGGGCAATTGCTTTCAAAGACCTATAGCTCATGAGCAAGAAAGTAATAACCCACACAAAGTTACTAAAAAATAAAAAAAAAAAAAAAAAAAAAAAAAAAATTGGTAAGAAACGAATGGCTCCCTACCTTAGTATGCTGGACATGCTGTGGATTTTGTGAAAGCATGTTGTCTTTTAAAGAACACTGGCATTATGTGTCATCGCTGTTTCCACTTACTTTTCATTTATGTCAAACCTGAGAACTGCAAGAATGACAGTAAAATAAAACAAAGCATCTATTTGTCACTGTCTCCACTCATAACAGCACATCCCCACCACCTTTTCTAAAGCTGCAGAGACTGATATGGTGCAGGGAGCCCTGTATCTGGGAAAGCAAGCCTGCCAAGCTTGGCAACAATGGCATCACAGGAGGCTCAGCTGCAGTGTCTCTGGTCTTATGAAGCTCCTTGAGCTATTTGCAACCATTTAAAAATGGCATTTTGAAGTTTCTTATAAAATAAAATTTTTAAAAAAAAAAAAGAAAAGAAAAAAGAAAAAAGAAAAAAGCAAGCTTTCCTGATCTAATGGGGGTGTAGGGAAAGAATGTCATTTGATAGAAAAACAGCCAGCAAAACAAATACTTTCCAGATTAATTTTTGTTCAAAGTTAAGGAACACATTCTATTCTGTATCATCAGTACCAATCTACTCCCCCACTTAAACTTTATCCCAAAAAAATATAATTTCTGTGTTTTATTTATATGACAGAGAAGTTCGACCTCTCTGATTAGAAAATATTTTATATTTCAGTGGAGTTGCTAACTCACTTGGGGACAGGGCAGTGGATTATCTGAATTAAATTTACAAAGGTAAAGATAGTTTCACAGTGATTATGACCTAGGCCTATATATATGTTGATTTTTGTTGTTTTCTTGTCTATTTGCAGAACTCTGAAGCCATTATAAATACTGTGTTGTACTTACCAGACAGAGTTTATAGCATTGGCTATTTTCAAGCCTGTACTGAACTTTCAAGCCTATACCAAACAAATATTCTTGGTTTTTCTCTTATGAAATTTAATGTATTATTTCCATTTTTTATTCAGTACAGTACACTGTTTACCTTTCTTGTATGGATGCTTTTCTAGAGTCCTGCAGTTTTAACTAGATAAATCAGAATTTAAATTAATGTTTTTCAAGGGTTTTCTAACTTAGTTTCTTTAGGAAGTAAAGCTTACATGATTGTTTCTCTCTATGATGACTTGAAAGTGAGATGGACAGAAAGAAAAAAAAAAAATTAAGCTATTAACCAGGGTTAACCAAATTTGATACAGTAGCTAGGTCCTAAAACTGCTCATGAGTTTGTGGAAAATTCTATCTGAGGAAAGACACAAAGTGAAAGCCACATATGTGGGAAACCTCTGATATTACCCTAAATGTTGGTGCACTCACAATAGTAACAACCGTCAGGAAGCCCTAATGGTCTTTGTAAATTTTGCTATCCATGGAGCTTTGGCTTTTCTCTATTATGTGAGAACATTTGTCTATTCTTACTTGCAGAGTGTGTATGCTTGTAGATGTTTCCAGTATAAAACGCATGCACCAAAAAAAAACAGATTGTGCCAGTTATCCTCACTGCTCAATGCAATTCATTTTTAAAATTACTATGAGACTTTATGGCAGTATTGTGAGTAGGGCAAGGTGAAGTTAGAAAGCCCTGCTTCACTGAACTCTACGGCAAAACTCCCTTTTGCATTAGTCGTGCCATAATTTTGTCCCCAGAGAGTGAAGGGTAGAATTTCAATGAGCATTTGCAGGAAGATTAGCCTGTAATCCCCTCCAAGGAAATGGGAGCGATTGCTGTTAGAGTGCATATGTTTTTGAATTAAGCTGCTTGTGCTAAGGAAAGGTAAGGCAGGGGTCCATCCTGCTGTACAGCAAAAAGTCAGATTTTGTTCCTCGTTTTAGTATGAAGCTGGAGTGAATTTGGAGGAACTGCTCTACAGTATAAATGGGAGCAGGCATTGGTCACACTAATCACTCTCATGTTAATATTGCACTTAATGAACAGGGTGATTGTACTGGGTTACACAACACAGAACAACTTGCCAGTCTCGTTTGGGGGAGCAAAACAGAACATGTGAAAATGGCCAAGAACAAGTAACTGCACTTTAATTACAAATGTAAGGTATTTTCAGCAGCTGTCAACACAGCCTGTTGTGAGTTATATAAGTGCAGGATCCTTTGGGTAGCATGGTAATGTGGAGAAGAAATAAAATGCATTAAGAATGTGATTTACTAATTGCTTTTGAATGGAATGGATTACTCATTTAAAATTAAAAACTCTTTTCAGGTAGCAGAGACAAATAGTCATTAGTGAGTTGTAGTATACTCATCAAGACAAAACACATGTTAACAATGTTAACAGAGGTCAAGAAAAGAATGCGTTGATGGCTTTAGTCCCATAAGCAACAGAATGGGTAAAGGCCAAAATGAGTAATTTAGATATGTCATAGAAAGGGAGATACACTACTTTCAATATTCCCCAGCAGCAACAAAGAATACATATGATCGTGAAACAATATTATGAATAAATTAAGCTACGCCTCTCTTAAAATCTCAGGCTGATGTACATGTTTGTATAAAATATATGGACATGGTGGACATCTCATTAGAAACCTGTAAGCAAAAGGAACCCTCTTTGCCATCCAGTCCAACATCTTGTTACTACGTGCAACCAACATTGTCTTCCATGCACAATGTTGTCCTCCATGCACATGGAAAATCTACTTCAAGGCAGCTGAGTCCAGGCAGGACTGCTCCAATATTCAGAAAGAGTGTTCGCCTAGTTTCCAGCCTAAATGTATTCATGGGTCATTTGTGCCCATTTGTCAAACAGCAGACTTTAGCTTGAATCATTTCTATCTCCCTGATTTTTCCTACAGAGAAATTAGATCTTCTCTTATCCTTCATTTTGCTAACAAAATAACCCAAATATCCCAATTTAGGCTATATAGATGCCTTTATCCACTTCTGTCTTTATAGACTCCCTTTTTTATTGTTCTGTTGCTTGTACTGCTCATCGTCCTAAGGCTTTTGCCTCCATCAGTCCCATGCTCTGGGACAATTACCCATTTGCTGTGATTAGAGACAGGAAATTTTCTCATACCTTTAGCTGTGAAGTTCCTGGGATACTCAAAAAACACAGACTAAAGCAAACTTTGTAAGCTACTGCCAAACCACACACCTTCAAGTGACATCCAGACAAGACACTAAGCAACAGCAAAACAAAAACATTCACTTATCTCAAGGAATAAGGGCTGTTCCTTTCTAAGAAAAATGTCCTATACACACTATACTCTTCAGTGTTTGCAGGGATTCCCAGAGTTCCCTGAGAATTTGGTATGAATTTCATCACAGATAATGTCTTTCAGATAATGTCTTTCAGAAATGTTTCCAGAAGTCTGCCTTGACAAACAGTCTTTACACTTTTGTATTATTTATCAACATTTCCTTAATTATTGATGAAATTTTTGTTCCTTGTTATCTGTCAGGATCAGGATAGTTCATAGAATGGATGTTACAAATTAATTTGAAATTCTTAATTAATTTCTATAATTAGAAATAATTTGATCTTTGGCTCTGTTCAAAACGTATAGAGAATAAAACCAACTAAAATCATAGAATCATTTGAACCGGGGATTCTGAGATTTGACCTTAAAATTCAAAGAGTTTGACAGTTATTTTTTTGCTAATATATGTCTTTCTATTTTTGTTTTGACTCTCAATTTTTAGTGAAATAGATAAGGAAAAAATAGGAAAAAAATAGAATTAAAAGAAATTAAACTTAAGTTCTTGAAAACCCTGTTTAGGTCCACCGTGCCTTATATGATTGTTAATTAACTACTGAGTGATAGTTAAAAGTGAGGTTACTAACTCTGAATATTAAACCTATTACTGTGGTACACGAATTTCAGAAAGTAGGTAAGTCCAGCACATGACATGCATATATAAAATTTTGATCTAATCTTGTTCTTTTACCCACAAGAGTACATTTGCTTACTCTTTCAAGCTCTGCTTACTTATGTAATTTGGATTGAAAGGTGGCCTGTTCTCATTAGTATTTGTTCAGATATATATTGCTACAGAAATACAGTGGTTGCTGTGGTAGTGTTAAATTTAAATTAAGCCACTTTTAATCCGTGGGATACATTCTGGAGAAATTATTCACAAAACTCAGGGGAGTGACTATTATATTAGTAGATAAAGGAATCTGTTGAAAACAGCTTATTTAAATATGTGCTACTTTCCTTAAAAATGTAAAGTCCTCCTTCTACCTCTGTGTCTTTACTGATGCACGATTATAGATGATTTCACTTGAAGTGTTTTAAACCACAAGGGATAAAACTGAGCCCTTAACACTGATGTAGGTATCTCCCCTAGACACCTTTTCTTATGATTTTTCTAAAGGCAAAACACAAAGGGATTACTGATAACTGTGTGTCTTAACTACCTTATAATTCTGTTGTAGCGATTTAACACTTATTGCTTCTAACTCCAGTTGGAAAATGTGCTGCCTGGGGCTCAGGGTTCATCACAAACAGCACCACCCTACCTTGCTGCCAGTTCCTGATGTGCTCGGAATGACTATCGTGCTTCATTAGCACTCAGACCCCATCTCCTTTTCTTCTTAGCTGAGCCAGCTGATGACTCTGCTGGCTGAACAATTTTAACTCCATCTGGTAAACCAGAGTTGACAACTCCTCTTTGATTCACTTGCTCTGTATGTTAAGGACTGAATTCCACTCTATTTACCTTCAGTGGGTGAAGCGGTATATGCAAGGGAAGAATTTGGCTCTGAAATACAAAAGAAGTCTTGGGAAGAAAAGCTGTCGACTCCTGTTTAGCCCCATATTGAGGAGTGTCAAGGTGCTTCTCCACAGTCCTCTGTTCCTGTCACTCCTCAGCAGACCAGCTCATTTACAACCAAGGAGAGTACAATCCCCACCACTGCTGTGAGGTTGAGATTAAATATTAAGTAAATACAGTTTTGTGTTGCTGGCTTCAGGGAAGCTGCAGAGGTGTAAATGAGAACAGGGTTTGGTCGTCACAACTCAGGAGGAGTCTTGTAAAGGGGCACTGTCAAGAAGATTTTGGCCTAAGTATTGGCAGAGTTGTCAAGATAATGTTCATCATCCATTCTTCTGTCATCATGGAGCAGCAGAGTTATTTCAAGTGCTATGTAACCTCTACTGCTGCTGTAAGATCACTATTTAAATCTGAAGTCAATAGCACTTTGTGAGCCTCAGCAGGTTTCAATGGGGCATCACTGAGAATCAAGCATGGCTGGTAGTGTGAACTGTCAGTGTGAACTTCTCAAGTCCATCATGCCCCTCTGCAGAAGCCCAAACTCTGCTTCAGAGCTAGCAAGGCAGCTGAAAGAAGTGAACGCAAGCTCTTTCCTTCAAGAGACCCTTTTGTCCTTTGCATTGCTACATTAAATGCCCTTGTATTGGTGACAGATGAATTCAGAGGCAGAAAAAAATGTTATTTTTATTGTTATGCTTTTGATATAAGTCTGCCTTTCTTCACTTATTTTATAAGCCTACATGAAATTAGTGCTTTATTCCACTACAAGAATTAAAAAAAAAAAAAAAAAGATAGAGTGTAAAGATGAGTTTGGCAGGGAAAGGAAAGAGAGAAACATACCGGGTCACCTGGATTCTGTACTTGCACTTCCCAGAGAGGTGCAGGAAGAAAGCAGAAGTATTTTATGAGTTCCTGAATTGGGAATTTCCACAACACAGACATATTTCCAGAAAACATGCCAGCTGGAAATCCTGCATTTATAAAATTCTTATGTCTTCCTCATTGCCACCTGGGTTCTGAAGATCAAGGCAGTGGAAAATTATGTGTTGAAGATTAAAATGATATAATTTACCAAATGAGCCAGGAGATGTGGATTAAAAAATACAGATACTGTGTCCTTTTTCAAATTGGCTTCTTGTATATGATCTGTATTGCCTAAAGTAGTTGACATTTGCAATTTATACTGAATATGAAATAGCTTCCGGGCCCAAGTACAGAAATACAGGCTGAATCAAAGCTATTTATACGTTTAAACAAACCGGTGGAGGACTGAGTTTGCTGATTGGATGCATCTAACCAGTGATAAAATGAAAGTGTTAATTAAAGTCATATTATTATTTCCTCGAAAGAAAAATAGAAATAATTCTGTATGTTCTTTAATGAGACTTTAATCAGGCAACATAAGGTCTTGTCCTGGTTTGGCTGCTCAAAACTTTAGGAGAAATATAGGTTCTTGAGTACATGCCTGAAGCATCCATCATAAATAGGTACTTGAAACACTGCCCAGGGCCAGAGGTAACTGAGTAGCTGGAGTGAATTATTTAGTTTTATCATTTTTTCCATGAGTTTTATATTGTGAGCTGTTTAACACCTTCTAGTTTTAGTGAATAGTGCTATGTTTTGTGCAGAATACACGTGATACTGCTCTAAAATAAGTAGCACATGTAGTGTAACCTGTTGTCCTGGAATTTTAGCTCCTTATAAACAAGTGCCCCAAGAGCACTGAGAAATGGACGCTTGCAGTATGCATCTGAGCATCATTAGTTTTAAATAGGAGTTAAGAGGCTGATGCTGGGTTAACTGTATGTTTACAATAAAACCTTTTTCTTCCTAGTATGTATAAGAATGCATGGGAAACACTGAAAATGTGTTGGATTAAAAAAAACTACCTTCACAGTTCCTCCTCTGAGCTGTACTAGTAAATAAGATATCTCTTTAATTATCTAAAAAAAATTTGGGATTGGATCCTAAAAATGATTACATGGGGTTATTTAAACTGCAAATTAACATTAATTTTAAAAGAAAAGTTAATTGTCACCCTTCATCCACTATTTTAATGTCAACAGCAAATATTTCAGACAAAAACATATGTCAGTGGCTATCTGTTTAGTTGTAACAAAGTCTAAAATACAGATGCCTGGTCTTACTGGGCCAGCCTGGACTGCCAGATCTGATCACTTGGCTCCCAGTGCATTTAGTAGGGCTGCCATGAAAGGTAATTCAAGAAGTTTATGTGCTGAGCAGACAGCCATCTAGTACCAGTCCTTAGTTTGCACCCACATGAGAGAATATGAAATGACCACCATGTCATATTTTGTAAAAAAACATACATAGCATAGGACCCAGCTTGGGACCCTCAAATAATTTAGACAGAGGACTACCTGAACTCCAGATAACATCAAAACTTGACTTGAATTTAGGGCCTATGTGCCACAGAGGGAGTACAATTGAGTCTACATGAAAAGCTACATGTAGGTGCCTAGAAAAGTCTCATGCCACTTTTCAGGCATTAAGAATTAGGCAGTGTTAGCAAGTCAGATTCCTGTATCACTCTCTTGGACATAACAAAATGTATTGCGTTTGGTTTTTGTCAGCCAGATTTTTCCAAGCGTTTTGCTCCAAATTCTTTTGAAAGGGAAAATCATAGCTCTTGACCCTTTCCTAAGCTTTTTCATTCCAGAGATAAAAATATTTGATTAAATAAAACCAACTCAATCAGATTTTGATAAATTATAAATTTTGCTAATCACCTTGTCCTACCACACATTGAACTAAGGACAGCCATCCTCTATGTCTCTGTTCTCTTGTGTTTGTATTATTCATAGAGCATGAGTGTCCTTCTGACGTGATTGAGATATGATTTGTGCCAGATGTGATTTCATATAAAGTGTTCATACAGAATCACGTCTGCTAGTATATTTAATAGATACACATTTTCTAACTATCCATGCCGACAAAAACCACTTCATAATACAGCTTTCAGGCAATTTGCAAGCTTAAGAAAAGTTATCTTCTAGCATAAGTACTTAAGTGAATCATTTATATGCAGTTAAAAACAGACTCTGTGGCAGCAGATGTGATTTACTGCTAAAGTAGAAGTTCAGAAACATTAGTTAGGAAAGAGTGTTTTTTCTATAACTACAATCCCACTATGATATTAAAGTACTCTGCTGGGACAGACTGTGATTTAAAAGCACAGATTTCTTGACTTTTATCTTCATAAATTTCCCCTTTGATTTTAATTTTTTTTTTTTATTAAATGAAAAAAAAATATGTTTGATTGACATGATGATTCCTGTTTATTTAAATTGGTGAAATCGCTGCTTCTTATGTGTTAGTGCAAAACCCATCCTGCCTTCATTAAGACTGATTTTTAATTTTTTTTTTTTAATGGGAAGTGCATTCTTTATAAAACTATATATGCCAGTTATATTTTGAATATTGGTTTTACTTTGAAGATTACACTAGTGTAAGAGGTAATCCATACACTTATGTGGGGTAATTTCATTACAGACAATAAAGTACTTCAAACCAGCAAGAGCTGGTAAGAGTTATAAACATGGCCACGTTCTTGGCTGACACAAATCAGTCTAACCAATGACATCAGTGTAGCTTTGCCGATCTTTTTGCAGTCAATTGTCTCACTTATAGAAAATAACAGTGGAGAACAGATTGTGTCAATTTTCTATATATGGCATATGTGAGGAATTAGCATGATTGTGTCTGTCTGCTTAAACCAATTTGCCTTGATAGTTTCTTCTTTTCTTCCAGCTTTGACCTGTTTTCTTGTTGTTTGTTTTTTTGTTTATTTTGTTAGTTTGTTTTGGTTTTTTTCTTTGTTTGGATTGGTTTTGTTTTTGTTTTTGTTTTTTCCCATGTCCCACTCTAATCGCCATCATACGCATTTACAGATGTGCATCTTTTTCAGTTTTTATATCCCTTTACACCATGGGTGATAATCCTTGGCCTCTCCTTCACTGAAATGACAGAGACACAGGAAAATTCTTTTGCTATTAATTTTCCAGGAGTCAATGTCTGCTAGGATATATAATCTTTGTTCCACTGTTCCCCTTCAGCAATAGGGTAGATTGAAAACTGCATTTCATAAAATGAACTCCACAGAGGCCTCAGTTTACATTTTACCATAAGGATGATGACATAAGCTAAACAGAGCAATGAAGTTAAAAAATATGATATGCTTTCACAAAAGCCCACAGGATAAGATTTGCAGCTGAGACTTCAGTGAAAACACGCTAGAAGTCTAATTACCTGGGTTGCTAGGTTGATGTAGGTGATACCAAAATAACAATGTAATTCTGTCCGACAAAAATCTCACAAATTAATGATAGTTGAGAGTGTTGGCTTTACGTTTGCCTCTTTAGTCTCAACAAAGCATGAACGCAAGATGATTACGTTATCTGATTCTGAAGTTATTAATGTTTGCTGCAGTATGCAGTATCCTTTCACTGAAAGAATTTGTGTTGCCAAATAAAATCTAGTAATGCACATTGACAAATCATTTTTCCATTTAAGATAATGCAATTAAAGTTGATTTCCCATTAAATTCTCCCCCTTTTCAAAAAATCAGCAAGGAAAGCCCTGCAGGTTCAAACTTTAATTATTTAAATGCTTATAAAATATACAGCTTGTGAGGTCTGGATGAGCAAATAAATTGGGAGAATGCTGAGCCCAGGTATTTCAAAACTCTTAAGCATTTAGAATAATTACTAGTTAAACGTGAAAAGCACTTAGAAAAAGGTAAGAAACGCCAGAGGGAGGTGTCAGAAACAAGGAATCATCATCTAAACTTATATGTTTCAACTGTTAAATGGGGAAAAGGTAATTAATGTTACATTCAAGATTGCCAATTCTGTAAGGTAATGAGGAATTCTGCAAGGTAATCAAGAACAAGTTTTTTCTGATGTTAATCCATACAGGTTTCATAATGGCTATGAGGTTTTTAGAGAGTTTTAGTGTATCAACATTGGCTTCATAAGCAGTACACAACACATGTACAAATCAGTGCCTGAAAGCACAAATTCTTAGATGCACTTGGTGAATGTAACTTCTCTGAAGAATGAAGATCTTAATCTGAAATCTGGCCTCAATGATAAAGTTTTTCCTAGATCAAAATCCCAGTACATGATCATGTTTTCCTTACCTCTCCTCTACTTGCTATTGTTAGGTCTTTCTGTCCCTGTTGCTCTGCCCTCCACTACAGGCACACCCTAAGTCTACCTTAGGGCTGCTTGAGTTTGAAGCAGATAACTTACATGTTTAACAAGCCTCCACACATCTCTCAAACTGATTCCTGAGCAAATAGTATACAAATTTAAAAAAGTTTCTGGCCGTGTCAGCAGTCCTTCATATTTTCACTGTGATAGGACCTATTACTGCTGTATAAGAGCTAAAGAAAGGAATTGAAGCCTTTCTTTCACAGAGACAATAGGTGGAAATATGTAATAGCGATATGTGTAGGGGAATTCAGATAATTTGGTAAGAGGGGAATTCACTGAATTTTGCTCTTATCACCTAGGAATCAATCAATAACACAGCTGTACAAAACATACTTTGGGTCTTGGTGCTTCACTGAGAACATGACCCTTGGCTCGGTATCAGAAACAGGATCCTAGCTCTGGAGAGGCACCTTGGCTGAATTTGAGGCAGCTCTAGGCTGAGGCCCAGCCTGACACCCAAGATCTGAGGAGGGAGGCAGGCTAGGCTTCAGAACGCCTCTGTGAAGACAGACAGTTTGGGATCTAACGGGGGATTCCCAACTCACCGTTGCAGGGGAATACCTGTCACCAGCCGTCTTTATGTAGTCTTCAGACTTGTGTGCACCTGTGATTTGGAGTTTCAGTAGGTTTTGCTTTTGGGCCATGGCCTGTTCTTGAACTCAGAAATAAAAGAGACATTTGGGGTGTGAAAATGAAAATGGGGG
>NW_020799097.1:88202690-88246151 GCF_003259725.1 Athene cunicularia
GGGGGGGGGGGGGGGGGGGGGAATAGAATAAAGGCAGGGCTAATTGATCAAACTGATACCCGAAACTACAAAGCACTGTGCAGATATGCTTCACAGCTTGTGACAGGAGTGGGCTTAAACTGGCATAGCATTCGAGCACCTTGTGTTTCTCCTGCTGTGTGGAGGCACCACTGGTACTTGCTGTGTTTGTTAGGACTTTCTGTGGCAGTGCTGTGTCACCGCTTAGATATACCATGCCATGGAAGCAGTCTTATAAATAATACATTATAATAAAGTCAGACAAAGGAAGGTACAGAATCACTATCATTGCATGTAATGAGGGTAAACTAATGGGGATTGTGTAGGAATCTATGAATACCAAATTTTAGTAGTGCAGTCAAAGAGAGTAAATTACCCAAGAGATTATTTCAGCTCTGCTCCCTAATATCTACGGATATTGAGTGTCAGCAGAAACAAAATAAACTCTGATGCAACACATGAAAACACAGTTCATTATGCTCAGTGTTAGAAAGACAATAGACTGAAGTCTGCTGTCAGTTACATCGGACCTAGCTCATTTACCACACTGACATGGTGTGTGAAGAGGGAGTGAAGGGCTGGACATCCCTGGTTTTGCCCATGTGGAAAACCTCTGTGAGAAGGCTATGGGGGCTTATTTCCAGAAATTGTCCCAGCCTCTCCTCAATTCTTCTTTTTGCAAGTGTCCCCCATGCAGAGCAGGGCATGGGAGACATCTGAAAATGTTCCAGGTTGCCTGGGACCCAGGAGGTGCCCCAGGCCTGACTGACTCTCTCCAAGTGACATGAACCCAGGGGCTGGTGTGGCTGGAGGTGCTCCAGTGGCACAGCAGTCCCAAGAGAGACCTTATTGCTGCCAAAATCTCACAGAGGCAGTCTGAGGGATTGGAAAGAAGTGGAGAGCTGAGTTCCTGGGTGGTACTTTTGTCTGTTTTGATGGTTTTGTTTGGTCTGAGAGGCAAGAAGGGTGAGGGGAGTGGCATAGAGATGAGAGGCAGTGGCTCAGCAGGAAGAGAAGTAGGTGAGGAATCAGGAGGAGTGCAGGAGGGTGCACAGGACAAAGAGGGACAGGACAGTGTACCTGGGAAAGAAAAGCTAGCTGGGAAAACAGAAATAAAAGTCAAGTGGAAGAACCTTTGTGGAAAGATGAGGCAGAGAAAAAGCAAACGACAGCTTTGGAAATATGTTCAGCATACCAAAGTAATCCGGGTGAGGTGGTGCTGAATTTTGCAGCTGTATTGTTAAGAACATTGCTAGGCCAGATTATCTTGAGTTCCTGGCTGAAGAAGTGCTCAGGAGAAACGGGCAGTCCCGCTTAGAGGCCTGGAAGTCCAGCTATGTAAAAGGTGGCCAGATACCACCCAGAGACCAGGTCTCAAACTGAGTGATGAACTGGAAACAAAATCAGCAGTTTCTGGAAGTGGTGTGGGTAACACTTTGACAATGGCTGCACCACGAATTTCTCATGAATCTCCACCAGACTGTGATGACCATGATGCTGTAGGAAGGTATTATCATTTTCCTTTGAGGTAATTCCATCCAGTGAGAGCAGAGGAGCTCTGCTGTCATGAATCATGTTGTCAACAGAGTTCAGATCTTTGTAACATCTCAGGATATCTTGGGAACAACAGGAGGTCTCAATTTCTTTGGCTTTCAATAAACAGTACTTTATGGGTTTTAGCACACATTGTCTCATTCCAGTACTCCTGAAGGGGGGGCGAAGCTGTGGTAGGTTGTTGACTGCAGAGAGGCACTCTGTAGCGTTACTGTTCCTCCTGCATTTTACCAAATCACAGTAAGAAGATGCTGGCTTACAGTGAAAAGTGGGATGCCATCCTCAGATTTCAAGAAATTACTGATGTTGAACACTACTCTTCAGTGTGTCATGAGAGTTGTAACTCTAATAAGGTCAAAAAGAGCAAAGCATCCACCTGTATTTATGAGAAATACTATCTGAAAGGGACCAGATGGGTCTTTACCCCTAAGCACTTCCATTTCACTAGCAAACACACCACAGTTTAGCATTCATGAGAACGTGGTTTGAGTTAAATTCTGACAGCACTGGCTCCTTTCTGCTTTCAGGGGCAGTCTGAAAGAAACACAGCCTTCTCTTGCCAAGTTTTCTTTGTGAAGATGCTGTTAAAGAATAACTGGATAAAAATGTGGCATAATTGTAGTCCACCTTGTTGCTTGTGTCAGAAAATTGTAACAAAAGCAAGCAGTATTAATTAATAACAGCTGAAACTAATAACACAACAGTTTTCTTGAACATTACCGTGAGAAGTTTCAATAAAGCTTGTAGGCTACCTTGTTGATAAATTGTTCATGCAAATAATTCACATAAGCCACTACACAGCTGTTAAACTGTTAAATTGTATGTAATCAAATCACAGACAGATTGAACTCTGTCCATCTGTTAAGAGGGTTCTGTATCCCAATAGAACAACTGACAATGCAATTGAACCACCCTATTAAACAATTCTCACCCTCAAAAATTAGCAACAAGGTGTTTAATCAGTGTCCAAACAGATGTCCATTTGATTATAAATACAGATGTTATATTTCCAGATATATATTTGTCTAAAGAAAATGGTTTACAGTGCAAAGGGATATAATGAGAAGGGACTTTATTCACCTAGCACAAATATTTTGATTTATGTCTATAAAATAGTGCTAAATTTGAAGCATTTCTTTCCCCCTCTACTCTGAGAAAAGCGAAATCAGACTCAGGAGATATTCAAAGTAAATATTTGATAAATCAGCAGATGCTCATATTAGAAATGCTTCTGTACCCTTAACTCTGCCCCAACATTAGTTAGCAGATGCCATAAAGACTATCACTGTGATCTGTCTAGATGATCTAAGTAACATTTTTATTGAAGATTTAGCCAAGTATATGTACCAAAACAAGCTATATTTTGGTATGTGTATTGCATGGTTATTGTATGCAGAGTAAACACAGAATATTAATGAGGTTCTGTATGTGAGCTTCATGTAAGTGGAAGTGCTCCCAAGAGCTCCATCTTCTTTGACATTTCCTCTGACCCTGATTCCAAGACTTGGAGGCAAAAGCCCCCATCTGCGACCACTTTTTGCACTCCCCTCCTTCCTTCCCTGCTCTGAATGCTCTGCCTGCTGGGGGTTATTCTGGAAATCCTGTTTCAGAAATTTAAAATTATGTTTACTCCTCCTAAGGCAGGAGTCATACATGTGAAAACGCAGTAATGTGTTTGGAAATGGAAATTTAAAAAAATGTTAAATGCAGAAAGCATACATATTATTCTCCAAATACAATTTCTTCCTTGATTTAATTCAGTGTGCAAGGTATTATATATTACTAAGAATTAATTTATATTGCACCTGTAATGGACTCTGATTAAGAGACTAGACTCAATTCCTAAAAATTTGTCCCAGCTACCATTTAGTGTACCCTGCCTCTCAGACTGAGTGCACTAAGGTACATGAAGAGATATTTTTTATTTAGCCTCCTGTCCTGTGAATTCATATATTAATTTAAAATGTGTAACTAAGTTGTTGTGGTTTAACTCCAGCTGGCAACTAAGCACCACACAGCTGGTCACTCACACCCTACCTCAGCAGGATGGGGCGAAGAGAATTGGAAGAGTAAAAGTGAGAAAACTTCTGGGTTGAGATAAGAACAGTTTACTAATTGAAATATTATATTATAATAATAATAAAATGAAAATAAAAATGAGAGAGAAATAAAGCCCAAGAAAGACAAGTGATGCAAATGAAAGCAATTGCTCACTACCAACCAGTTGATGCCTAGCCAATTCCTGAGCAACAGCCCCCAACAAACCTTCCCCCTAGTTTTATCTCTGAGCATGACGTGATGTGGTATGGAATATCCCTTTGGTCAGTTGGGGTCAGCTGTCTCTGCTGTATCTCCTCCCAACTTTTTGTGCAACCTGATCCTGCTCATTGGTGGGGCAGGGTGAAGAGCAGAAAAGACTCTGGCAGTGTGTAAGCATTGCTCAGCAATAATGAAAACATCTCTGCATTATCAACACTGTTTCCATCACAAATCCAAAACGTAGCCCCATACCAGCTACCATGAAGAAAATTAACTCTACCTCAGCCAAATCCAGCACATAAAGAAAAACAGTATTCAATTACCATAAGCATTTCATAAGTGTCATGCTGAGGATAACAGAAGTGCAGAGACAAATATTCAAATATGAAAGTCTATATTTGTTCTTCTCTCTTTTGAACAGAAAATTATTAATTTAATCTCAAGGTTGGAGGCTTATTACTATTTGATATTCATTATTTCATTGTTCTTCATTGGAGTATATATAAGGACACGTCTATTTCTGTACAAACATGTCATGTCCGTGTATTTAAAGAGCATTAGGCATAGAGTTGGGTTTTTACACAGACTTAAGTGACTCAAAAGTCTCCCTCTCATTTCCTTTTGAAAGGACCATGAGATCTAAGTAATGTAGGTGCTCTGGAAAATTTGCTCTTCAGTCCTTTGTTAGAATCAAGCACTATGAAGCACGGGGTGGTGTTTGGTGATATGAGTTCACCACAAAGCTGTGCTTCGAAGAGCTATTTCCTAAAGCAAAGGAGGATTGCCTTCACTTCTCTTTGGAGTCAGCCTATGCCACTGGCACTGCATCCCTTCCTCTTTTTCAGTGTCCAGAAGAGAAACTGGATTTGTGTATGTGCAAACACAGCTGTCTCATCATATTTTGTGTTCTCTGCTGAATATGAAGAGCTATGGCTGGGAACTTAGAAACCTAAATAACTGCTCTAGAAATAATAGCCCTCCTTTTCTATCAGACTGCATTAAACACAGTCTTTCCAGGCAGTTTCCTACTATTACCTCTGGTTTTAGCCTGTGTGTTTTTTTGTGGATTTTTTAACATGCTGAGGTCTGTTGGGACTAATCCAAAAGAAATCAGCATTTTTTCCAATGAAATTTTTAATGTGACATTGAAACTGATTTTTTTCAATAGTAATTTCATCAAATGAGTTCCTGATCCCAGTGGAGTTCCTGGAGGGGGAGCAGTCAGGCAATACACTCTCACCAATAGATTGGAAATAACACCACTGTAGGAAACCCATATGCATGTTCTGTCAGCTACTCATTGTACAGTTCAAAACATGTAGTTGACTACTCTCTGGCTCTATTGTCTTGGTTTTGGGGTTAGTTTGGTTTTGGGTGTAAGATTTTTGAAGGCCCCCATTTTACTTTTGATGGGAAAGAAAACAAAGCTTGTGGAGATCCATTTTCAGAACCACTCCCTTCCTACTCCCCTGTCTTCCCTAACAGTGTATCTTCCGCTAGGAAGACAAAGAGCAGCCCACTTTCCCAACCTCCCTGATATACAGGAGAGGATATTTCAGACATGGATCAGCATTTTTCTCCTCCCGGAGAAAAAATTTGCCCATGGTTAGGGAACTATGGAGGAGCTTCTTTGGGGAGATTAAGGTGTACAAAAAACTGTGTATAGTAATGAGTGGGCACAAAAAAAAAAAAAAAAAAAAAAAAAAAAAAAAAAAAAAAAAAAAAAAAAGTGATGTACTAGAGTAGACTCTCCTTGGAGAACAACATGATGACAGGGCTCTCCATTCCAGTTCCCTAAACTTGCATGTCTGGATCTGTACATGCTGCCTGCTCTTAGGAACACCTATTTCCCTTTGTACTGCTGTGCAGCTTCTCCTCTGTCAAATTTGAACTGGTGTCTGACTCTCTATCTTCTGACAGAAGGCTGGTTCTCTGGGTAGCAATGCTGAATGCCCATAGCTGGGAACTGTGCTCCAGAAAACCCTCAGATTCCTCACACACTAGTTCATAAAAACTGGAATTTTCAGCAGGATTTTGCATGAAAAAGGACTGTGTATGCCTGTTCTAGGTTTAGTTACCAACAGATAGGAGAGATTTTCCTTGAAGTTATGGTTGCTTTAAACATCAACATGCATTGTGTACATAATATTAGCGAATAAACATTATCTAACCAGATTATTTTCTTCAGAAAGCATGTGACTTCTGTTTTAATAGGAAAGCAAGCCTGTGTGTAGAATGTATACAACACATTGTTACTGACAAATATAAATACACTGGACCTCTAATCTTTTGTGATAAATGTGGGTTTTTTAAACCCACTCTTTTAAAAAAAGTTGCAAAACAGCTCCATTTTCCTCTTCATATGGATCTTCAGTGGCACAAATACAAAAAGGGACCAAAGAGAGATAAAGTTTGAAATACAGGTACAGAATTTTGGATTTATTCTGTGAGATCATCCACTCAGTTATACTTCAAGTTAAAATATTTTGGTTGATGTTGCTTTGGTTCCTGTTCCTTCTTAATTAAAAAAAAAAACAAAAACAAAAACAAAAACAAACCCACCAAAAAAAAACCCCAAACAACAGTATTCTTACTGCAGTATCACTGCATACAGGTACAGCTCTGTTCTAAACCTGCTCTTTGTTATCTAATAACATTTCAATGCTCTGTTCATCTGCAGCTGGATAAGCAATTTGCCTTTAACTCAGAAGACCTGAAGATCTCAGCCTGACTTCAGAGGTGTACACTCTGCTAATCACTGCAGGATGATCTATGATTTCACCAGGAAATTTCAGGTTCAAAGTACTTGTAAATCACTTTAAAATTACTCCAGGTGAAATACAACAAACAGGCATGTCTCTAGTGAATATTTTGGCAGTTAATACTCCTTATTCACAGACAACCACGAATTCAAAGAGAATCTCCACCTAACTTATAAATTGCTGAAGAAAAAACAAAAGATACAACCCCACAAAAAGCACAGCCATCAGTTCCTCCCTTGTGATTTGCTTTGCCTTCCCTCTTCCTTTACTTTGAAAGAATACACTTTACTATACTTACTGGATGAAGGCCAAAGGGACTCTTCACCAGCACACTTCTCCATGAGATGCAAAGTGTTCAGAGTGGGGACTTTAAGATGTACAGCCATCTAACACAGTTGAAATGGCAGAGTCCTCAAGGTAATATTGTAGAACTAAACCACCATAACACTGTAGTTCTGACACTCAAAAAGATAACGCTGCTACCAGTGATTTTCAATTTTTAGTTTGCTCCCAGAAGAATTTCCAGTGAAATTGCAGACTTTTGTGTAGTAAAGCTCACAGACTTGGGCTCCTTTCTCTTCATTGTTTCTTAAAATTAGCTCATGAACCTTGTGAGGCCAAAGAAAATGGTTTACAAATGAAAATCATGGTTGTAAACCAAACATTGGACCTCAGCTCTTAAAGATTACATGCAAAGTATCTTCTGTCTTACTCTCTGAACAAGATGGCATTTTCTTCTCAAGCTTTAGCTTCCAGTTATTTTCATTTCAACTGAAACCATTAGTATTCTTTTTCCTCTACCTCTGTCTTTCATTCCTTCTAACTGCTTGCCTGGAATCGCCTGAACCTCACAAATCTTTTTTGCACCCTCTTCAAACTGAATGTACGTAAGGAAGTAAAATACTAGTCTGCAGGTGTCACTCCTCTGCTGTCTTATCTGATACAGTGCAGAGACTTCATTATCTTGTGAAACATCAAATGCTTTCAAACTGAGCCCTGTCACAGTGACTGCAGTGAATGAAATGCAGAAATGTGAGCTGTGAGGTTTCTCCCTCAATCCTGGAGGAGAGGGGCCTGTTTGTATCCCACAGAAGAATGTCTGAATTTACCAAGCACTCCAGCAATAATGTGCCACACATGGAATTCCCAAGACAAGGTGTAGAAAGATGGTGAAATGCAAAGAACAGCAGGAAACACTGGCTCAGCTTGACAGAGATTGCAACAAAAAAATTGAATAGCAAGAAGTGCTTATTCTTAGTGGTAAAAAATGGTATAGCACTGTAAGCATGTAGAAATCAGTGTTTCTGCATCCAAGGACACTGTAAAATGGAGCATTCGGATGAAATGCACAGCTACAAAATGAAGTCAAGGCAGGACATGGAAAGGTCAAAGCTCTTAACTGAAGGGCAGATTTATTAGAAAGAGTATTACACAGGCTGGAAATTATAAGGAAGTTCCTTTAGGTCAAGATGCATAAGGGAGTCATACATGCCACCCCTCCCTAGCTGAAAGATTCCCACAGGGAGTCCAGGAACTCCAGGGGACATAAGGTTCACATTCCTCACTGTACTTGTGATGCATAAACTTCAGACAGTTTGTGTCAGTCTAGCACCTCATCAAAACAGCAAAAGCCATTGGAAAAAACCTAAAACCTGATAATGATCCTACCGCTTATGAATACATGTGTAGCATATTAAATTTTCATTGGGGAGCTGGCATTTTTTCATTTTGATGCATCTCATTGTTTTCCAATGAATAACACAATGATTTGCGTAACTGATGAAACAGTGGAACCTTGCCAGAAGGTTCGACGAGTTTATCTATTTTCATCTGGGGAAACTGCTGTCAGTTCATATTGCAGCTCTCCAGGTTGAAAATGCATCATTCATCACAGGTGAGATCCTGATCTTGTTTTCCCTCTGTGTTAGTTCAGAGCTGTTCTTCTGACTGCGGTGAAGCCTCTGTGACACTGCAGTACATGAAGGAAATCTAGACTCTATCCCCAACAACTTGCACAGATTTTTGGTTTCCTGTCTGTGCATGAACAAAAGTGTGACCTTTCATTTTACTTTTTTTTTTTTTTTTTTTTTTTTAATAGATTAAAAGACTGAGAAGATATTCTTGCCACAAGAGTGGTAATTTGATATTTTTCTTGATGCATGAATGAATGCACTTCAGTATTTGCATAACAAAAAAGCACTAACCAGTTCCCCACTCCTTCACTTTGTTGTTGGAACTCTAAGATACTCCTTTTTCAGTCAACTCCTCTTTACATGTCTAATCCTACATATAGCCAATAGAGAAGATATTTCAGCTCATATTTTTGAGACTAAAGATATAAATATTTTTTTAAGATGTTACTCATGTTACTCAATCACTTAAAGATAGGAAATAATTCTGAACTTCTCCCTTTCTTAAGCTGCAAAACTGAGATCATTACAATTTTTTTTTGTTCCACACCTTTCTGAAGAAGAATCAGTTCCTAGCGATCCTCATGATCAGTTCCTAGCCATTCTTATAAGCAGGACAGCAACACCAATGGTCTCAGTCAAGCATGGTAAATTGCATAGTTGCCTTTTTTCATGGGGTAAAATGGAAACATGAACAGTGAACTCCTGCCTGACAAAAGAAATGCACGTTTTCTTTAGAAAAAAAAAAGTAGTATTAGAAGAGGTTTGTTCCTCTAAAATCCATTCAGGGTAAATAAAGAAGGTCTGACAACTTCTGAAAAATTCTGGGCACAATCAAAGAAATACAACTGATATCAAAGACTGGACATAAAAACCTTTGGCTAATGTTCAGTCACTATACTTTACTGAATTAATTTAATAGGCTTAAGATAGTCTGGCATGGGCCAAGGTTGGTTAATACAGGAAACATCATCAAGGATTTAGTTGTACTGAGTTATGATAACTCCTAGAGTTTTCCATTATGAAACCTGAAGAATGATCTGCTTTCCTGTTTGTTCTGAAGTTGTCTTGTATTGAAGAGGGATATAACATCCTACTTGATCTCACTGACATTCAGATTCTCTGACCTCAACCAGGACCCATTCATAAGTACTTCCCAAGCAAGTCTGAGATGTGGACATCTAAAGGGTATTACATCTTTACTGCTGTTGCTTCAAAGACAATTAAGATCTGGTCTTTCTTGTTGCAATTAAGTTGCATCAAAAAGGTGAAATTTTAAATTTTACTTTTTAAATTTTTTTTTTTAATTTTTCCTAGTCATCCTATTGCAGATGTTTTCATGAACTGATTTTTCTGGGTAAAACAGATTTTCAGTTCCACCAAGTCCAGACAAGCGATTCAGAGCTGCCCCAGACAAGCAATTCAGAGCTGCCCATAGATAAAGAAAAGTAGACTATTTCAAGACACTAGAGAAGAAATATAACCACAAGTTCCTGAGAAATGGGAGAAAGGAGGTCTACAAAGATCTATTGTCATGGTGGACAACTTTTCATAAAGCTTGAAGGGTGTAAATGGGTCCTTGAAGGTTTGTGAAGGTTTGAAAATGGGTGTAGTGTGTTTCACAGGGTTTTCTTGGTTTAGGGGACCTATTCTTTACAGCAAATTTCTTTTCATGCATTGTCAGTGGCTGTCCTGGTTTCAGCTGGGCTAGAGCTAATTGTTTTATTTTCCTTCCTTCTTAGTAGCTAGAATAGTGCTGTGTTTTGGATTCAGTATGGGATTTGATATGAGAAGAATATTGATAATGTACTGATGGTTTTAGTTGTTGCTAAGAAATCAAGGACTTTTCACATTCTCATGTCCTGCTAGTGCACAGACACACAAGAATCTGGGGAAGAGCATAGCCACAGCAATGGATTCAAATTGGCCAGTGGAATATTCAGTATTATCTAACATCATGCTAAGTATATAGTTAAGGGTGGATTGGGAAACTAACTCGGGTTTTCGGGATGGTGGTTTCAGGATCCTCCTTTCCCTGGAATCACCAGCCGGATATTGGTCAGCAGGTGGTGAGCAATCAAATTGTGCATTACTCATTTGTGTTTTCTATTATTATTATTATTATTATTATTATTATTATTATTATTATTATTATTATTATTATTATTATTATTATTCTATTTTATTTCAATTATTAAATTGCTTTTAACTCAACCTACAAGTGTCCTTACCCTTAACTCTCCAACTCTCTCCCACAGTCCCCAGGGGTGGTGGAGAGTGAGTGAGCGGCTATGTGGTATTTGGCTGCTTGGTGGGTTTAAAACACAACAGTGACTTAGCCCTAGATCTTTGTGTTGGAGTTCTAACCTGAATTAATTTCAAACCTCTCAGATTCATGCCTGACAGCTACACTTCAGGTCAAGTTAGCTGTTTCAGATAAGCATTCAAACCTTCAATACTCATCTGCATCAGAACTCAACTCTGTCTTTTGAAGTTCACTCAGCACTACTATAATATCTACTCCATTCATGAATATTCATCCAAGGTAACAGTAATTGTGATGCTATTGTGTCATTTCTAAATAATTAAAAGCTCTCAGCAGCACCTGTGAAACCTGTCTGACTTTTAAATTCAGCATAGCTATATTTTTTTATGTTTATATTTTATTATATCACAAATACCACCCTGGGAACATGGTCAAACAGATGATTTTGAGAGTTGCACTCTGAAGAAATGAGGAAAGCATAAAAACATTCTGCAGGGAAAAGTAAATTAGAAAGATTGGTTTCATTAGAAGGCACATAAGCTTTTGTGATCCATCTGTTGGCAGTAGCTCTCCTTACTAAATAGACCTGGATGATCAGAACATTGGAATTCAGAAAGCAGGAAATGTTAAAATGTGTACTGGAGAGGGAAAAAAAGAAAAAAAAAAAACCACGCAAATTTAAAATAGAAAAACCTCTGGGAGATAAAAGTTAGGCAGAAATTATAGTTCCAATTTCTTACAATTGTCCCAGTGAGAAAATAGGATCTGCCCTGTGCAAAACAGGTGGCTTATTCTCAACCCACAGATGTCCTGAAGAAAAAAAATTTATGACAGACAGCTGAAGGACATGAGACATAGTGCAGACACTTTCCATCTTCCTGTATCTACACTGCCATGGGTTCCTTCCACATCTTTTCTTGTCTACACCTGGGACAACCTCCTTCAGGAGGATCCTGTACCTATAGCTACTCTGGCAAAGGGGCTCAGCCGGGCTCTCTGTTGCTTTTTTCTGAACCTTGAGTACTTTTGGTGAAATTGTGCTTTTAATGAAGCTTATCCTATTTTTCATGCACTTGTCTCCTCTCAGAGGTAGCAACTCTAATTCCTGCACTGAGTGGACCAGTGGCCAGCTTTGGGCTGGATTTTTTCCCTGTCAGGTCTTTTGTACCCACCTCTCCCTTAGAAAAAGAAAATGATGTCTCAGCTCACTTCTTCCTGGTTTTGGAATACATTTCTTTCTGCAAGCCACAAGCTGCTTTCTGATGACCATCAACATTATTGCTTCTATAGGTCTGAAATTGTTCCACAATATTCTCCATGCTCGTTATCAGCCAACCCTTTTCTCTTGGTTTTAAGTCACCATGGATGTTGTTTCTAATTGTCTGGTTAGCTAGAGCTATGGGAGATAATGAGGCCATTTAGCAATCTTTCCAAGTTGCTACCCTGTGGGGCTTTTATCTCAGCTTCACCCTCTGTTAGACTTATTTCCTCTGTCTGTAAGCCACAAATCTGAATTTTATTAATTTGTATGATTGCTTGCAGAGAACTGCACAGATTCAAGGTAAGAGAGGCACACTCTTCAGAACTACAGTGAGAGAGATAGATGTACAAAAAAGTCCTCTTCCAGAGATGGTAAGGTTATTGGCAGGAAGACCTGTAAATCTACTGGGCCCCTTCAATTTACAATGTATGAAATGGTTCTATGGAAAACTGACTGCAGTCAAAGTTAGGAAAAGATAATTAGAGTGATACCTACTGTAATTTCTGAAGAATATTTACATGGTGGTAAATAACATCATCTGGAATATAAAAGACGTGCTAAGGCATTTTAAATGCCTTTTCACTGGGGATGGGCAATAAGTGGACTGAAGAAAACAAAAATGTTTTGAAACTACTGAAAATGGGTGGAAGGGTATTAGGCTGTTTGTTTTATATGTTCTGCAGGAGTCTGGATGTCAAGTGTATCTGGATGTTTTGGAACTTTTGTTAAGCTTAAATAAATTAAGCTTTAAACTCTGAGAAAAAAAACATTTCTTCAAAATCCTTATGTTAGACTCAGTGTCTTAAAAAATAGGGTTTTCCCGATCTCACAAAATACAGAGCCAGAGCATTAGCTTTAAAGAGGGTAAAGTCTGTGGTTCTTTCTATCTCCAAGGCATTTGTGTTAAGCTGTCCGCATGTCTATATCCTAAGTATGTCTCAGCCATGAATGCTAGCACAGACAGAGGTGATGGCCAGACAGATGGCCTTGTTGCAAAGGAATCCAATCTGCTAGAGCTCTGTATGGAGGAACAGGAAACGACTCTTCTTTCTTCTGCCTTGCAGAATACACACACACACTTCAGTCCCACACTGTCTTGAGGCTAGTCCTGCTGCTTGTGGCTAACAAATTATTTGTTGTGGACTCTTCTCAGGCCAAAAAAAAAAAAAGAAAAATCCACACAGGGCATTATGCTGGACCGGAGGATCATGTACCAAAACTGCTCTTAAATTTCTATTAGAAACACTAGGATAATAATTCTATCCCTCTCTTGCGATCTTGTCTGAAATGGACATCATGAAGGTAGCCTCATTAATATTTCATACTTCAGTAATATTTCAGGCAATATCATATGAGAATAAAGTAAAAATGACCTTCCGAGCTACTTCAGTGACATCTCTCTAACATGGTTGACATGTAAGACACAGATTCATTTTTTAGATGATTAGATAACTGAATTCTTTTTCCCCTTTGATGTCTAGCAGCTTCTTGCTCCCATTTTGAGCCCTAGATGCATAGAGTATAGCTTCCTTACTTAGTTCGGTGGTGAGTTCTGAATTGCTTCCTAGTCTTTCATCAAATATGAGTCATGGCCCAATTCTGCCTTAGACACCTTGTAGAGCTTGAAGTATATAGTTCAGTTTAAAGCCAGTGGGAATATTTCTGTTGACTTCAATAAAATCTTTCTGGATTTTTTTTTTTTCCTCCCCCTCCCTAGTTATAAAACTAAGAAAAACTAATGTATCCTTGACAAGCCTACCTTAAGCCTTTCAGTCTTGTATAGATAGCTTTGCCAATATATTCAGGAGAAGTAATTATTTCCAAAGCACAAGTGGTGTTTTCAGTTGTAACAGGTGCAATATTAACATCATTATGGTGTTATTTCAGCATTCATATATGTAACAGAACTCTGTGCATAGAATCATTTTTTCCTTTTTTTTTTTTTATTTTTTAATCTAAAACTTTTATTAGGCAGCAAGCAGATGTGAAAAGCAATAGAGAAAATTTGTTTCAATTGTTATTTTGCATTTCAAATAGACAAATTCTGAATGTTTTTTATTTAATGCTGCATGATATAGAAATGGCAAATGTTTTTACATTCAGACATGAACAGGCATACCTTCCTGCAATGTAATCTGGCAGGCTTCTGACAGCTGCAGCTCATGATAATGCACCAGTATGTCACATATTTAGTCCAGTGGCATACTTTTTTTAAGACTTTGTCCCTTTCCATTGTAGAATGAGATTTAATTTTGATTCAGTTTACATCATTAAAACTGGCAAAGCAAACCTGATTTGGCCAATCACTTCATTTTATGCAGTTCTTCCCTTTCATTACACCTGACTGAATCAATTTTAACATCCCTGGCAGCAATGTTGGATTAATTCTCATTTTATCCTTCAAGGTACATGCACAGAGCAGTTATACTGGGCTTTTATCAGAGAAGTCTGAGAATTATGCTTTGGTTGTCACTAAATACATTCAAGTAAATTCTCACTGATTATAAGATATTTGCTTGGAGTCAGATTTATGCTACCTACACCATACTAATGTTACTATGGCACACCTATTGCTAGTCTAAACATGAACGTTTTATTTATGAGCATTACCTTCTCTGAGGTCAGTATGGGTTAGCTGTGCGCTGTGCAGTATTTCTTTTGAATTTAAGTGTGCTAAAGTAAAGGTTGAATATCTTAGATTGCTAGGAGATAAAACATTTACAAGTAAGCCTAAAGAAGTTAATAGGCCTATCTCTTTTACAAAATACACCTGCTGCATCTCAGTCTGACTCCAGAGCTTTAAATAGACCAACTTTAGAACTTATGTATAAACTGATATGGTGTGTTCTCATCAGATAAAGTCATATGTTACAGGTTTTTCCTGAAAAAAAATAGCTTGTTCAACAAAATGTAATTGTTGGGTTGAAAACTCCATTTAACAACAGTATTTTGCTGCGATGTCTAATATTTAAACAAATGTTTGATGTTAATAAAAACCAAGTCATAAAACTATATCATGAGGTAATAACATAGAAGCACATCTGTAAACCATAAGTACAGTCTTTCTCCAGTTGAGGAAAAAAAATCCTGCTTAGTCTAGAAAATTTTGATCTGATTAAAAATCAGAAGTGAAAAGTTGGGAATAGAGTCCTCAATAACAGTTGTTCTGATACTAAAGTCTGATAATTTGAGACTTTCAAGGTTATAACTTTATAATAATTATTTTTTATCCATTCATTCTCAATCCTTTGAATCCTCTACAAAAACAGCAGTTAGAGACGTTAAGATTCTAGAATATCCCATTAACAGGATGCAAAATGATGAGCTTTTATGACATCACCACAAATAGTCACACAGTATCACTAAAATAAATAAAGAAAAAGATCATGGGTTTGGTTTGGGGTTATTTATTTATTTACGTAATACTTTTCCCTTTCATTTTAGTACAAATTCTAATATCTTGTTTCATTATTACCTAGATTCATTTAGTCTAAGCCTCCACCCGTCATTACATTAAACATGGAAATGTAAAAGGAGTAACAGGTTCATTGGGTGTTGACATTCATTCAGTAGCATCAGGCAAATGGAGGATTCTACATTGTTGTTTATGTTGATATAATCTACTTTCCTTTGGTGAAAAAAGAATTAATTCTGTCTAACTCAGTTACATGGAGCATCTTTTACTTTACAACTGTCACCTCATATCCATGCATACTGTCATCCACTTTGCACCAATGATATTGAAATTCCATAGTCTATGATGTCATTTAATCAGTTTTGCTTTAATTTAACAGCATTCTAAGCTGAAATTTGCCCTCTGATAAAAATATCATGGATTCTTTAGGCAATTCTAGACACTCATTCAACAAAACTGTTTTAAATAGGAGATATGCCTGAGCAAGAACTGAAAAAGCTGACTGAGGAGTTTAAGTATTTGTCCTGTGGTATGTAGAAAGGTACTTTCAATTTCTCTGCACAAAGTGCTGAGTTTCAAGTATACAGTGAAATCACCTGTAAGGAGGAATTCTCTGTGATGAGAAATTCATATATTTGTAATATAGTGCAGGGATTAAAGTAAACTACCTTCCTACAGAGAATAGTTTTGCCTACATTTTTTCTAATAATGGAACCATACACTGTGCCACCAGGCAAGCCTCTTGTTACTATCAGCAACTGCATATATAACCTGCACAGGATATGGTCACAAAGTTATTATAGCAGTGCAGTATCTTTCTTAGAAACACATCCCTTTCATGATATGCAATATTAACAAAGATTATGGAAATTAATTTGACAGTAGTGTTTTGCAATATTTGATTTCATATATATAGATGAGCTAGTCCAACATTTCCACAAATTGGATTAAACAAAATATTGTTAGATGTGTTTGGCAGTTGATAAGCAAAGTAAACTGGAAAACTGTGTAGTCAATTAGATTTTTGGTAAATGTCGTGGGTTTTTTTTTTCCCTGTACTATAGTTAATGTTTGTCTGCCTTGCTGGGCAAACTTTATACAATGGTGCCTGAAAGAGACCACAGACTTACTTCAAGATCTCCAGTAAAATTTAAAGCTCCATCTCATCAAGTGTCTTTCAGATGGATTACTGTAAATTTTTGGTAGTAGTAATTTAATTTTTCTGATTTAGATTTATCATCAGAAGCCAAGTGCTGCAGTTCTTATTTCTGTATCTTCAACCAGAGCAATACTGCAGCATTCTGGCCTCGCTAATATTACCTAGTAATTTGTTTGTAGCTTTGCAAGTTAGGCAAATATTCTTTTACGTTCTACAGAAGGGAAAAGAAATGTACAAAGGACAGATATTGCACTGGCTTTTAAGATTCAGCTGGAAACAGTGCTGGGTCATCATGTCTAGACTTTTCTTTTGCCAAGAAAAGTTGGACCAGATGGTCCTTGATGTGCTTTCTAACATGGTATTCTGTGATTCTGTGATTCTACAATAATATACTTGCGATAAAATTCATACATGAAAAGATGAAGAGATGTTAAAAAACACACTAATATCTTGCTGTGACGATAGCCTTATTATGTTTCAATGTATCTGATAATAGTATTCTTGTCTACTATAACTCTTTATGTCTTTTATTTTAATGTAAATGCTGTTCTACATTATTCTGACACAAATCCACCCAATTTCTGTACATGTGCTCTTACAAAGGGACATTCAGGATGTAAACAGCTACTGGAGAATATCTATTGGATGTGTCAGAGCTCTGTGATACAGAAGTCTATGTTCCATGTCCAACAAGTACAGGTTTTGTTTGTTGATATGCTTGTTTGTTTTCCACAAGGTATGAGGAAAATGAAAGATGATAAAGATGATGAAACAGGGGAAGCAACTGGAGGGTTATGAAAGTTAATTGAAACTCCACAATATTTGTAACCAAAAAAAGTCAGATACTCAACAACTATAAATCAGCATAATTTTGTGACATAAATAAATTATACTGATTACAGTATGCACAGAAACTTGTATCTTCTGTTCCTATAATGAAAAAGATGTTTGTTTGGGGGTGGGACCATATTGTTAAAGATATGTCTTTCATCAGGCAAAATATCTTAGCAAAACTTCTTTGGAGGCAGTAAATTTCCCTTGGAACTCAAAATAATCCTGTAAGTTGCAGTAGTTCTGTTCTTTGAAGTCCTTGCAGAGGCTAATAATCATGAACAATTTCACACCTCATTGCCAAATGAGAGAGACATGCCTTAACGTAACTATATGCAGTGCTGGAAGCAAAAATCAAAAGACTGGCACTTTTGTCAGACATACTGAAGAAGATACAGCACTTTGGAGTATTCTTTTTCCATAGTAGCAGAACTTACTTTTCCTTCACTACTATACATTTGACCTTAAATAAGTAGATAAATATTGGAAGTCTGATTTTAAGAATGATGATTATTTCTTCTTGGTAATCATCCCAAGAATCACACTTCTACATACTTAGACTAAATTTAAGCTCATTTAATTCACAGACTTCAGTGTGGTACCTTACAATTTATCCTCTGGTAATTAAGTGAAGAAACAGGCTTTCAGCATGGCTGCAAATAACTCACATGAACTTCAGTGGGAATTTTGTTTTGCAGAGTTAAGACCCTGAATCTAGGGGTGTAGGTGCAGCAGACATCTTCTGTGAGGCCAATGGGTGCCCCCAAGAGCTGAGGATGCTCAGAGCTCTTCAGGATCAGCCCAGCACCTCCCAGTGCTGTGTCCTGATACTGATGGGCAAAGTTTCCTCAGCGCTGATAATGAAAGGCCGGGCTATTAAATATCATGGAGCCACTGAGCAGTAAAGCAGTACAGCATCAGAGATTTTACTATGAATATTAAAGAAATGTAATGAGCATCAACCTGGGATAAGTCATTAATTTGTTTAACAAAAGAGAGGAAGACAAGCAGATTGTATCACAAAAGGGAAAAATACCTTCTTAAAACCAAATAGAGTATTCTTGTGATTATTTAGTGGTTTATTCTATCCCTGTGACATCCTTCAAAAATTAACTGATGCCTCCAAGCATTCAAGTAATGGTGCTCTCAAAGCTGTGTTACCCGCATAACTCAGTGAAATCCATGGGGGATCCTTAATACAAACAGAACCCTGGAAAATGTTGTGGTCATCATCAGCACACCCAAAACTGCAGTAAAAACAGACAGAATTTATGGTAGAGAGTGTTTCAACTTACAGTTAGCTATTAGATGGAATTGTTCGCATTGCCTTCTTCAGTGCAGCATAATAAAAGTCAGCAATTTATTTACATCTGTATGAGAGAAATATCATTTGGGGAGCAGTTTGTTAAATAGCTGTAAACAGCATTTTTACTACCCCCCTTTGCAATGCTCTATATCACTTTGGTTTGGTGGAGAAGAGTGAGGCCACGCAGCTTTGCTGTCTCCTGCCCCTGTGGCTGTAGAATCCATCCCGTGGTTTCTGGGGTAAGGTGTAGGAGCAGGGCTCTCCATGCCTCTGCCACATTTCTATTCACATTGGCATCTCAGTTCCTAAGACAGCTAGAGAGTTAAACGGCTGCTAAATACTTTGCTCCTTATCAATCCTTTGTTTTGGTGCTCAGGATCCCCAGTAGCCAAGAACGCATCAACTTTTGAGTCTCAAATATATCTTATTTCTTGATTTTCTATTTCTCCCCACCTTTTCAGATGAGTTTTACGGCTGTATTCCACATATGCACTATTTGCCTTTCTTCTTAACATTCTTCATCTTACTTCCAATTACACATCCTTTCAGTCTCTGTGTTATATATCTTTTCTCTATGTTCCCATTGCTATACCCAATCTCTCAGTGGGCTGCTTTTCGGTACAGCATGCAGTTTATCACACACATGCACACACAGAAAAATTGCATCCCCTCTCCCCCAAAAAAGAAGCAGAAGGTGGGGTGAAGTCCATCCCTCTGACAGTGGGACTTCATCGAACAAAGTATCATTATCAGCAGCCTCATCCATCCACTGGATGGTCTGTCCATGTTAACTTTACAGACATGGAGAGGGACTTGGGAGTAACAACATTAAAAAAATCCTCTTTAAATTTACTCTAGGGCACTAAATACATATATATGTATATATATTTAGATAAACAGTCATTCCCATGTTTTTTGGCTACAAATAGGAATGATAATGATGGTACAGCTGAAATGTGTCTCCCCTCCCAAAACAGAAAAACTGACATCCTCAGAGATTCCTCTCTCAACAGCATACCAGTTTTGCCAGAACATCTTTTTCCTCTGGTATATTGCTTTGCAGCAGTCTCCAGTTTTCGTATTGGTCTCCTGAGCTATACAATAATGAAAACCTAGAATAGTTTATAACAACTAGTATAAATTTTATTTATTACTGAGTACTGTAAAATAAGATTGCCTAGAGGTCATAGTCAATGTCATATCCCCTTCCACCATGGACTGTGCAAATCCCTGATAAAATGAGCTTATTGACCCTGAGATTTTAAATAAACAAGATACAGTGTGAGAGGAGGAAAGATATGTCAGCCCTGTTTACATGCAAAGAACTGAGAAATTAAGAGGCTTACCAAGATAGAAAGATCATCCATAGAGAAGTCTGGATTTGAAGCAAGTTTCAGAAAAACTACTTTTCTTCTTGTGGACATGTCAAATATATTTGAATACTTTGTTTCTGAAAAGAGCAAAATAAATAAAATTTGAATGACACAATATAAGAAGAAATTTATATATATATTTTGTAGCAGAAAACAAAGCAAAAATATACAAGTTTCTGAGTAAACAAAGGCTTATTTTGTCAGCTGCTGCACTCAAAATATGCCAGGGAGATATAAGCCTCTGAGCTTCTGGGACACAAGATTTTGAAAACCTACAATGTTTTCTGGAGCAGGACAAATCTCAGATATATTTCCAAATTTGGTAAACAACACTCTGTATTTTCAGTTTTGCTTTATTTCAGCCTGGTTAGAGAGGACTGACTAGTTAACCTTAGCCCAATTGAAAGGGTCAGTCAAGATATAACTGCTAAGATATAACTACACTACCTCAACACCTCCATGAACCTATATCATGCATAGATGGCACATCATGCCATGAATGTCACTGCATGACCATGATTGCTAAAAATATATTATGTGGTCAGATATGGAACAGGGGATCAGTACCAGAATTGTACTAGAAGATAAAACATCAACATTTTGCAGAAAACAATGGGTATACAAATACCAAACAGAAACAGGAGTATAAACAAGAGCAGATGCCATTTTTTTCCTTGAATGACAGTGGGGAGCCTCCACTCTCTCCTGTCATTTTTCAAGCTGTCAGGGAGGGCTGACTCCAGCTGGATCAAATGTCATCCAGAATTACCAACCAGAAACCAGAACCGATACAGCTGTGCAGACTTTAACAAAGACAAGCAAGCCAATAAGGATATGAAGGAAACATCAGGTATATCTCACTCAAATGTACACAACTGTAATTGCTGGGGCAGGTGGGGGTAGCTTTCTGCCTGTACAACTGTACCCTGTAATATGTGCAGTGCTAGAATGAACTACAGGTGAAGATGTATCTTGCAAGTGAGAGAGCCCCTAACACCAATCATGTGCAAATATTTGTGTGAAAGTTTTCATATTTATGACAGCAATTCAGCTTAGTCTATCCCTCATCTGTGGGGCAGCCTTGCTTTGTCTTGCATTCCTTAGTTCAAGAGGATTGGCAAAAGGCCTGCTAGCGTATGCTGTGGCTCATATATGTGGAGTTTCTGCCCATGTAAGTTAGGGAGTGGTGGGAGGTGACATAAATACTCGTTTCTACTCCCACAGTGAAACAATTGACTATCCAGACCTTAGATTTGAGAAACACTCTCAAATCCCACAGGATATCTATAGCTTTAAGTACTTTATAGAGATGTAATTTGCTCAGAGGAAACTGCTCTGACAAGGAGGAACAACTGTTTTTGAAAATGTAATTTTAAAATGCTCCGCAAAGAGTGGCTATGTCTGAGCACTGATGTGGAACCAGCAGTGGTCCCAAGACACTCCTCAGCTCCACAGGTCTGGGAATGGAGGTGAAGTGAATGACATGCTTACGCACGTGCGAAGTATGGATTATAAATTATCTGTGGGATTTGTTTTTCCAGGCATGTGTTGTTCCATAAAATTGTTCCATAAAGTTCTCACCAAGCACAGGAAACTCTAGCATGAAGACATTCCCAATTTCACTCTCTGCCAGCTGAGGAGCTCTGACAAAGATTCCAGTTACAATCTAGATCCTGCCATCACTTACACCCATAGAGAACTATTAAGTTTAATGGGACTGTACAAGTCTAACTGAGGTCAGAATTTGGCCATATTTATTTTCCACATACATCCATAGTTATAGTTCATAACTCTGGGAAAAAAAGGTTTTTAAAAAGCTTTTGCTTTCCTATAAGAATTCTTATTTAGCTACATGACTTGGATGTTGTTGTTTAACCTCTTTATTTTTACCCTTCATCTTAAAAATTAATAAATGACAGTTCTGAGGGACAGAAGAAGAGTTTATTAAGCTTTTCTGTAAGGGTGAGGATCCAGCCAACTTGTCTTCTCTCTCTTGTATTACAAAAGGTTTTGCCCATCCTTGTTGAGTGTTGCGTCATGTAAATGTGACCATTATCTAGCCAGATGCAAGGTGAAAGACAATGGCCCTATTTCTTTATTCAGGATCTTGCTTGATTTTTTATTATTATTATTTTTATTTTTTAAAAAAGATTCAGGCTTTAAGAATACCTTCAACTTCAGACTGATTGATTGATTGATCGATGATGTGTGTCCATGATTTGCTATCCATATTTTAACAGCTATAGATCAATGCAATATCCTCTTATAAATCAATGTAATATAGTCTTATGTAGTCTGATTTCCTCATTAAGGAAACCAACTTGCTTTGTTTACTCTGTTTTGTAGCACATTTGTTAAATCATTCAGAATTTTCTTTTATAACCACAGTAAAATAAACCCCAAATTCTTGTACTTTAACATTTCTCTTCTGGGACAGCACATATTTCAGCAGATCTCTGCATTTACCAAATGTTTCTTTCCCCATTTCTTTTCTATGCAGAAAATCAGTGACAGGACAATTTCCTTCAGAACTCTGTAGTTTATTGAATCAGAATGAAAAAGAAAATCTAGTGCAAAGTTTCCCAATTTATTAGAAAAAAAAATTTTTTACAAACTTGCCTAAGTCACTTAGAAACATGAAAATAGTTGATCTTGATTTCTAGTGGGTGGTATTTTCAAAGCCTAAATGACTATAAATAACTCACAGAAATATGATGATGAAATATTTTGCCACAGAATAATACTTATCCATCGGAGGTCAAAATGAGTTAGTGTTACCAAATTGCCAATACAATTGGCAGAGTTCTGTGGTAACTGTGAGTTATGGCACTGCCCAGAGATGCCTTCCACAATTTTCTCTTTTGTCTTGACTTTATATATTAAAATATATTTACAGCAGGAAATGAATATGTTTCCACCACCTGGCCTTTAAAAATCTTCCCAGTTGAAGAAAAAATGCTAATCATGCTGCCTCATATTTAGGGCTCCCATGGAAGCTAGACATGGAAGCAATTTTAATCAAAACTGAGGGTCAATGTCAACACTCTAGTGAAAGATGATAAACCACCAAACTTCAGGAAACCAAGGGGAAAAAAAAAAAAAGAAAACATGGAGATAGCGAATGTTTTGTTATCTTAAGTGATAGACAGTGAAAATGATGGCTAAATAAAAGTGAACGAACACATAAATACATGGATTTGACCTTTTTTATTGTTTTACCATTACTTTCCACAAGGACTCTCTTTTTCTGCCAAGATTTGTAAGCAGATAGACTTTGAGGTTATCAGAAGCATGAAGCAATGAATATTCATAGTCATGAGCCATATTTTCACTGTTCAGATATTTGCTATTACTGCTGCTGCAATATGTTTTATGATATAATATCTGTATGATGTTGCAAATACTGAGAACAACCTATTTACCCAAATGAGTTAACTTGCTGAATATTTTGGTTTTTCTTCTTTCATTCACATGATGATTTAAAAATTGGTTTGATGAGCTGTTTGCCACTGAGAGTTAGCAATAATGAAAGCAACAACAGATATCCTCAGCCACCAGCTAATGTTATAACCTTAGGGAAAAAAGAAATAAAATGTTAAAATCTAAGTATTCCCCCATCTCTTCTACCTTACAGGTAGATCCTTTCCAGTTACAGGTAATGATCAGAAGAACTTGTAAGTATAGCATTTTGTTTATTCATTCTTCAGTACATCCAAAGAGACAGCATCAGTGACTTAATGATCAAATTTAGCTTTATATGGGAACCTTGTAATTTATATTTCTGAACCAATGAAAATAATGCATCCTTCAGAAAGCTAAATCCAAAGGAAAGAGTAGGAACAAAAAAAGGAAAAAAAAAAAAATTATCCAGTGTTACTTATGGCAATATGACTCAGCAACACTTTTAATTTTCAGTCTAATGAGAATGCATATATACAGGGTTTGCCAATTACTAGATTCTAATAAACCCTTTTCCTAATCTTTGCTTCCTGTTGGCTGTCTAAATGAAGAGGTCTGCTGTAAAAGAGCTGGGATGTCCTTTGACCTCTGAGGACATCAAAATGAAAGTTGTATCTCTGAAAGGTTAACTAGCCTGTGAAGTACAGACCCCTTTATTTTTTTTTAATACATTTTACATAGCCCAAGATTTAACCTATTCTGGGTCCATTAATCAATCATAACTCATTGCTAATTAAGGGTTAGGCATACCAATAACAGTTCTGACAGCTGATATGCTAAAGGTAATTAAGTTGTTCTAATTATTTTTTAACATTAAATTTATTCTCATGGCATACCTAGAATGCCTTTGTAACAGGGATTCTGATACTAAAGAGCTTTTATTAAGGACAGAGGGAAAAATTAGAGTCTACTTTGAGTTTAATCAAATTATTACTTTTTAATTCAGTTTTTCCATATATTCTCTTTTGAAGCCCCTCTGCAACTGGGGGATTATTCTGAAGAAATTATTATAAAGGAGAGGAACTCAGTACTACAAAATGTTATTTTTTGCTTGTCTGCAATAGAAAATTACCTACTAGTAGAACATCTTACCAATAGGAGGCCTCTAAAAGTTAAGGGCTGGTATTTTACTTCCTAAATAGGGATATTCACAGTAGCTTGGTGGGGGTTAGTAATTATATAAGAAGCCAGTTTAAATTATAAAAACATCTAAATTCTGTACTTTCCATGAGCTTGGGGAATTTGGTTGATTTTGTTATATAACACAAGAGGCCAAATATGACAACTATTTTCCATAAGTCACAACGCTTGAAGTTGTTCTGATTCAAAGTTTTTTGTTAGGGTTATACCTTATTAGTGTAGGATTAAAATCAGAAATTGCAATGTATTGAAGGTTAGTTGTAGAGCAAAAGTCTCTAACAGGCAGATAAAAGAGATTAAATTACAATCTTTCTTATTTCCTGGCCCCTACGAGGAGAGGAGAGGAGAGGAGAGGAGAGGAGAGGAGAGACACTCCATGGTTTTTAGCTATAATCATGTCATTTTGTATTCTCTATTTTTTATAAACTGCTAAATGGAGATAATAACCCTTGTTCTAAATATATTCTCTTTTTTTTTTTTTTCATCTGAAGCCCATCATTTACAATAGAAGCACCTATGTGAACTCTTATTTAGTTTACTTTTTCAAGGTTTTTGAGGAATTAGAGGGGAAAAGGACTTTGGATAATTGTATAGATCTAACGATACTTACAACAGACAAAAAGGCAACAAAAATGCATGAAAAGAGAAGGATTATCGCTGGATGCTTTGGGACAACTATTAATGTGTTTCCTGTATTAATCATCAGAGTGGCAGATTGCTACTTTCCGACTGTTTACAGATGACCATGGTGGGTTATGAACACGTATGTAAATATTTTTGTAAGTACCAGCTTTTGAAATGTTTCAGTATTCGTCTTCTCTTTTGAAAAAGTAAAATACCATATCAACACAACACAAATTTTGCACTTACTCCATCTGAAAACACTGAGCGTAGAGCATATCTAAGCAATTAGTAATGTATTTGCAGCACATTCCCATGTTTAGCTTCATCTCTCTTCTCAAATACAGTGTCATATATTGTAAGTAAGAGAAATGGCTCAGCACACAGAAACTTGCCAGGCAATTAATTTGAAAGCAGTCAACAATTCATCATTTACCTCTTCAATTCTTTTTCTTAAATGCTTTTAATGTGCCTGCAAAATTCTTTAAATTGCTAGTGGCTATGAGCCTTTCTCCCTGGTCTTTCCCCAGATAGGTTTCTGCTGGGGTTGATTTTTGTATCTCCTTACTGTTGCATCTTGATTGTCTCATCCTCAGATAAGACAATTTCAGCTATCTCACTAAGGGAGGTTTCTGAAGAGAGAGTAATAAAACTCATCTTCTCATCTGGAGAAAGTCCCTCCTTTTTCTTTTAGGAGTTATGACATACTTACTGTTTCAAATTGTAAAACTTTTAAATCAACTATTTGATCACTGAAACTGGCTGTCCTGTTAATTTCCATTTTTTTTTTAAGACTTTAGATCAAGTAGAAACAAACTCAATGTGTGCAAGAAGCATGTGGCCACAGTTCAGTGCAGTACTTAAACATGTAACATAGCTTCAGAAACTCAGGTGCCTTGCCCTTAAGCTACTTTCGTGACTAAGCTCAACCACAGGTGTAAGGTCCTTGCTGAATCAAAATTTAACTGTAACACGTGCAAGGCAAACAATGCCAGGAATCATTAGATCCCCATTGATGCCCACAAGCCAGCTGAAGATTCAGCCCAATGGCCTCTGTTCATAACCCTGATTCGTGTAACTAACAACAATGCAGGATTGTTCCTTTGGGTCTCCATTTTGTTACTGCTGTTATGCATGCAAATCCTTTTCAGCACAGTTTATCTCCCCTTACTCTTGCAATCCAAGAGTTAGCTTGATCTAACGTAATTTTCTAGGTTGCTTCTACAGTCAATAAAAAGTGATGAGTATCTTGGAGAGAAAGCCTGGATAACTAGCCTGGATTAAGTTTTACAAATGTTAGGTAACAGGAATCCTACTCCTTGCATTAATTAACACTCCATCCTAAAGTATTCATTTCTGAGTTCTATTCTAGAATCGCATTTTTAAATATTGGATCATAATATAGTGTGAATGTTCCTAAAGATTAATAAAGTGTGCAACATTTATTCAATTTATTTTTATTTTTGTAATTCTGTAATCAAAGGTATGCTCTGAATGATTACTTCTAAATATGAAACCTGAAATAAAGACATCAAGAAACAGAACAATTTGTAAATGTCACAATTTGCAGCATGTAGATGGCAAAAATAAAGTTACATTAGATATTTATGCATACAGAAAAGGATTTAAAATATACCAGAAACTCTGAGCAAAAAGTTTTACAAAAAACGTAATCCCATTCCTGCTGGCTTGTCACTTAAATGTAACACCTCTCTCCCTGGACAAGCTGTTGGCTCCGGGTGTGTGGAAAAGGGAAAAGGAACCAAAGGGAGGGGCAGCTGCTTCCTCCACTGGAGATATCTTTTGCCTTGGAGACCAAATATTGTGAAATTCTTGCCAGTCAATTTATATCAAAAAGATAGTGTAGTAACAGAGGAATTGCCAGACCAGGTCAGATCAGCGATATGTCTGGCCTGGTAGCCTGTCTCTAGGTCTGACCAACATCAGATGTTTCACAAGAAAGTGTTCAAGTCTGTATGATGGACAACTATATATGACTGATAAATTTTTTATGAATCTTGCTAAAGTCAAGGCCTTAATTAGATATTATTGGCATGAGCTCAAGAAACTAAGCAGATATTTATTGTGTGAAGTACTTTCATGTGCTGGATTTTTACTTTTTTTTTTTTAATTTTATTTTATTTTTATTTTATAATACCAAAGCATAATAGTGAAAAATAACTTGATTTACTTTCTCTTATATCCTTACTTATCAAGTGTCAGCTGTAAAAAAACCCCAATTGTGTGTGGAGCAGGGAGGAAGCGGGGAATTTCCATGCTCTGAAACTATGAGGGTTTTTAGAAATTCTTGAATCTGTCAGTTCAGCACATAGTCAGGTCAGACGGTTTCAGTGCTGTAATAATGAAATGTTTTGCTGTCCCCTGAACCCTGTTGGTGACAATAGTATTCCATGCCTGGCAAAATGGGTAAATGTTTAAGGATGTTTTTTCAAACTAAATTGGAGAACACTTTCCAAAGACATCGAAGGACTTTTATCATAGATTTGGCTGACAGTGAAGTGTCTGTTAATGATGTAAAACTTGAGAGAAGCATCTTTTTATTATTTTAAGTCTGAATAGAGAATAATTTTTTAATCTTTTTTGCAGTTTTCTGCTCATTACTTATCTAAAAAGAGCAATTCTAAACTTGTCATTCAGTTAAACTTGTCATTCAGGTTTTAAAAGAAGGACTTGACACAGTTTGGGGTTTCATAATTGGAAACACCTCAGGCAAGGGGTAAGAGGAAGATGGAGAGAGAGGATGCAAGTTTCCCCACTTCCAGTCTTGTTACCAAAGCAGGTAACAGGGCTTCTGAAGTCTTGCTTCTCTTGGGACTCCTTTTTAAGCATTTTGACAGATGGTCCTATACAAGCTCCTGAAGGAAGACCTACTCCCAGCTGCCCTCCAAAGTGTCAGTCTGGGTCTGGGTGCTCCTGTGTAGGGTTGGAGGGGTCTATGCAGCAGCAACACCAAGGGCAACCTCAGGTCTGGAAGTGCAGACCCCTCAGACCCTTGCCTTAACTTTCTGCTGCCACCCAGTCACCTCAGTTTTCCCTTCTATTTTTTATCCAAGGACTGTGACTACTTTTTGAAGGGAAAAAAAAAAAAAAAAAAAGTAATAAAAGCTGCATTGATCCCCCATGTTTGCTTATCATTTTGCTCTGGACACCTAACCTGACACAACTATCTATTTATTCTTTTTGTCTAGAAGAAGAGATGATAACAGTAATCACCTTGTTCTGAAAATGCCACATGCAGAAATACAATCACACATAGTACCTTGCCTTATTTAGTTGCATGAGGCATTGAATATTTGGCTGACTCTCCGTCAGTTCCACTGGGGTCACTCCAGATTAACATAAATGTAACATTTTCTCTCCTCATTTATACCTACTGTGGTGATGTGTTGAATACTAGCAAATTCTGCTTGTGTTATTGCCCTGACAGGGCTGAGGATCCCATAGCCAAGACAGATTGACGAGGTCTGTCCTGGAGCTGCTATTGAAGCTCATCTACATAATTTGCCTTTTTCCTTCATTTAATTGTAGCAAGTTGTAACTGGAAATGCTGTGGAATTGACCTGAGGAGATAGATACACCTTCTCTTCTCAGGCACAAAATGGGTCTTCTGTCCATCAGCTGGATTTTTGTGTTTATTGAGAGCTGCTATATACACTTATTCTACAAAATGGCTATCCTTTTGCTTCTGTAAATGACATCCGTATTTCTCCATCATTCAGGTATACTTCGTTCATGATTTGGTACCTATGGCATCCTATTTTACGTCTTAGATAAACACAGTCCCCACTTCAGAGCACAGCACCATAAAACGTTACAGAAACAGACATTTATATAGGCAAAAGCTGAGGCCTTCCTCATGTAGATGGCCTTGGAATATTATTTTCCACCCTCTAAAAGCATTTACAAATGTTTTCAGTGAGGATACTTCATTTTTCATATTTGCTACTGATGTGGAATGTTAGCTTTTGATGCAATTTAAAACTGAGAGTCTTCATGTGATGTTCACCCAAGCTTTCATATATTAGTTTCAAAGCTGTGATTTTAAAATTAATGGAAAATTTAGACTAATTTATTTTTTGATCTGTATTATTAACAATAACTCCTGCTATCATATAACAGACACTAGTTGAACATGACTAGTTACAGGGTGGGTTTTGTTTTGTTTGTTCAAAAAACATAACCATGTGGGACCTAAATGTGAAACAAAAATGGACCCATGATATGTATATGTTTAAAAAAGTGGCAAACACTGACACAGAATTAAGATCAAGATTTTGATGAGGTTTTTCTCCTTTCCCATTCTTGCCTAGAATCTACCTGGAATATCTCATGCTCTATTGTAAATGACAGGGTTAAGTTCCTGCTTTCTGGTTCAGGAGGCATGTAACAATGCACAAAAATGCTTTCTTTCCAAGTTTAAAGATGTTTAAAAGTTTCATCATGTTGAAGGTTTGTTGGGATTGGGTTTTTTGTAATTGCAGTAACAATGGATTATTAAATGCCCTTAATCCTAGAAAATATATGTAAAGATTATCAGTAAATTCATTTTGGTTGAACATACATTTGGTTGTCTGCCTTAACGTATTTCTCTCTGCAAAAGACACAAGTTTTGAAACACAATAATAACTAGGTAAGTAATATTGACTCTGTTTATAACTGGAATACATTGCACATTAAATAGTACGTATAGACCTATAGTTACAAATAAACACATATATAAGCATATATATAACAACAAATGGATTTGAATGTCATACTGAACGTGGTGGCGAGCCCACCGACCTACTGTCCAGACCAAGAAGGGCAACAAACGCTGGGTGTACTCAGGTCATCTCCCAGCTCAGCCATGGAAGTGAGGTACCATGTGAGGAGTGCACACTGAGTCTGCAACCCCACACCAAGAGCAGCAGAAATCATCCACTTTCCATTGCATTTCAGGAGTTTTGGCTGGGACCAAAATACGCTTCCCACTAACAGTTTCAGGACCATACCATGCATATAGAAAAGGAGATGTCATTATATTCCTCCTAGGGAAAAAATATTATCCTTTTTCTTCCTTTTCAGACAGCTTACATTTATGCATTCCTTCTGATTTTTTTCTTGTGTCTAATTTTATATTTATTTACACTGAATTTCATATGACATTTTATCACCTATCACTCTTACAGAGTTAGACAGAGTTCAACCCTGTGAGTCACATTTAGCCTTCAATGAGCAAACTGCAAAGAGCAGCTGCATTGCTTCAGCATGAACCAGCCCTGATACAGATGGTCTCAGGACCTCCAGACAGTTCCCAGCTTTTCCCTTGGTATTGGGGTTGCAGAAGGGCTTCATGTGTTACCAGGACTGCTACCTAGATCTACCATCACTGGCTGGATTTTTCTAACTAGGTTCAAAATGTCAGAAAGTGTTCCTGCTGCACATGAAGACAGGAGAAAGAGGCTCAGCTAGCAGCCTGCTGACCTGACACTGCCCCCATTTACCTGCACTCTCACAGGAAGGGCCACGGGTAACCAGAGTCCATCCTGCTCTGCCTGTCTGTTTTTTGTGAATTAAATGTTTCTGCTACATTGGCCAGAAAACCCCTGATAGGGTAACAGGGGTATTTCTTAGAAAACAGTTAACTGAAGTCTCTCCAGACAAAGGAAGCTTTGTTTGTGCAAGGTTTTTTAAATTTTTTTTAAATACAGGAAAATACCTCAAAATTTTTAATTAAAAAATCCTAACCACAGCTAATCACAATAAGATCACATTTTTTTCTGACTAAACTAATTTGTGGAGATTGTAAATAAATATATTTGCAGCAGTTTTGGGGCACTGTTAATAATTTTTCCTATTTCTGATTTGCATCTGTGTGATTTCATTAACTGATAATTGCTTTTGATGTGGAAAGCAGAAAGGAGATAAATGGCTCATGAATCAATAAGTGATGAGATTTCAGAGTCACTTATTGATTTTTATCTCCAATTTACTCTGCATTGAATTTAATTATAGCCATTACACTTCATTTGTTTGAAAAAAATGCAGACAAATATTTGCATGAAGTTTGTTTAGTACTATTATACTTCAGCTGTTTTAAGATAAGTTATGACTTTTGAGCTGGAAAAACCATCACTGAAATTCCTGTGTTGGGAAAATATCCATTTATATCATCCCTTAATTATTGTCTGGAAACACTTGAACAGCTTCATGAACATTTATTAGAAAAGTAGTCTATATAGAAGTTTTCATTACTGTAGTAGTAATTCTAAGTTGTTTTTTGGGGTTTTTTTATTTCAGTGTTAGGCTCACCTGAAAGTGTATTTTGAGTCAAAAAGAACTATGCAAATAAATAAATACTAGTATTACTTAGTATGGAACTACTTGTTCCTACATTTTGAATGTGAAACATACTGATTTTTCACTTCATATTTTAAGACTAAATTTACCTAAATTTAAATCTGTAAAGTAAAAAAGTCTTAATCTGAAACTTTTGCTTTCTGAGTTTCAAAACATTCTTAATTTAATCTAAAGCTATTTTCTTCAAGTATTTGGGTTGGTAAGAAAATGGAAATATTTTTATTCCATTGTGATCATATGTTTTTGGATATAAAACAGAAAGAACACTTTTTTGCACAGTGAAATACAGATTTACTTATATAGATGCAAGGTTTTTAAAAGAAACTGATAATTCTGCTGTCATGTAAAAGATTTTCTTACCATTATGGCAAGTTTTCTGCTAAGCCCAAATTTGGTGTTATCACTACATTCCAGTAAATTGTGTGTTAGAAACATCAGCCTTGTACAAAGATTTAGTACTTTTTATTATTGATTACATACAAGAATCAGTTTTATATAATATGACCCCAGTATATTTTCTATTGCAGAAAAACCTTCCTGAGGGGACCTCTGATAGAGGAAAATTGCCAAAATTATGATCATGGAATTACATCCCCTTGATTCCTTGAGAATCATGGAAATGACACATAGTGTAAGATGTCCAGTTTCAAACATGTAGGGTATCACAAACTAGAAGTCTGACAACTCTGATGCCTTTTTTAATTTTTGAAAGCAAAACTCCTACTGATTTTACATTTTAAAATATATTGATGTTTTATAGGACAAACTGCTTTCTAAATGTGATTCAGGGTTTTTTTTATTCATTTACTCTCTCTATGATAGTAATTTCATGTGTCTAAATTCCCTTCAGAACATCCCAGCCCCAGCATATTTAGTGCTCGTTTATGCATGAGAGTCCTCAATTAGGAAACGGAGAATCAAAGTTTTAGCCCTATCATGGGAATGGAAAAGCTTAAAAAGGAGTGTATTTTTAACATCTATTAGTAAGCCTTGTTTCAGAGTGAATTAAGATCAATCGGAGTACTTCCATGTATTTAATTTGGCTGTGAAGGAGCTCTATGAGCTGATACTCGTGACAAACACCCATGTAACTTTATATATTAACAGAACTATATTACGTGTTAAAAATCCATCAATTATTTTGTACTGACAGGGAAATATCAAATACAGTAGAAAAGTTAAATTGTGGTGTGGGTTTTTTAAACTAGAAGTTGCTTTTTGGTAAAATCCAAGATTATTCAGGGTGATAGAGAGATAGAGACTCTTAGTCTGTTGAAAACTTTGTATTTTTATTAAAAAAATCTTCCCCCCGAAGTTTTGAGGGTAAAATCTTGAAGATGTGCCCAATGAAATTCCACAAAATACTGTTTATTCTTCAAAATGCTTCTCAAGGAAATCTTGTTTTCTGAGCAACCCTGGCAATATATTTACTGATTTTTTGCATAAAGTATGGAAAGGAATACAGAGATTTTAGTTTGCTTGTAAAATTTCACAGAGATATATGTTTCTAAGGACACCCATATACAAATAACATATTTTAATTTGATTCAAATAAAATAATGTTGATGATTAAAATGGTTGTCTGGCAAATTTTACTTGTAGATGAACACTTAATTAAAACCTGTTTAGAAACTTCTGAGCATACATTATACAGTGTGGTGACATGTTCTTCTCTAGATTGTTTTGGCACTTTTTCTATTCATGCCTCAAACTGTTAATAACACTTTAACCTCATTTCCTAAGAAAAGGAGTTAATGGATGACATTTCTCCACATAATGTGAAGGAAAGATTGATTTAAAAAAAAAAAAAAACCCACACAAAAACCAAACAAACAAACCCACAAAACCCCCTTTGTTATGTCCTCGTCCTCTCTTCTGCATCTGTTATTCTTGACTACTTCATAAGACTCACCCATTCTCCCTCAGGCTATCAACTTCTCATATAGTAAATTATTTTGTAATTTTTTTATCACTTCCAGTCTCTTCTCTACAAATTCCTTCCTGCCTTTCCTGCTTCTCTCTTTTATATTTTACTATACTCCTTTGTTTTTCTTCCTAGTCTGGATTTCTGAACAGATTTAACCAAGTTTCAATCCTATGTCTAGTTTTTTCCAGGCTTTCTGAAAGGTTTCTAATATTTTTTAGCTTTTCCTATGCTTCTCTCAAGAAATTGGATATTTACATCCCTAAATGTAGACTTTTCTGCTCATGCAATTCTCACAGTAAGTCTCAAGAATATAGTTAAATGTTGTTTTGAATTTTGTCTGTTAAAATTATTTTCCTTCCTTTTTGCCTCCCTGTGTCGAGGACTGGAATTACGATCAGTGATATAGGTTACTTTATACTTTTCTGCCCCCAAATTCAAGCAAACTGTTGATTTCAGCTGTAATTCCTTCTTGAATCAATGTCTCTATGTCATTTTGGACTGAGAGAAGAATTACCTCTTACATACAGTAAAGCTAGTTGTTCCAAAGTGATTATTTAAGCTGCTGAGACAGTGCTTCTCTAAACAATTTTCTGCTATAGTAATTGCCCTTTTTCCATGCATGCAGTCATTCCCCCATACCATTCTGTTGTTAGTTGTTTTTTTGATCTCCCTTAGCAAATATTCAATATTGTCATCATTGTCACAAAACCAGGAATCCAACTCGACTAATATGTTTGAATTCTGAGAAATAAAGTTAGTAAATTGTTGTAAAGAACCCACTCTTTTCATCACAAATGCATTTCTTGCCAGCTGGACCACAGCTATTCACTCAAGTGGGCCAGAGAAGGAAAATCTTTCACCACTTTCTGCACTGTTCAGAGTGTTTCAGCCTTCCCATGCCACCCCTTCACATCAGGGAATTTTGGAGGAAAAATGGTGTGAAACCCTGAGACATGGGTGGCTGGGCATGACTCACTTCATCCTTCACCTTGCAGTGGTTTGAATCACCTTGTTCTCTCCCATCTCCCTCTTCTCTGTGGTGCCATCATTAAACAAGAGGACCATGCTAGAGCTGCCCTGGAGCAACGTGCATGGTAACTGGTTGACCAGTAAACACAAGTAACTGGTTAGCCAGGTATTGCCATGTGGAGCAACCAGCATCTGAGTCCTGCCTGGCTTTGATCTTTGTCTCCTGTCCAGGTCCGAATTTCTTCTCTTTCTAATCTGTTTTGAAGAGGTCAACAGAGTTCAGAAAGTCATTGTGAAGGGAGGAACTCAAAGACAGGTAGATGGGCAAACAGAGAGCATGGTCACCTGAGCCTCATTTCATTAGGAAAGCAGACTGAAGATTTTAAAAAGAAATAAAAAAAAAAGATGAGTCAATTAACATTGTAAAATCTGAAATATTTCACTGTAAAGTATAATTGTAAAGAGCTGTGAAAGGTCAGCAAGTCCATCCCTCTCAGGAAAGATTAAGTACATGTACATTGCTCCTGATCAATGGTTTCAACTGAAGAAAATGTTCAGTTCAGGTGATCCCACAGTTCTGGGTTTTGTGCACACCTTTCCTGAAGGTCAGAATTGTCTCCTCTGGAAATGAATATTTTTCTCTGGTCCCAAGTACACAAAAGAACAATCTATCAATCCTTTTTTTTATATGTCTGATGACTGATGATTGATCTGATGCTTTGCTTTGGTCTTTCTTCAGCTAAACAAACCCAGTTTTTTCTGGTTTTCATTGGAATTATTAAACCTCATGTAATATCTGTGTGTCTCTCCCAGAGTACCTCTTATCCAATTGCCTCTTTTTTGAAGTATGATATTCAGAACTAGACATCAGACTACACCTTCATGTGCAACATAAAATAATGCCTTATTTATCTTCCATACAACACTGACCATTAATATTTGCAAGAAGATCTGGCTTCTTTTGCAACAGTTTCATATTCTTGAATCATACACATTTGATGCTTCAGCAGAAAACCCATGCTCTTTTCTGAGGTAATGCTGCCACGCTGTATTTCCCTGTTGGGTATTTCTACATGTTTCTATTTACTAAATGCAGCATTTTGTCTTTTCAGCCTGTTGATTTGGAAAAATGTCTCTAGTTTATAAAGACAGTTTTAAAGACAGACTCAGTTCACCAAAAGGAACCATACATTTCTTCCCACTCTGCAGTCTGGTGTCATGTAAAAGTATCACTCAGACTAAAAAAACCAAAACCATGCCAAAACAGAGTAAGTCACTTGCGTAATTCCAAGAGAAATGTCCTGGCATTTTGACAGAGATGCATGGCTGGCTATTTAATAAGCAGAGTGGTTCAACTTCCCATTAACACATGCTATTGCATTTAGATAGTATTTGCTCAATTAGTTTGTGGGGCTGTCAGGCAGGTTATATCAAAAGTCTTATTAAGTACAGATATGTCACATCTGTCTTCTCATCTTTCAAATAGGACAACTATTTTGCCAAAACAAATGTGACTTCCTGGGCACTATTTGTCTTCGAAAATTCATAGTAACTCTTTTTATCACTTTATCACATTGCAGATGCTTCAAAATAGCTTTTATTTACTTGTTCTAGTATTTTTCCTCCCTCCCCTTCCAGTTCTCTGACATGTTGTCCACTAGCAACAAGTTTGCAAAGACAGTTGCTGTTAATGCAGATAAGCTCATACAAATCGAGAGGGTGGCATTAATCATGCGGCAATATGGACAGTAGTACTGCATAACGTCAACTAGTATTCATAACTCATACTTGGATTCTGCAAATATCACACAGGTACTTAACATTTTCGTTGGCTTGGTGACTAAATTTAATATAAAAATAATATAAATTATATACAGAAAGGTGGGCAGGTCCCTTCAAGCAGTATAGCTGATTTGCTTACATTCCACTTTTGCAGCGCTGTGTTGTTAATCAACAATTCAGTTAGAATATTTACATTATTGACATAACAATAAAGATACCTTTAAGAAAGCTGCATCTGCATTTCTTTAGTCCTTTTGTAAATTCTTATTCAGGAAAATGCTCTTCTTTAAGAAATCACATAGCTATATAATCAGCTTCAACTATATGTTGAGGTCCTGTAAAAAAGCAGGCTGTACTTAAAAGCTTTCTTGTAGTGAGACTTAATAATGTGAATAGTTAGTCAGTAAAGGTATTTTCCACAGTGCTTCTCCGAAAGTGGAACATTTTGAGCTTAATTTTTCATAAAAGAAAGATGACCTGAAATTTCTCCCTGGAATAGTCTCACCAGTTGACTGGAGATTTAGAGCCAGCTTGAATTCAACAAGGAATAAGATACGGTATTTCAACGTTTCTCCAAGGATTTAAAACCACGTTATAACATTTAGTAGCTTTGCAAAAACAATCATAATTGTTTATTACGAACAGAAATAGTAGACCAAATTGCTAAACTCTGAATTTTTAACATCTATAAATATCTCAATAATCACAAACTTGAATAAGGCCTCAGTCTCACAAATATTCTTATGAAGGTTTAAATCCTCTGGTGTATCATGGATGCACAGCCGTAAACATGGCTGTAAATCCTATGAAATCCTTCCTCTGCCCTTTTATGTCATCATCAGTCAGTGAATTCAGTGTTGTTACTACTATATTATTATTATTATTATTGTTGTTGTTGTTGTTGTTGTTATTGTTGTTACTATTATCAATATTATAATTATTATCATTATTTGTGTGTGTGTCTAGGGGATTTACTGGGTGTCCATCTTAAACTGTTTATGCCTGCTAGCTACTGCTCCTTCATTTATGTCTTCAGGGTTTTTTTGAGGAATTTACTTGCTATTAACTCACGCATAATTAAAGAAGTTGTCATATTCAAGTTAAAGATTCATGCTTAAAAGTGGGACCCAAAGTGAAGTCTTCTGTGTTTCACTGAGGTGTGAAAGCAACTCTCTCCTGAAAGATAGCTGTAAAGGCTGTAATGGTATAGGAGCGGGAAGCAGATATACACATGAGAAAAAAAGCAAAGGCATAATTTGAGACTAAAGAGAAGATACAGGGGGAACAAAATCCCAACAACAAACAGATGCATTAAAGTGAAAATGGAAACCAAGTATTCTAGGAATACCCTTGAAATCAAACTGACAAAACCTGTGGTGTATTTGTCACAACACTGGTAATCTGCTGTGGGATTATAGACACACTTGATCTAATGTCTGCACCTGATTTATATGGCCTGTATTTAGCCATCTTCTCTACTAAGACCAGACGAGCTTGAATAGCATACAATGTGACCTTGAACTTGACTGAATCCACCAGGTGAAGTGTAATGCAAACTAATAATAAGAAGAAAATACTGTATTTTCCTGTATGTTTCCAGTATAGTATTTTTACTTTGCTTCTAATACCAGGTTTATAAAATATTCCTTTTAACAGTTCAGATGCAAAAATTGCACTTGACATTTTCAAAATAATCAGATTCAATAAAACGGACTCCACAAGACCAAATAATAAGAGTATGTTTATTAATAATTAGTTTTATTCCCACCTTTGTTCTACCCATCAGTCCTAGAAATAGAACACAGATTGAACAAGCAGAGCTGAAACTATTAGGAATCTCCATTATGAAATATTCAAATACTTGTAAATTTAATGGGAGCAACAGGAATGGATTTAATAGGACAGGAGGACCAAATGAGATTTTAATCCTTCTTTCCTGTTAAGTGTCTGGTGTGGGGTGGCTGTCACATAAGGAAGGAAAAGCTGCATGATTTGCAGACCCATGCGACTACACCCAGCACTAAATTTATGTGAATCCTTTTCTGAGAATGTCAACAACCTTCTGTCAGCATTAATGGTGTCTCTGATTCTTAAGCTTTCAAAGGAAATCCAGAAAAGGCAGCCTTTATCTGAGGAAATTAAATTATTCTCAGCTATGGAGTCTGGGGATACTTGTAGTGCTTTATATCCCTATAGAAGAAAGCGGTAGGATTTAATTAAATAAAACCAATGACAGACTTGCTTATGAAATTCTGCAGAAAGCCCTGTAGAATTGAGTATCTACTGTGGATTCCCTACGTTGCTTCGAAAAACATTGTCCTTGCTTATTAAATTAAACGGGAACAATTTTAAAAACTTACTTTAAATTTGTTTTTGTTTATTGCAAAAGCAGCAAGGAGGCTGAAGTTTTTCAGAAGAGCCTTACACAACAAGATTATTTCTACTGACTTCTGTGGGAGCAAAATCCAGCTACCACTGGGCAAGTTTAAAGGTCATACCTGAATCTTAAAAGTTTCAAAAATTGTCTTTTCAGGTTTGACGCTTAAACTTAACTTACCAGAGGGTCCTACCAGACTAACACTTCTGATTTTTTGTTCTAGCAGGTCTGATATTCACTTAATTTCAGGCACTTAAACTACATGATTCTTCTTCCTTTATCATTCCAAAATCAATTGGCAGTAAGTCTATGTGTGTTCTAGGGATCTGAAATCAAAACACACCATCAGGCTTGGAGCTACTAAAGATACCAGAGAAATATTTAGCCTGTCAGCTTCGTTTCTGTGCTGTCTTTGTGAAATACAGTGTGCTATTATGGCAAGGACAGACTCATCCTTTGATATGCTTTTGCTGGAGTTTTCTTCAGATTTGAGTAAAAGGTTCCTTCATTGCTTCTGTGAGTAGTTTATTTGCCTTTATTTCTTCCAGATAGTGTTTCTTGTATATTGCCTTCCATCAAGGCAATGCTCTATACAGGGGGATTTGCACTCTGGAAAGTTTTCTATGGGGCAGGTGATGAAGGTTTGAGAGCAGCAGTGAGACCTGCCCATGACCGGAGTGGACTGAATGAATAGTTAGCAAACAAAGACTGAAAAACAGAGATTGTGGAGAATATGCTTTTTTAAAAAATATATTTTTATATCCTATTACTCACATTCTGTGTCTAAATTCCCTAGAACAGGAGGTTTCAACCAGCTCTCAGAGACAGGACCATAGGGCAGCTGGACCCCACTGTGGGCTGGAGTAGATCTTGGCATCCACCATCTGGCTGCCCTCTTCTCCTGTTTTTAAGTCCCACTCTGAATCTCTGCAGGACCGTGGCTCTGCACCACGATAAATCTGAATCTCTGCATCTGACTTCCTGCAGCCACAAATAGTCCCACAAAAAGTGGGGGCAGAGCACATGCACAGCACACACATGGGCAGCAGCAGAGGCAGGCAGTGACCTGTGGGGTCTGCAACAGGAGCACACCAAACGCAGGAAGCCCTGCAGCATGCCAGTGAGGTGTTCTGTGGTTCCTTAGCTGGTAGGAGCTTATTTCTGGGTTCAGATGATGAAAAAGCTGAAAGAAATAGTGTTCCTTGGGAAACACTAGAGAGGAAAAAATGTGAATTGAAAGATGATTCTTTCAGAAAAAGTTTGCCTTGGAAAAATGTCCAATGTTAGAGATGTTTCTATTTTTCATTAAAAATGACAGGCCTTCCATTCTGTAAAAATATTATTACACTTTGTTTGGGTATGGTTATCAATTTCAACGTGTGTTGTGGAAGAAAAACATACACACAGGAAAATGCAAAGAAATGTTTCAGTTTGCCTGCTGCCTGAGAAAATGCTCTTTGGATCAAATCAACGGTAAGATACTTGTGGTTTTTTCTCTCCGCCTCCCCCCTTGCCCCCACAAGCCTTGACCCTTCCCTCTCTGTCATCTCAAAATGGAACGAGTATTTAATTCAGTATAAAATGTTGCAGGTAGCTTTAAACAATTTATTTCATTGTCATTCATCAACTGATTAGTTACAATTCAGTTCACATATTAGCCAGAAGAAAAGGAATACCTCTCCCTCTTTTACCCTTTGTGATTTGAATTTGTCTGAGACTGTAAAAAATACAGGTTCAATAACCACTGCTGCACATAATACTGTCCTAACTGCATTGATAGCAAAACTTTCAGCAAACACCTGCTCTGAATGAGGTAAAGGTTTCATCTTCCAAATCTCAAATGGGTCTCTTTACCTTGAGGTATTTTAACACTGGCATCTGCTGCTGAAGACCTTTCAATGTCCTTCAGCAATTACTGGGATAAAGAAGAGAGTTAGGAATGGCTCTCCATCCCCCACAGGAATGGTACTAACTAGAGCAATGAAAGTGTCTGTCACAACTGTCAGTAAATTGGTGACTGGGCACATTTATGGGAAGCTGGAAATGACACCGTCTCGGTTTTAGAGAGCACAGTACTTCAGGATGTTTGCTTCTGCTGCAACTATGGGTCAGTACAGGCAGCTTCAGCGTGGAGCCAGGACTGGTGCTGAGAGCATCCGCTGTCCTCAGAGCCCATCTGTACCTCCATGTGGCAGCCTGCAGCCTGAAAACTGGTACTGTACTGTGGTAACTGCACTAGGAACACCCATGCTTTTACATAAGAATATACTCATGTGTTTTCATTGTTAGCCATGCTGAGGAAGGAGAGCACAAGGATCTCAGAAAATATTCTTAATAAAATCATTACCCTCTCTAGTAGTACCTTTATTCAGTGAAAAGGAGAGAGAAGAGGTCAGTGTTTTCCACACCCTCCCAGAAATGATTCAGGTTTGCCAGTGGTGGCCCCAGTGGCTGGATTGCAGGGGGAGCCACAGAAAGACCCGGGTCTCTTGCCAGCCTGATCACCCATCCTGGCAATCCTTCTGAGCCAAATAACTCACCATCCCTTCCAGAGAATCACCAAATTCCCCTTGCACACCCGCCCAGGGACATCTGGCACCCGACAAAGTGACTTGGAAGTAGTCAGCAGTCTCTACCATCATATCCACGATGTGAACAAAATGGCCCAATCTAATTTTTGTCATCTTCAGGACAACAAATTATATTTTTCTCACATCACTCAGCACATGAGTCAGTAGGGCCCATGCTGGGTATGTTGTGCTGTGGGTTCAACTCTTCTTCAGCATGTGCTATGTCACATCCCTCATACTTCTGACCTCTCCCTTGTGAACTGTTTAAACTTCATATTACACCATTTGCTCTGTCTGTCACTTTTGATAACCTGGCCACTGCTGCATCCACTTGTTTTTAATTACCCTGCCATTTAAATTGTTTTAAACATCTGTGTCCAGTTTCTATCTGGGGTCATTTTAATTGTTTGTAGCTAATAGAATTTGAAAGGAATATGATTTTCTTTTATTTCATTCTAAGATAATCCATTGTGGTTTGCTACAGTCATCTGCTACTGTTGATTTGCTGCCATATAGATGATTTCATTACCTAGAGATCATTGCTATTACCATAAAATCCCCATTTATTAACTGCCATATCAGTTATCCACACTGTTGCATATTGATCTGAAATCTCCTGAGCAGCTGATCTCCTGGGGCACATTTCATCCTGAGTACAAAACTAGCAAGTTCACTGGAGTTACGTAAAAGATGAACCTGGCTTCTCTGGTATACTGATCTCCTGCCAGTACTTTTATCAAGATGCCTACTGATTGTGCAATCACCTGACAGATTTGGTACTGCACCAGTTTACAGCTCCTGTGATTCATGATTCTGTTGATACTGATTGGCCATTTGTCACCATTATTTTTACTTTCCTCCTTCTACCCTGTGATTCCTTTTTTTTTTTTTTTTTTTTTTTTTTTTCCTCAATCCTCAGTCTCCATCTGCCTATTCAACTGTTTATTTTGTTTTCCTTCCTCCCCTCTAATTTTCCTCTGCTTGGATGCCTGCCTTTCTGTACACTCCTGAGTTGCGGTATCACATTTTCTGTGCTTGTTATGTCACTTGCAAGTCCTTGCATCTCTTCCTTTTCCTAACATCAGGCATTGGTATGTACTTTTCCCATTCTTTGCTTCTGCTTTATGTTTCCTAGTCACAATTTAAGTTTGCACTTAGTTCCAGGACTCCTGCCCTCTCTTTTGTCCTTCCTGACCCTTTGAGAACATTATTCTTATTCACCCCACCATCTTCTTCCTGATTATCTCTGGTACAAAGCACAGACCAAGCATACATAGAGTATTAATATATGGAGATGCTTTGTGAATATCTTGGTAGGTCTGGTATACCTCCTCTGTTGGGAGGTAATAACCTTCACTCATATAAAACCTTTAGGTGATATTTGAAGACATGCTATAATAAGGTGGGAAATATCCAATTCACAGATATGGTCTGTCAGGTAGGTTTTCTGTGATTTTCTCAAAAAATATATAACTTTTCTTATAAAGTACACATAAATACAAATAGTTCCACTCTTCGCCAAGAATGTCAGTATAACTATCAAACTAAAAAAAGCAACAATTCAGGGCTGACTGAATTGACATAAGACTGAATTTGAGCTAAACCACAAGTCTTTGGGATCTGCATTAGTGTCTCTGGTGACCTCTGATTGTTAAGTTAAAAGCAAATATTTGTGCTCTTCAGGAATTAGTGTTCATGGTAGGCATAGGCTCAAGCAGTGAAATCTTTGCCTCTCTCCTGATCTGAAACATGTCAACACCATTGGCTGCTCTGGGCCAGAGGTTTGCTCCACTCCTCTTGGGAACTGCATAGGGCTCTGAGTCACATCAACACTTCTACAGAAAAATGAAAATGTCTTTGGCCTGTATATGGGATTTTTCCTCAATCTGGACTTTGGTTTATGGGTTTTTTTTGTTAAAAAACTGTCAATAATTCAGAAGAACAGTAACAGTTACGGATGTCCTGGCATTTAAGCAACCTCATATTTTCATGTGTAAAATTTCTTAGAAAATAATAGCTCAGCATGTGACTAGAATAATTGTCTCTTGCCTAACAGACTCCCATTTCTGTAACCACTGGTATAGGAGCTTCCCTCAACCCTGTTTAAAACAGAAAAAAAAAAAAAAAAAAAAAAAAAAAAAA
>NW_020799097.1:88246201-88266247 GCF_003259725.1 Athene cunicularia
ATTATTTAATTTTTTTTTTTTTTTTTTTTTTTTTTTTTTTTTAACAGAAGGTCCTCATTTTAGCTGGCCTTGCTGGGTTCATGCTACTGAACCAAAATAGGTGGCAATAACTGTTGTGAATATATGCTTAAGATGTAACTAATAGAGATTTTCTATTTTCACTGACCTTTGATCTGCTGGGAATATGTCAGAGGGACTGAAACTGACTGCAAGTGCCCTGAGGAGCACTGTCCTGATGCTTCCTGTGACGTGAGTTTTCTGAGTGTGGAGGAGAGGGGCATGGATCAGTCTCCAATTAACATTAATGACTACTCTGGGGCTGCAGGGGAGGGTGGTTGAACACCATTTCACTCCCCTTCATTAATGCTGCTTGATTCATTTCTGCCTTCTTTGTCCTGGAAAAGCAGTTTCAAGACTTTGGACAGCACTGCCCTTACATATGTCTCACCGGTGAGCAAGTAAACATAAGAAAGCACCAGGGCAAAGGGTTAGGGAAATATGTGTGCCAAAAAAAGACTCACAGACCATCCAATTTTGTGCTGTTTAAATCCAAGTGTACTAAGATGAGGTGGAGGGTGAGTGCTAGCACAGACAGCCCTGCCCCGAAGAGCCAGTGCCCCTGTCACAGTGCAAGCAGGGCTGCACCCGAGGGCTGGCTACTCCACACACAGAGCATTTATTTTTACAAAGCTGTTTAGAAATGGTTTGACATATTTTTTATGAGAACAAACTCAGCCTGGAGATTGCTGGGGAGTTAATGAGGGTTAAGCAGCTTCACCTTAATACATCTCTTCTTCCTGAATAGTACTTTAAACTTGGCCCCCCATGTATTTGCTGACCAGAAGTTGTTATTCAAGTTCACTCACTGGCCACTGGAGTTCAATCATCAGCTGTGATCGACTGAGGAAATCTAACTATGGTGACAGCATGGCACTGTGAGGCTGTGGAGGGTAAGGAGAAAAGTCTGAGGGGAGAATGATGTGGTGATGCAGGATTAGATAACTCCTGAAATTGCTGAACCTCCTGGGCTGAGGGAGTCAGACATCACCAGAGATATCACCGTTACAGAAATTACATTATTATAGTTTATTATTTCACCACAGTGGCTCTGCTCCATGCAGTCCAGGATGAGGCAGGATAAGATAGAGGTGGCACCTGTGACTGCTGCAAAGTGACCCTTGAAATGGCTGGTAGCACAGGTTGGGCCTGGGACACAGAGTTTTGTGTACATATTGCTGCTAGCAATTCCTGCCTTTGCTTCCTGAGGGAAGAAATGGGACTCTTCTGATTAACGTGGCTGTAATGAGTACAGAGTCTTGGGGATGTCTCACAGGTCAGGTAAAAGAGATTTGAAAATTTGGAGTTGCCTAAGACTTTCCACAGGGATTCCAGTCAGTTCACACAGAACAGCATCCAGGCCACCGCTGCAGAAATGGAGATGTGGAGCCTGCCTTAAAGTGTATGCCATACAACAGCCAGATCCAAACCTGCAAGGTTTATGGTCAAGTGTTTGATTAAGGATTAACTTCAGCTGAATGATGGGTCACCTGAGAACATTCATTGACAGAGCACTGCAGCCAATGATCCTAGTACAGGAGAGCCACCCTGCCAGGTGGGAATTAGTCCAAATAAAAAGAACAACAAAATTTCAGGTGACTTTTAGAGAACTAGTTTCACACTGAGGGAACAACAGCTGGAGAATTTTTTTTACTAACAGCTATTTTTCCATGATTTTTTAATTGGTTCATAGAAGCATTGAGTGGATTGATACTGCATCATATGGGGAACCACATTTATTCTGCTGGCTGCAAAAGAAGAATGTATTTATATCTCTTTCAATTAACTGTGGTTTTTGTAAATGTGCTTCATGAATGAAAAATAGTGGAATTACAGTACTCCAAAATACAAATCATGATGCACGTGCAGCATATGTGTTTTAATAAGAAGAAATTTATACTTTGGTGACCATAAACATCATCACTATTATTTTTTAAAAAATTTGTATTTGCTTGTTTTCATTTACTCCCTACTATTTTCTATCAAAATAATGCATCATTTATATTGGTCAGGATATATGAATTTTATCTCACAGCACTCAGCCTTTTATATTTTATTTTTTTAGTTAGCAATAGGAAGACATTTAATGCCAAACATTTAATGAAAGCAAATAGAGCAAACATGAATAGCAAGTCTTCTAATGAATAAATCTGAATAATAAAAATCCCTGTGGAGCATAGAGGCAGATAGGTTAATTCTTTCACTTGAATTTTAATCCTGACAAAAAATATCAGAAAGGTTTTCACATTTAACACTTGGCTGTCCATGAAACTCAGATCAGGAAGATATTTTATTCTTAATATCTGCTCTATAGTTGTATTTGCTTAACAAAACCAATAAAGGATACTTATAAAGTGATCTCTATTGTATCAGAGAAGATGGAGTACCAGCAGTGCTGCTCTGGTTGCTGGTAAAAAGCAGAAAAATGAAATGGAAGAGAGCCCATTGAACTGGTTCTGAAATGTCATCATAGACTGACACCCCCCCCCTCCCCAGATCTCAAAGAATTTCTCTTAACTAAAACTCAACAAAAAGAGGGGATTAGAAGTTCTGGTATCCATCATTCACTCTTGTCTATTCTTTGGGACGTGTATTGCTCTCTTTTCAGTGGTTCTTGGAAGGAAAGACAATAAAAAATCCCAGCAGAAAAAAACCCTTCCATTGATTCAACTGCAATTGAAAGGAAAACCTGATTTTTCTCTTCTAAATGCCAGTTGTTCTCTACTCAAGACATATTTCAACGACATTGCTTGTTCATTTAAAAGGTTGCTTTTAGTTTGATCGTGAAACGTTGCTGGATAAGGGAAATGAAGATCTTGCAAACTATAGAAGCTATGGATTTTTTTGTTGATTTTTTTAAGGCAATTTATAGCCTTATATGTAGGAGAAATCAGAGTTCTATCAGCATGTCAGAGTTATATGTCCAAGACTGAACAACCTGTACCAGTCTCAACCTTAGTCAAATCAATGCATGTCTTAGAGTGCAAAAGATGTCTAAATGGTCTAGACCATTTCTATGATGCTCTTTTTTAACCTTGTTTTTTGAAGGTGGCAACAGAGAGCTAATCAGGTTTATTTATCAATATAGAGATTATTTTTATTTCCTTCAGTCTCATATAAGATTACCTACTTCCTTTAAGGAATTTAGAACTGTACATTTACTGCATGACAAACACTATATCTAAATGAAATCCACTCAGTGCAAAGACAGACGAGATAAACTTTTAGTTTCATAGCTAATTACAGACTGTTTTCTCCTTTTGCAAATATGGATGTCAAAACTAGATGTTTATTTGTAGCATCCAAGAAAGCACATGACTAGGCTAACTTCTGGTTTTGGCTGAAGAAATCATCAGGTATGTCAAACTGTCCCACAACATGGGTAAGATGTTAAGACCCATAGGTTCAGAACTGCACATGCGAGAGTGAGATGTCAAAGCCAACAACAGAACTACCCTTAGGATGGATAATAGCAACATGTAGAAAATACCTAGTCTCAGGCATCCAACCATGAAGATGACAATACATTTCCTAGCAACTCAGAACATTGTCAGCTTTTGTTAACAGCATTCAGTGCTGTATAGGAAAAACCTTAATACCACCTGTCCCTACAAAAAAAAAAACCCGATTTTATTTCTTTGAAACAAAAATCAAGATTAATAAGGCAAACACCAAAAATTTTATATGCCCAAATACACACACAATTCTTTTCTTTTAAGAAACAAAGGAATGAGAGACATTTTATATCTTTTATTTTGTTTTCTTATGAGAAGAGAAGAATTTTTATGAAAAATTGATTGCTTTTGAAAAAGAAATGACAGTTCAAAAGGTGTTTAAACAGAAAGAACCAGTTTGATAGCAACTTTGAAAATTTGCAATGTGTGAATCAAAGAGGATATACCATATCAGACACTGAATAGAAAACAAACCCTGCATGTAGTCGTGCTTGGGTTATCAGTGAGCCGGGAATACCTTCTCACAGCAACATGAAAAGCAAATCCCGTAACTGGCACTGTCATCTATACCTTCGCACATCTCCAGGCTAGCCTTCTGGGTATACAAGTGCTTTACTAGGCTGACAGGGTCCAGCAAGCTGCTAGGTGTCTGGATAGCATCAAATTTTTAAACTTGAATCACACAAAACTCAAAATAAGTTTATGATTGACAATGTGGAACCACAAATTTCTATGGTAACTGTCCATGTTGATCATTTTCTTTAACAAACAGTCTGGAAGCAGGGTGTTTTTTATATTAATGCTATGGAGCATGCTTCTGAAATGGAGGAGAACAAATTAGCAATTTGTAAAATAAGATAAATCCTAAGGTAAATGAAAGGGCAAGGAATGCCAGAGAGTCACATGAGCAACATGATGAAAAATGAAATACTCTACTGTCCATAAGGTGATACTGCAGATCCTAAGCAGCTATTTGAACAAGTCAGATGGACTCTGCTTTCCTAATTTACAGCAAATGTTGTGGAATGAAGATCTGTACAGCAGTGGTCAAAAAACCCCAAAGCAGCAAATAAGATATTATCGTGTAAAAGGATGGGATAGACTGTCTTTCTGAAAGTATTATTATGTCAGTGATGTGCCCTCAGCTACAGTATGTGCTCAATCCTGCTCAATCTGTTTGAAAAAGAGATAAAGGAGATGTAGAAATAGGTGATGAAAATTGTAAGAGCATGGCATAATTTATATGATGAGAGATTTCCAAGACTGAGATTGTCTAGTTTGGGAAAGAGATGAATTTAAAAGGACACAACTACATAAAATACTGAATGCTATATGAAAAAAAAAAAAAAAAAAGAGCAGGGTTTTGTGGGTTTTTTGTTTGTTTTTTGTTTGTTTGTTTGTTTTTTGTTTGTTTGTTTTTTGTTTGTTTGTTTTACAGTTACATTTTCTCATAATACAACAATAAGCAAGTGTTCAGTGAAACTGAAAGTCAACCAACATAACTCAGGGGGAGTGGGGAGTGGTAAATATGCAAAACAGTAGTAGAACTCACTGCCACGGAGTTTTAAGGTTTAGTTCAATGCTGGAACCATCTAAGTACATATGTAGGTAAGGAGAACAGGCACCACTTCTGTGATGGCTTACACAGCTCTCAGACTGCAAAGAGACCCTGAATGTCTTTGCTGCCCCTCTCACAGTGCCCAGTGTTTGGAGCCTAGGACCCCATCTGCGTCCTTGGCGCAGCAGGTCCTCCTGCAGCCCCAGCCCTCCTATCCCATACAGCAAGAAGTGGCTCCTGAGTTCAGTCCTGTGCTTGGTTCAGATGAGAGGCAGGCAGGCAAATTTTTTTGTGGAGACAGGGAGAAGGAAGGGAAGTAAATTGTTATCACTTGCTATTAAGACAGGCTTAGCTCACAAGATGTAAAGCTTGGATATAAACAGCGCACCAGTCCCAGAGCTCAAGCACAACAGTTTGCAAGCATATACATTTAGACATTCTGCAATATCATATCTGCTAGAGGAAAAATAGTAAAGCCACTGTATCTCCAGTCACAAACTAACTTTTTAATTAGTGAAGACAAACTTCTCACTGTGGGCAAGGTTTTCCATAATTATCCACTGTGAATATTCCTTCATTTTAGTTCCTTAAGGAATACTCCTTTACGCCTATGTGTTGTGAGAGTCAGGATGATGGGTTGGAAGAACAATTCATCCCAAGCAACTTTTCTATTTCTATCTTTCCACATTTCTAAATTATGTGTCACTCTATAACAGTAAATAGTGTAGTGATGTAAAATTTTGATTAGCTATAAAAGTGAATGCATTCACTTACTTGTTAAAATGATAAATTAAATGTGAGGAGCAATGAAAATAATAATAAAAACAAACAAACAAACAAAAAACCAAACAAAACAAACCCACAGAAAAACTTTCTGCTTCCCACTTTACAGGAAAGTAGGAGAAATAAGCTGCACGTCATCACCATGTCATAAAAAACATAAAAATAACTAAGAAAAATCAGTGTCCAGCTCAGAAAAGACATTCTGGACAGTCATGTCAGAGATTTATATCGTCATTGAGAGAGAATGGCTCATTTGAAGAATGTATCTGCCATTTTAAAAGCTGCTAGAGAAATTCTTTGTTTACCATATCCTTTAAATGAGCAAATAAAGGCCTTATGAGCCTGACATGAAGATCATCAAGAACGTTCTGATAATGATCCTTCAGAAAGCAAGGGAAACCTTCCTGTAATTTACATTGCTGTGAGAAACTTTTGCTTTATTCCAAAACAATGCAGAGGTTACCAGAACAGCATATGGAATGAAGCGAGAAGCAAATGAAAACGTGGGAGGTTAGTTTCTGAGACTGAACTACACTCATTGAAAGAGAAAAGAAGATGTTAATATAAATGAAAAGCAATTTAGAGCTTTACTCTCATTCATGTGCTGAGAAAAGTTTGAAGAAAATTGATTTGGGGAATGTATTTTTATAAAGTGAAAAAAAACAAACATCCAAACATAGTGTGACAATAAAACAGGTATACATTTTTTTTTTTTTTCTGCAAGAACACAGAGAATTGAGAAAATGTTGCAACAGAGGAAAACATATAACCCACAAATCACAAGTGGAATTGCTTTAGAATCACATCCCTCACATGAAAGGAAGAAAGGAAGAAAGGAAGAAAGGAAGAAAGGAAGAAAGGAAGAAAGGAAGGAAGGAAGGAAGAAAGGAAGGAAGGAAGAAAGGAAGGAAGGAAGAAAGGAAGAAATGAAGAAAGGAAGAAAGGAAGAAAGGAAGAAAGGAAGAAAGGAAGAAAGAAAGAAAGAAAGAAAGAAAGAAAGAAAGAAAGAAAGAAAGAAAGAAAGAAAGAAAGAAAGAAAGAAAGAAAGAAAGAAAGAAAGAAAGAAAAATACTAGCATGTCCCAATTCTTATATTCATCTCAGTCCTGCTAAGAAATCTTTGAAGGTAACTAGAAAGGAAACACAAGGAGTTATTAAGTGATAAAAATTTCAGATAGCAAAAGAAACCCCTAAGATTTCAAAAGGAACAATTTCACAACTAACACAGTTCTTCTCAAAGATAATAAAAATTGAGCAGAGGGGAGTAGAAGAAATAAAAGAGAAAGTATCAGTACTTTTTAACATGCTAATTATTAAGTTACTCTGACGACCCACTGTTTTAAAAAAAAAGTTATTTTTGTATCAGGACAGCTCACTGTCTTTTTCAGGAGAAAACTGACGAGAAGTTGACTCCAAAACCACAGGAATACATACAGAATCCTTTTCTCCATGGAAATAAATGAGTCCATATGTTGAAAAGGACAATCTGATGGGCAAGTAAATTCTACCTGTACTAGGGACATAACTACACATGCACAGCTTTGGGACTATTCGAATACATTGTCCATGAGAGGACAACCAGTCTCATGAGAATGAAGTCTGAGTTGTCATTAAGGACTGCATGAAGGTATAGTATTTTCCCTCAGCTGAATACAGTGGGCGTTGGACTAGATGACCTTTAAAGGCCCCTTCTAACCCAAACTATTCTATGATTCTATTATCTGTTAGGGATGATTCTGCTGAGAATGTGAAAGAGCAATGAGTAGTGAAGAGATGGCAGCCCCAGGGAATGAGATTTCTGGCTTAAACTTCTGGTTTGAAATACTCTAAGCTCTGCAATGTAGAACATTATTTGGTATTGAAAATTTCTTCTCAAAATATATAAAAAAAGTTATTACACCACTAAAATTATTTCAATCTGATGCTTAAATTATTGCTAAAGAGTTTGTTAGTTTTTATCCGCTCAGAAAAGTAACTTGGCATTTTTTATTTCAAAACAACCATAGTTTAAAATCCTTGATATGTGACTTACATTGCAGGAAGACAATAGACAGAAATGAAAAATATAAAAAATAGAGACAGTAGCAGGTTTTGTTATAAGAAATGTACATTTTATCCACCAAATCTCATTTTCCTTTATACTTTTCATGGTTATTGAGCATTTGGAAAAAGGAACATTGGCACTAACAATGCTGGCTTGGTGACTTTTGCTAGACAAGTTTTAGAGACATCCTGTTTGTCTTCCTTCCTTATGCCAAATTGCCTCATTAATTTCTCTAGCTGAGGCTTGGCAGATCTGATGAAACATGACAGCAATATTTAAAAAATAATAGTCACAGCTTTTTCTAAACCTCTTTTAGATATATCTAATGCTGCAAATACTCTTGACTTGGAGCCACTGCAAATACTGGCAATGCAAAACCAGAACATCATTTCCTGTTCCAGCACCTGAGCTCTTTCCTCCTCATTGGTGGGGTAAAGCCATTGCTCAAGCACTGCTGAACGTTAATTGTGCATCAGAACCCAGAGTTTAAGGTGTACTCTGATACGCTGAAGGCTGATCATCTACTTATCTACTTTCTTTAAGTAGAAAGTCCTTCACAACCCTGGTCATCTTTATGTATGAACTTAGAACACTGCTCCATACAAGTTAGTAACTTCCCTCTCTCTGAGTTGTAAAATTAATATTCTAGTTTCTGTCCATATATGTTAAAAAAAAGTTTCTCCCTGGCTTCTGCTTGGTAGTCTTTGTCTTCTGTATTGGAGCATGAAGGTTTTTATTCTTTTTTTTTTTTTTGTGAAGCTATGTTCAGCAATGATGGTGTTTCTCATTAGCCATATCAACATGGACTTCAAGTCTTACAAACCTCTTGAGTATAATGCTGGTTTTCAGTAAAGAGTTGGTTATGCATCGTGTGAAAACAAGTATTTCCTTTCAACACAGTGCCTTCAGACAATGCGGAAAATTCCAGAGCTGTTCTCTGCATAGGGTAAAGAAAAATAAGCACCTCAGTCCTACTCACAATTAGCCATATCATTAATCTCTTACCTAAAATGATTTTTTTTTTTAAATTACTTCTTATACAGAAATATTTCTTCTCTCAACATTTGATTTTCCTGCCCGTGAATGTGTCATGCTATTATTGTCCAGAACTGGAAACAATAGTCCACTTGAACACAAAGGCATTATTATACCTGCAATATTATTTTCTACTCCATTACATTAGCCATGTGTCCCTCTTTGGTTATCGTTTTGTTTTGGTGTGACTGACATTTATCATACTGCCTGTTCACTATGGCAGTATGCTGGCTTTCTCTAGGTTCTTGATTTCTTCTATCTATGCCCTGCCCAAATTGTTTGTACCTAAAAGGGTGGTCCTCTGACCACCACTGCATGTGGACTGTGAGGATGCCGTCTGCATGATCCAGAAATGGATTTTGTGAAGTGAATGTGTTCACTTGAACCTGATATTTTAGTTGTGGCCTGGGGCATGACTAGGGCAGAGACACGTGTTTGGTAATTATTGCATTTGCTTTGAAGAAGCAGGGAACATATAACCCAGAGACTTAATGAACGTGCTGCTGTTTATCTGCTGGGGCAAATGTGATGCTTACACTGATCTTCCATATTCATTATTACTTTTTATTTAGAATATTCCATGGACTCTTTCTTCATTCAGAGCTCCATAATAACAGTGGCTGACAAGTAATATAACATGTAGAGAAAACAGTCCTGTCTCATAGCTAAACAGGCAACAACCAGAAGTAAATGAAATAATAGCTTTCTAGTTAAGTAATTCAAAAAGCAAATTCTGAGAAATGCATCTGTATTTATATCTCTACAAACACATATAATTCAGTGCAGTTGTGCATCTAGCTACCTTTTATACACATAAATTTACAAGTTGTAAACAGCAGTAACTAGGCACTTCTGATTTAGACTTTGGGCATATATGTTTAATTTTTTTTTTTTTTTTACTCCTACATTTACTATTTTCATTTTTTTCATTTCCACATTTAAGAAGAGATAATAGAATGAAACTTTCAAATAAAATATAAAAGCTCAAACAATAAAGCTTACATTTCCTTCACTTTAATGTTCAAAGCAGGTAATTGGCATTATTTCAGGCTTCCTTTCTTTTATGCTTCTCTCTGCACTTAGCCTCAAGGCAAATGTCAGATACATGGTTTGCATAATTCGTGCCCTTTGTTCCAGACCCCAAAGGATTTAGATGCTTAAGGTGGGACTTCAGTGGTGTCTATATGCCTAAACCCAAAAAATCAGTCCTCAAAATCGTCACAAAACCTTCCAACTATCTTTTGAGCTGTCCAGTGCCCATAGACACCTGTATTTTCAAAGTTAATGTCCCTGACTCACTTCTTTTTGATTCTTCATATATCTGAAGTGACATTAGTCTTGTCAAGGTTAGGTGATCTATCTATCATATGCTGGAGCCCATAAACAAAGTGCTCCTCTTACTGCTATCACTTAAGGTCTGCTCTGACAGGTTGTGGTGAGTTGACCTTGGCTGGAGGCCAGGTGCCCACCAAACCCACTAATCACTCCCCTACTCAACAGGACAGGGGAGCCAAATATAACAAAAGGCTCATGTGTCAAGATAAGGGCAGGGAGAAATCACTCACCAATTACTATCATAATCAAAACAGACTTAAATTGGGGAAATTAGTTTATGTATTACAAATCAAATCAGAGCACAGTAATGAAAAAAGAAAATCTGAAAACACCTTCCTCCCCTCTTCCCAGGTTTAACTTCACTGAGACTTTCTCTACCTCTTCACCCCGCTGCGGCGCAGGCGACAGGGAATGGGGGTTGTGGTCAGTTCATCACAAGTTGTCTCTGTCTCTCCTTCCTCCCCAGGGGGAGGACTCCTCACACTCTTCCCCTGCTCCAGCGTGGGGTCCCTCCCATGGAAGACAGTCGTTCACAAACTTCTCCAATGGGAGTCCTTCCCATGGGCTGCAGTTCTTCATGAACTGCTCCAGCGTGGGTCCCTCCCACAGGGCGCAGTCCTTCAGGAGCAGACAAGTCCTGACAGCAAACCTGCTCCAATGTGGGCTTCTGTCGCCATGGGGCCACAGGTCCTGCCAGGAGCTCCACAGGTTCACAGCCTCTTTTGGTCATTTATCTGCTCTGGCGTGGGGTCCTCCACAGGCTGCAGGAGGAGATCTGCTCCACTGGCAACCTCCATGGCCTGCAGGGACACAGCCTGCCTCACCATGGTCTGCACCACGGGCTGCAGGGGAACCTCTGCTCCAGCGCCTGGAGCAACTCCTTCTTTTTATTCACTGACCTTGGTGTCTGCAGAGTTCTGTCTCTCAAATATTCTCACTCCTCTCTCTGGCTTCAGCGGCAATTTTTTTTCCCTCTTCTTAAATGTGTTATCACAGAGGTGCTACCACCATCACTGATGGGCTCAGCCTTGGCCAGCAGTGGGTCCATCTTGAAGCCAGCTGGCATCTGTTAATCACAGGGGAAACTTCTAGCAGCTTCTCACAGAAGCCACCCATGTACCATCCCCACTACCAAAATCTTGCCACACAAACGCAAAACGTAGACACAAATCTGTGCATCAGCAGTCATTGGAGGAGTTGACAGCATCACCTCTGCAGGCTACGAAGTAATCCTTAGAGGATTCCTCTCCAAACTTCAAAGGTGCTTTAAACCACATCTCCCATTACACACAAAAGTGTCCAAGCGAAAAAAAAAAAAGCCATTTACAAGTGAAAGGCAGATGGAAGAGATGGGAGGGAGTTTTCATTTCCTTCTGTGGAAACAAAGCCACATTTCATGGAATATTATAATGGGGGGGGGCGGGAAATGCAAAAGGGAGAACAATATTTTTGAAATGGTGACTGAAATATAGTCCAAACTCTGCTTCCTGAACATGGGCTTTGTGTGCATTTTATATGAAACAGTAACTGGATAAAACAACACTATGATTATGAGACCAGGAAATAGGGAATTGGGTCCCTCCCTGTAGTTGCTGGGCTAGAGACTCATCACTCATTTTGCTCCCTGTACTCAGGGTGGGGAACCTTTTATGAAATGTGAGCACGAGCCAACAAGTGACGAGCTATCCCTCCTCTGTGAATGGAGTACAACCTACACAGTGCTGTCAGTCTCCCAGGGAGGGTTCAGATCTCTTTCTTTGGCCATTTTTCAACCATAAGGCTGATCTTCTCTTTTAGTTTTGGTAGAACACAGCTAAGAACTAGGTTTAGTGAAGAGGATGGGCATACAAATATCAGTGTTGCAGAACAGAGATTCTAGATATGCTCTGCTTTTCCCCCTCCTCCTCCTCCTCCTCCCACCATTGCCCTCTCCCTTCTGCTTACTCATGCACACACCAGAGCCATGTGAGCTCCACAGTTATTATGTTTGTGAAATAGGAATAATCCCTCTGACACAGAATTTCAGGGTTTCTGGATTGTGTCTCTTACCCTTGGTGCTGTAGAATCAATCAAAGGAAGAAAAAAAAATTAAAAAAATAAAAGGTTATACATAGCAGAGATTCTGTGAAATAATTCTTCGCTATACCTTTCAGTCCTATAAAGAGCAGTCATAGTATCACACTGGGATCCACTGAAAAACAAGTTTGTTTTGACTTTTGATCTGGTATGGGAATTATCCCAATGTTTTTTTTTATTTTGATGTCCATGCCATTTAAATAATTTTGATTATATTTTCATTTCATTCTCAAATCCTTTGTCCATCAGACTCAGAAATGGACGGGGTTTTCTGATCGGTTCTGTTTGGCTTTTTATTTTTTAAATGCAAGACATAAAGAAAGAGGAAACAAAGATCAAAGATGTTTAACCTAATACTAGTCTGAGTCATCTGGGTCTGAACTATTCTCTGCAGCTGAAATGGGTAAGTAAATGAAATTCACTTCTCAAGCTTCTCCTCTCAGTTTAACAATAGAGGGACAATAAAATCATTTGCTGGAGTTACTAATAAGGACATTTCACTGGGAGTTTTGAAAGAAGAACAGAAGCACAGGGTCATATATTGATGTTACTCCTTGAACCTGGGCAAACCTCTATTAAAATGAAAAGGAGAGTTCCCTAGGCCTGAGTGAACTAAAGCTCATTAGAGTGTATAATTTGTAATTTCTTAGTAACCGTTAAGTTTCCAGAAATGACCTACAGTCAAACCCTCAGAAAGTATTTAAGTGCCTAAATTCAGTTGCTAGAAATGGCAGCCAGCAAGTGCTCAGAGAAAGCTTTCCATCTCTGGCTGGGTGCCCCAACCTCAGGGCATCAGCAGGAGGAGTTACCCTTGTTACACACAAGACCAGGGAAGGTGTATTGCATGTCTGTGGCAAGGCGTTGGCAGGGCAGAGCTCCAGGGGTGGACTCTGTGAGAAGAGGTCTTGGCTGCCTGAGGCAGGACAGAGCCATGTTAGCCAGCAAAGTACTGGACAAGCAGAGGAAGAGAGGAAAAACAAGAGTGAAAACCAGTAGAGTAACACTAGGGTCAGAGGAGCAGGCACTCTGGGGAAAGAAGCAGAGTTTTATTGGCAGGGACTGCAGCCCTTGGAGGACGTGTTCTGGAGCAGAATTATCCTGAAGGACTGCAGCCCACACTGGAGCAGAAGAGTGTGAGGAGAAAAGAGTGCCAGAGAAGAGCTATTATGGATGATCAAGCCCACGCCCCATCCTTGTTCTGCTCAGCAGTGGGGGAAAGAGTTGAGAGTGAAGGAGTGCAATGGAGGCTGGAAATGCGGGGAGAAAAGGTGTTTTTTAGATGTTTTGGGTTTTGTTTCTCACTACCCAAATCCATTTTAACTGACAATTAAACTAATTTTCTCCATGTCAAGTTTGTTTTGCCCCTGACAGTAACTGGTAAGAAATCTCCCTGCCTTTATCTCAGCCCATAAGGTTTCTCATCCTATTTTCTATTCCTGTGTCCCTGAGAAAAGAGAACAAGTGAGTAGCTGGGTGGGCAAAACCTAACCCACTACAGAAGATCAGCAACACATGCCCATGAAAACCCTCAGCCACCTCTGGGCTCTCCAGAACAGGAGAGAGATTGAGTTACTGAAGAGATATTGAGTTACTGGAGACAGTCCAGCGAAGGGCCACTAAGATGAGGAAGCATCTCTCCTATGAGGAAAGGCTGAGAGAGCTGGGACTGGACAACCAGGAGAAGAGAAGGCTCAGGTGGAATATTTCAGTCTATATAAATACCTGAAGAGAGTGTATAAAGACAGAGGCAGACTATTTCAAGTGCTGCCCATGACAGGACAATAGGCAATGGGCACACACTGAAACACCAGAGATTCCCTCTGAACATCCGGAAATACTTTTTCACTCTGAGATTGATCAACTGCTGGAGCAGGTTTCCCAGAGAGGCTGTGGAGTCTCCATCCTTGGAGACATATATTCAAAAACCAACTGGATATGGTCTTGGGAAAATGGCTCTAGATGTCCCTGCTTGAGATGAGGTAGGGGATTGGATGAGTTGACCTCCAAAAGCCCGTTTCAATCTCAACCATTCTGTGATTCTATGTAAATGCCAAAGTGTGCAAAGGGCAACTTCATATTTTCTAAAAGTAGAAAGGTGACAGGATATGAAACCTCTAAAAGGTCTCTTACTGGTTTTCATAGAGATTCAACAGAAAAGGCATCACTTCAGAAGAGAAATGTTGAACTAAGACTTGATCAAAATCTCTGTAGACTATACTGATTAACTCAGAAGAAGAAGTTTAAAATGTAGCGATTTTCCCCAGTTTCACTTAACCTGATAAAAGCATAAAAGAAGGGACAAAAATAGTCATTTTTTCTTTCTTAGGACATTCAAGTATTATTTCTAATTTAGCCAGGAGAAATGGTATCTGTCACTTTGTAAAAGACTGTAGTTTATAATCTACAACTATCAGTATCACCTGCCTCTTTTTAATTTACATGACAAGCTGGTAACAGATCTTTGTCATCATTACTGAACATGTTTGTATTTTTATATAGTCTTAATAACTTTATCTAACATGAATATTAAACTAGATGAACTATAATTTCTTTGTTCACATAGTGTACCCAATGAGTAATGTATTTCATCAAACTATCAATGCATATACATGCAGTATTACTACATCACCTGTCTTTATAACCGATTTTTTTTTTCTTTCAACATATTTTCGTCACCAAAGTAGAAAACAAAATGAAGTAACACATTACAGTTGTCAGTGACATTTTTCATTGAACTTCAATCTTACTGTAACTCTGTTACTTGTTGTTTCCTAGGCTTATACTTTTTATTTCCCACTTTCATACAATTACATAAATCATGTATTCACTTCGAAGCACCACCAACTAAAATTACATTGCCTGTGTTTGTTGAATTCATTTTGAAAGTAGAGCCTCTCCAAGCTTGCACACAAATGAGTGTTACACAGCAGACCTGCTCTCCTTCATCTTTGTAATGCCTGTTTGTGGGTATTTTATGTTTAATATCTTGGTAATATTCCTGTCCTATTGACTCTGCTGACTGACCTGGTGGAGGATCTTTCTGTTTGTTCCAATGTCAGAAACTTCCAAGAAGCCCAAATATTTCAGCTGTTTCCACTTAATCTTCCAGGTTTTATCTACAGTTTTCCCTTTGTCAATATACAGCGGCTGTCCCTTTTCTAAGTATATGTTTCTAAGTGTTGCTTCATCCTCTATCAGAGTAAGTCAGGGCAGTCTACCTTTTAATGCATTAAGTGAATTGTTACCTGTTCTGGTATCTACAGTAACTCTTTAAATATTCAGAATGCCTTCTATCATTCAGTCCTACGATTTACAAAATGGTATTCCAGCCTCTGTTATGCAGTTTCTATTCTGGGGTCTTTTAATATATTATCTATACTAGGGTCTTTTAATAGTAGAAATAAAAAAAGTTTCAGGTTTTCTGTGACATTAATGTCTATTATATATATAGAATGTGGACAACATGTTCACTTTATACCAATATCCTCAACAGTCTACCTCACTTCTTAATTGTTGGCTATATTTCTATGATTTAAACATCTGTCTTACATTAAAAAATCATGTATTTGTCTGAGTCTTAAAAAATAAACATTGGTGAAAATAAAAGTTAGAGATACCTTGAAACGTGTATTATGTGCATTACTGAACACATTTAAATATTCAAATATTTGACATCTCATTAACCTTGTAAATGTGTCCCGATACACAGAGAAGTAAAGTTAGTGTATCTGAAATACATGTCTTAGAAAGTAGGTTAATATTGTTTCTGTTCCATCAAGGATGTTTTGTCATGGTTTGCCCTGAATTCCTTGTCATGCAGATGATACGAAACATCAGCCTACCCCCTCTATCCTTGTCATCAGTAGCCTGTAGTTTTTACTTGCATTTTATAACCATATAAGGTTTTTCCTCTCTATTTTTTAGTATGAGGAACCTGGCTAGACTCCAGCTTCCAAGGCCTATCTCTTTAAGTACTTGGGCATAAGTACCTAATAAGACACCTAATAAAATACCAGCATTTTCAAGGCTGTCATTTCAGCTGATAGATATCTTACAGATCTCTAAGTCCTTCAGATGTCTATTTTGCTCCGCAGTATTTTTACAAACCTAAGCAGGTGCTGATATTCTCTCATAACTAATTAGTTGTTTGGAGCCTTAGCTCAAAAGAAAAAGCAAGTGAGGTGTATTAATGGAAAAGGATGTATCTGATGAGTGAGTCCTAATTCACTGGCATACTAAGATTAAGCTTGCTAAATGCTTCTTGCAAACCTTGGTTTAGGCTGCTAGAAGACATGGAAAATTTATATAATAAATATAATGTGACACAACATAACAATGCAAGATAATATAATAGAATGTATATAATCTACAAGGGCTAATGCTCTCTACATTGTAAATATTTCCTGTTAATGGTGCAGGTGTCAAAACTGACACCAGTCGAATAATCATCTACAAGTTTGAACTGACAGCATCTGAAAAACAGTTTTTCCCTTGGAAGAGCAGAGAAGATAATCTTAGTTTGCTTAGTTTAAGGGTGCTGAAATTTAAATTACACTCTATATGAGGGAGTAATTTTCCAACATATTTAACATCCTAATGATTGCATTTCAAATACATTTAGAATAGGGCAGACAAAAATCTTGAACCTTGACCCTAACTGAAGTTAAATTTCATAGCTTTGCTGCTGTTATTGATAGGACTAGGTTTATAACCTATATTTTCTAAGCATAGATTTTTTTTTGTAGGCTTAGGTTTGATCATTTCTGATGTTTTCTGCTCTCATTTACCAAGTCTGGGAAACCAGAGAGGCAGAAAAATTTATAACAAGAATCTTCAAAGTGTGAATTTAGTTTTCACACTTTTAAGGAAATTGTCATTTTACTTACAAGACATGTGCGTCTAACCCAAGAAAGGGCTTTTCCTCCTCATATTACATCAGAAAGGAAAGCACACTGTCTGGAAAGTCTCCTTTTTTTTTTTTTTTTTTTTTCTTTTCCTTTCTTTTTCTCTTTTCATTTTTTTGTGTATCAAAAACATTCTGACTCAAATCAATCTTAAGAACTCTAAGGGCAGATCATACCTAAAAATATTACTGCTTTTGATGGATCTTGGGATACATATAAAGCAGTCAAGGCTCATAAACTGAGTTTAAGCATTAGCCCAGTGTAGTGCCAAAGGCCACCCTTAGCCAATCCAAGAAAAAATTAGTATTCAGCAGACATACAGCCTTCATGGAACCTTCATGACTTTAACCCCTTGAGCTATATAGCTTTGCCTTCTGAAATATCCAACATTATGTGTCCAAAAGAAAAGGAATAGCATATACTTCCTGCAGCACATATTTCTGATACGTAGATTTATCACTAAGTCCTTCAGAATGTCTTTAACTTTTCTTGGATATTTGATGTGAGATTCAGGGTGAGAGGGTGAAAAAGGGAGTAATAAAAATTTCTCTGCTTAGATGAACAGGGAATAAATATCTGTTAAACTAAACTGAACTAGTAAGTTCAGTTTAAATTTAAGTAACACATAAGTAAGCCATCAGAAGACTTAAAAGAGTATTCTTCTAGGTCCGCAAGACATTAATGGACTGAAAAATAATACTTATTATACCTTGAAAGCAGTAAAGCAGCTATCTAAGGTATGTTGAACTATTTTATGAAGCAGCAAATGCCAAATGGAGGTTCAGACTTTCAAGCATAACTTCCATTTATGCTTAAGTGGCTTGCACAGTCAGACAGCTGCACCACCATTCCTGCACAAAAATGGCATTTTCTATGAATGTAGTAGTTAGGCATCTGAAAACCCCATTTGCCATCATGCCTCAAATTTGTTGGCTAATCATGTCTTCAAAACAAATTAGGCAAATACGTTTTCTGCTGCACAGATGTTTTGACAAAAATGAAGAGTGAATTGCCTTCTAGGAGGAAATTTGGTCTGTATCTTCTTTATGATCCATTATAGCAAAGTGATGGGCCCTGTTCAGTAGGAAATATAGCTATATATTCACTCTCACACTTGGTGGAGAAGAAAGCTATATTCATTTCCATAGATGGAAGGAGAGGATAAACAGGAGTGTACAAGGTGTCTCTTTAGGCTATTTCTTCAGGTCTGTTTATTGCTTGATAAAGTTTTTACATACATTAATTAATTCAGGGTATAAGTTATTCACCTACTATATATATAGATGCAAAATAAGTGCCTAAATAAAAGACAAGGTTTAGGTAGGTAGGGCTCATGCAACCTCCTCCAGGAAACAATAACCACTCCTGTAATTAAGCAGCCGGTCACTAGGTGGGGAGCGACAACCCAGGACCAGAGACCCTTGGGGGCAGATCGCTAGCACACCTGAAGTAATAAAAACAAAACAAAACAAAAAAAAAACCAACAAAAAAAAGTTCCCTCATTTCTCTGAGAGGTCTTGGTGTGCCCAGAGAGCTGGAGTTCAGCCCAAACCCAGGGGGGAACCCAGCAGGAGCAGGAGCAGAAGCAGCAGGAGCAGGAGGAGCAGGAGCAGGAGGAGGAGCAGGAGCAGGAGCAGGAGGAGCAGGAGGAGCAGCACTGAGGCTTCCTGAGCGCTTCCTCCCAAGTCAGGTGCTGTTGGTTTTGTGATGATTAACTTATTAATCTTGTGATTTCACATTGTACCTCCACCTAATATGTTCCTCAACAATCTTCTCTTTCCCCTTTTATCCTCCTGCTTACATTGGCTATTTTTCCACTGCAGTTTTTGAATTTATTTGCTCTGTTAAATTGATCCAGCAGGACTTGAATCATTGAACAGTCACTGGATTCTTGGTGATTGTTTCTTTAAGGACTTCTCCACCTTCATCCCTCTCACTTGGCATGGCTCTGGTGGCAGAATCTTGAGTTTTATGGTGAAAACATTTTTTAAATTAGAATCCTCAGTGTGAAATAACAAGTGTCACAGCCTTTATCTTTCTGAATGCAAATAATGATGGTTCTGGAATATCAACTATTTTTTCAAGGATTATTTGGTTTTTAGCACTGTGCTTCCCTTAGCATCACTGTTAAGCATTTGCTAGAAGATTCCACTGTTTTTTCCTCAAGAACTTTCTTGCCAATCAAGTCATTCATTCTCATCTGGCTGGGATTATGCTTTCTAATGTTTAAAGTTTCTGTTACTTTCTTTTGGTCTAGTACTTTGTCTTTCATTCAGAATTAGTTAGGACTAATATGACATTATAAATAATAAGCTGGCTCCATGGCTTTCTCTCTGATCATTTCTTAGGCTCTGGTATGTTTAATTGTTGGATTTTGTTTTTAACTTGTCTTATGTTTGTGTTATTATTTTTTAAACACAGGAGAAATACCAGAGCAGTTTCCATTACAAACATGAACTGTTGGCACAAGTGTTTTGCACCTTGGTAACCCTTCATTTTAAAATGCTACCTCAGAAAAAAAACAAGTGATCATGCAGATGATCAACCAGACTATGCAGGATAAATTTTGAGGATGTGTAGAGGTAAGAGGGATCAGGTGTAAGTGCTGAGCAGGTGCAATTGTGCTTTAGGATGTCTGAAGCTTATTTCCACGTCTAACATTCACTACTAACCTGAGCAGGAAAAAATAAAGGCGCTGAAGTCATTGGCACTTTTGCATGTGTCACTGCTAATACCCAGAAATAATTGTAACAAAAAAGGACTGGTTTGAATTTTGTGTTGTTTTAAAATAGCTAGAGGG
>NW_020799097.1:88266297-88271659 GCF_003259725.1 Athene cunicularia
GGGGGGGGGTGATGTTAGGCCTTGCTGCAGATAAAGCTATAAGTGATGTATGGGTGTATCTAGGAAAACAAAACAGAAAGAAGACCTCAAATCACGGTGGACAGTCTGTGGCAGCAATAACCAGTTTCTTGTATCCAAGCCAGACCTCTGCATTGCAAAGTCTATATTTTAAATAACTTCAAAGCTGAAGGCCCATTGAAGCTCTGCCTCCTGCTCTTCGACTCCTCCCGGCCCTTCTCCAGCTCTGGACTTATGCTTTCCCAGGTGTGCCTGGGCTCTCCTAGAGGTTAGGCTAGCTCTGAACAACCACAGAGCCAGAGCACATGGACAGCATTCACACCACGGCAGCTTTAGAAACATAAGATTGACACCAAAGCTGTGAGAGTCTAGGCTCTTACTGCACCTGGGGGGAAAAGCAGGCTACTGCCGAGGAGGATTTGCAGGAGGATCACCACAGCTCCATCAAGTCTGGAACAAGATCCATAGGAGCTTGTTCTTCGGTCTTAAAAAGGTTTCCACAGGGTTTGGTTTCATCACTATTGCCCTTCTGAAGGCTGTGTCAGTTATTCAGTGTCTTCCCTGACAGTTTACCAAATCATTTATGTCAAGCCTAAAATAAAGGTCCTTGCTTTTAATAACATCACGTCTCCTCTGTCAGGGAAGTCTGAATCTCTAAGGTAATTGTCTGATAGAGGCTTTCATGCAATACCGTTATTCACAATTAAAAGAAAAAAACCCAACCCTGTATCTTCTCTAAAAGCAAAACTCAATAGCTTATGGCTGAAAGTTGACATCAGTAATATTATAGTGGAAATAATGGAAAAATTTTGACTATCAGGATAATTAACAAACTGAATGTCTTATAAAACACATTCTGATTTTTTCGTTTGTATTTATTTTTCTTTTGTATATGTACTATATTAATTTTTCTCTCCCATGTTTGATTTCCCTCTTCATCATAGCAAACAAAATCCAAGGTTTATTCGTTTTCTCATATAAACCAAAATTTACCTAAATGTTTTATCAATCATTTGTGATCCTCTGATTTTTCTGATGCTATTACTCTCAAAACTATCAGTCTTGTACAAGCTGCACATCTCAATGCTATTAAGTACCAGAAAATAGCTGTCTGGTTTTGCAGTTTATAAATCCCAGTACAGTGACTTTCTTGTAAAGCTAATGAAAAATGTTGTGGCCTATAGCTTCTTGTTCACATTTAAGCTAATTCTTCAGTAGATCTGCCTTGAGTTATATCTGTAGCTTAACAGGTGGTCTAGAAAGGCTGCCACCTAACCGCTTCTCTTCCCGTGAGCACTGAGTAAAGGGTTAACCCAGTGAAGGAGTCATTATATTAGATTCTGCACTTCATGTTGTGCAAGTCAGAATAGAAAATCATAATAGCTGCTTCTTAGACACTGTTACTGCTATTATCTTAATGTATTTCACTGTAGGTAATATAGTCCCTGGCCTTTGCTTTCATGGCAGGCACACACCTCTCCTTGCTATGCCCCATTTGTGGAAAGTATCAGGGCTCACTCAAGGCCCCTTGAAAGTCACCCCAGAGATTCACTCACAACCAGTATCAACTTTTGGATCTTCAGGCATTTGTGCACCATGGTTTTAGTGTTTCTGGGTTTCTTGATTTTCCAAGTCAACAAAATCTGGAGTGGCAGAAGCAGTGTAATGGGGCTCTGTTATGAAGCAGTGATCTTACTGGCATATTGCAAAGGCCACTCACGCTCTATTTGAGGCTGAGTGGGCTATGAAAGCTTTTGAAATAAAAGAGAGTACAGAAGAAAACTTCACACAGAATGTTCCTCATGGCTTCTTGAAGGGGTAGATATCTAGACATGGGAGGGGAAATAAGTCTGTCCTTGGCACCAGTGACCCTGTTTAAAGCGGCTGCTGTCAGACAGCTTATCTTCTTTTTCCCAGAGACAAGATGAATAGAGACCACTGCCTACCTTGATGACCCATACTGACTTTGGGCTCCCTTAGATGGTGTCTGCATCACTCTGTGCTCACAATCTGTATCTCTGTAGAAGATTGCAGATGCCATCTTTTATTCTGCTGTTCTGTGGTTATGAATGCTGAGCAAACATGATCATTTTCCATTACTTGGGTTGTTACAAACTACAGAGAACCTCAGAAATACTCAACAAATAACAATAAATGGTCTGTGGGAAATACAACGGAAAATTGGTGAGGAGGATTATAAACATGCTCAAGTGATTTGCAGTTGGGGTGCCAAAACCCCACATATATCACACTAATTGTTGCTTAGCTCTGTGTGTTTGATGGGTATAACATCTGCCCATAGATAACACAGGCCTGTGAGAGACTCAGAGGCACCTTATTGAACATCCTTGAGATTCTGGCTCTGCTGTGGGAAAGATCAAAGCACAGTGGAAAAGTACACCTGATAAAATCCCTGATATATACAGGACAAAGCAGCAGTTTTGAGATCAGGTTTGAGATCTTTTTATCTCTGCCTTTTTCTGACTAGCAAGGACTGAGCTCCATGGTGTCCACATCCCCACATGGCGTGCCTCTGCCTGGATGTTGCTGCAGAGATCCCCTGTGTCGCAAGGTAAGCAGAATAAATTTACTCTTTGCACTTCATCTGTATTTTTGTGGTTGTTCCTGGATGCTGCCTGTGTTGACTCACACATGGTCATAAGAGAATGCAGAGTAACCACATCTAGAACAAAAGCTTTCATGTGAAGCACAGAAAGAACTTCAAGACATCCAGCTTCTCAGCTAGATAAGGAAACACATTTTCAACTCAGGTTCATAAACCCACAGTTTTGTCAATAGGTCCAATGCCAATTTGATCATTAAATTAATTTCCATTATCTGCTCCACGTGATACATTGTTAATGTTTTGTGCTATGACAATGTCAAGAGGCCCCCAATAGACCTGAGGACCCACAGAGCTAAATGCTGTAAACAGTTGCAAATAGATTATCTCAGACTTTGGGTTTACCCCCCCAAAAAAAACAGGAATTGTAAGAGAGCTGTGGTCATGGAAAGCAAAGTTTCTTGTCCAGGAGCACACACGAGGATAGACCAGAGTTGGAAGTTGGACCTAAATGTCTTGCTTTATCTGTGAGGGCCAAGTCTGCTCTGCCTCCCAGCTTCAGAGATGTCATCTGTCAACTTCTTATGAGTTAAAATCCATCACCTAACATGAAGTACCTGATACTGGTTTAGAAGTGGAAAGTTTCCCAGTGGCTCTCCCATGTCTTATCTCACTTTTTTATGGCAGTGAGATGTAATATTGGGATGAACAAGGTGAATTTTCACACACCTACCTGTAAATGAAGACACGAAGAAACAACGGAATGAATATCCCAAGAAGAAGTGGCCCAGAAAGACCATTTTCTTGCCCAGTTATTCTATTTGTTGTGACAACTTGCATTTCCCAGGAACATGTCCAGATGACAGTTGACGTTATTACACATGACAGAAAAAACATCATGAAGAGTAACTAATTTAAAAGCCTTTGGCATTTATCTGTTGTTCTGTTCATTTGCATTTTTTGTACAAGATTCCCTGCCTTTGAGGCTTAGCCAGTGCCTAAAGGGACAGCAAGCCACAGGGCTACAGGGAGTACAGGGAACAAAAGGAGAAAAAGTGAGGGGCTGCTCTTAGAGAGAAAAGTAAAGAGCACCTGTCCAAACTAAACCTTAAAAGCATTTTTCTCTATGTACAAAACCTTTAAGCATGTCAAGAATTCATCATGCCAGTGAGGTCCCCAAACCTTCACTTACTTCAAACACCACCGAGCTAGAAATTCTTCTTAAAATTGTTTGCACTTTTCCTCTAAGCAGATTCTCCCTCCAGAAAGACTAACCCCGCTTTTTGGGGGCTGGATGGGTAGACTGAACTGTGGGGCAGACACTCAGGGTGCCACACAGTAGTTCCTCTGTACATGCCTCATGCAAAAATACCACAAGACAATAGAAAAAAAAACTCTTCTAAAACCCATGGTGGCATCTGGAGTGCTTTCTGCCAAGCTACTGTGCTCAGCTTTTCCATCCATATGCTGCTTCTTCCTTTCCTGTCTTGCTTAGCACCTTCAGAAGGGGGCAAGTGTCCTGTAAAGCACTGTGGTGGCTGGGCTCTCCTGAGACTTCCTTCACAGTGTAGAAGGTGGCTTGTGCTGAAAAGACAAGGTTAGCCTGTAAAGGTGAAGGCTGCCAAGGAAACTGCATAACACAATATTATAGATGAAGTCAAGGAAATCTGTTGAGCCTGGGAAAGCAAGTCTCTCTGTGAAGCTGAGATATTACCTGATTTAAATTTTTTGTTCATTTAGAAAAGTTGTCTCCAAGAAGTAAAACCCCCTAAAATACTTTTTCCACACAATTTGTATACTATATGCTTCATCAAATGGAACTTATATGCTAAATAGAGGGACTTCTAGTAGGAATAAATAGTAGATGTGTTTGCTTCTGCGATGTTTTGGTTTGGGGGATGGTTTATTCATAAAATATGACCAGTCTCATCACTGCCCATCATTTGCCTTTTATATACCAAAATGCATGTTGGGATGATGAATTCAGAGGTAGCACAAGACTGCTCAGAAATGTAGGCAAATTGAATTTTCCATATTCCTCAAATGAAGGTTTTGGGTTGGACTGTGGCTGCGCAAGTCCTGCCTCAGGAAGAAGAGAGGCAGGAAGGAAGAAGAGATCTGGAGTGTTATTTGAAATTCCTGGTCACTGGATTGTGGTCCAAGTTATTTCAAAATGAGAGCTTGAAATGCTGAAGCTTTCTTCCTAATGGGGAATGCCTTTATGGTCTGTATGCCCGCAAATAAATTTGGTTAAATTTCCTTCCATCTGCATGCTCTAAATGACTGACTATAATTTGAAAGTGTCAGAGCTCACCAGAGAAATAAAATTGTGGAGGGAAGTTAGAGCCGTGACCATCCAGCTGAATCTGCAAGGCAGTACGGGAGCTACAGGCACTGAGGCAACAGACTTCCATGTAGCTGCCAGGTCCGTAAGTGGACATATGGAGCTGTGCCAAGGAGCACACCAGACTGTACTGAGGCCCTTGCTCAGTCTCCTGCTACAGGAGGGGTGGAGCACTGGGGAACAGATGCGAGCTGAGGGAAGTCAGAATGGACTCGGCTATACCCAAACAGTCCTAAAACAGCAGGTGCCATCCCACATGCCCTTGGTCTGCTTTTGGCACTTGCAGCAGCAGATACCCCTCAGCTTCCAGTGCTCTGGCAGAAGTTATGCATATCTTTATGCCTGTGGCAGTCTGTTACTCCAGGTGACTGCCAGTATATCTGTTTCATACATATATATATATATATATATATATATATATGGGGGGGGGGGGGGGG
>NW_020799097.1:88271709-88344661 GCF_003259725.1 Athene cunicularia
GTGTGTGTGTGTGTGTGTGTGTGTGTGTGTGTGTGTGTGTGTGTGTGTGTGTGTGTGTGTGTGTGTGTGTGTGTGTGTGTGTGTGTGTGTGTGTGTGTGTGTGTGTGTGTGTGTGTGTGTGTGTGTGTGTGTGTGTGTGTGTGTGTGTGTGTGTGTGTGTGTGTGTGTGTGTGTGTGTGTGTGTGTGTGTGTGTGTGTGTGTGTGTGTGTGTGTGTGTGTGTGTGTGTGTGTGTGTGTGTGTGTGTGTGTGTGTGTGTGTGTGTGTGTGTGTGTGTGTGTGTGTGTGTGTGTGTGTGTGTGTGTGTGTGTGTGTGTGTGTGTGTGTGTGTGTGTGTGTGTGTGTGTGTGTGTGTGTGTGTGTGTGTGTGTGTGTGTGTGTGTGTGTGTGTGTGTGTGTGTGTGTGTGTGTGTGTGTGTGTGTGTGTGTGTGTGTGTGTGTGTGTGTGTGTGTGTGTGTGTGTGTGTGTGTGTGTGTGTGTGTGTGTGTGTGTGTGTGTGTGTGTGTGTGTGTGTGTGTGTGTGTGTGTGTGTGTGTGTGTGTGTGTGTGTGTGTGTGTGTGTGTGTGTGTGTGTGTGTGTGTGTGTGTGTGTGTGTATGTGTCTAATTTAAAACACAAAGTGAATTCAAACTAAACCTTGAATGAACTAACAAAACTTCAATCAATGAACAATTCTAGCAAGGTTTTTCACCTCTACACTGTCATGTAATGAACTTACATCATCCACACATGATTGAATTTTCCCTCTAGCTATTTTAAAACAACACAAAATTCAAACCAGTCCTTTTTTGTTACAATTATTTCTGGGTATTAGCAGTGACACATGCAAAAGTGCCAATGACTTCAGCGCCTTTATTTTTTCCTGCTCAGGTTAGTAGTGAATGTTAGACGTGGAAATAAGCTTCAGACATCCTAAAGCACAATTGCACCTGCTCAGCACTTACACCTGATCCCTCTTACCTCTACACATCCTCAAAATTTATCCTGCATAGTCTGGTTGATCATCTGCATGATCACTTGTTTTTTTTCTGAGGTAGCATTTTAAAATGAAGGGTTACCAAGGTGCAAAACACTTGTGCCAACAGTTCATGTTTGTAATGGAAACTGCTCTGGTATTTCTCCTGTGTTTAAAAAATAATAACACAAACATAAGACAAGTTAAAAACAAAATCCAACAATTAAACATACCAGAGCCTAAGAAATGATCAGAGAGAAAGCCATGGAGCCAGCTTATTATTTATAATGTCATATTAGTCCTAACTAATTCTGAATGAAAGACAAAGTACTAGACCAAAAGAAAGTAACAGAAACTTTAAACATTAGAAAGCATAATCCCAGCCAGATGAGAATGAATGACTTGATTGGCAAGAAAGTTCTTGAGGAAAAAACAGTGGAATCTTCTAGCAAATGCTTAACAGTGATGCTAAGGGAAGCACAGTGCTAAAAACCAAATAATCCTTGAAAAAATAGGGGACCTTAAACAGTTCTGTGAAATGTTCTCTTGCTTTCATTTGCCATTCTTCTCTTTACATTAAGTTCTTATAATGTTAATTTCCTCCAGGAGGGAAACTAAACGGAAGGTAGTCTTCATATTCTGTTTAATTCACAGAGAGTATTGATTGTTATGATAGATAATGTCTCTTTAACCAACATGTCATGTGTATTTGCCGGGCTCATGTAATAAATTATTTCCTGTTGTTTTGAGATTGGTGGCTCCCCTTGAAGTGACATCTGCTAGAAGCTCCTCTCTGCAATTTTGTTTCTCTTGTGAGTTCTGACACTTTCACACTGCAGTCAATCATTTGGAGAACACAGATGGAGAAACTTAATCAATCTGATTTTAAATAATATTGACCATAATGTGGAATCCATGAGGTGAGAAAAAACAAAATAAAACAAAACAAAACCCAGCCAGGATTTCAGCATTTTGTTTGCCATAGTGGAGACCATAATTTAGTGACCAATCATCTACATAATCATAGGGTTATGGAATGATAGAAAAATTTAGGCCAAAAAGAGAGCTTAAAAATTTTGAGATTTTCTCAAAACAGGTTTAGCATCAAAGTAAGATCAGGCGGCTCATGGCCTTGGCTCAACTCTCAGCCATCCTGCCATGACTGGATGTCTGTGATAATAAGGAAGGAACATGGGCTTTAATGGAAGAACAGCTGCCACACCACCTTTTAAGCCCCATTTGCTTTGTTTTTTAAACAAAGAGACTGTCACAAGTCCAGACCTGCTTTGCATTCATAGCTCCCAGAAGCATACACAAGCAGTGTATCTGTGCACCTTCAAACATATCAACGTATAAAACCATATTCTTGAATACTTGCATTACAGATAGGCCAGGCCCAGCTCTTGATGTACCTGCAAGGTGGATTCTCCATTTTGAACATCACAGTGTCTTGCTGCAACAGGGTCACAGGACTCTGTCACATAAAGCGTCTGTCACATACTGCAAGACAACATCTAGTTGTAGACAACTGATGATGCTACTGCAGTGAGGTAGCCCAAATAAACATTAGCTGAGACACGCTTGAAGGCTTGGCCTGTCCCAGATTTTTTCATAAAAGAAACGATGTAGCATTAAACAGCAGACTCCAAGATGAGCAAAGGTGAAGTGTGTGAATCTAGCCTCATCTTCAACTAGTCTGTAGTCAGGAGTAGCATAGGAGTACTCTGTAAGGGCTTGTCATGTAGACATAACGCCTAGTGAACAGTCCTCTGCTGCACGTAAGATGCCCTTTTCTTGCTCAGAACAAATTTTCCCTTACCCTTTCTTTCAAATTCTGCCTGTTTTTCAGTTTTGTTTACACTCAGATTTACCTAGTTAAGTAGGAAAATAAAAAAACCCACAATTATTCCTTTCGTTCATGCAGCTTCTTCATGAAACAGTTCATGATTAGGCAAAAGTGTAGGAAGATGTTTACATTTTATCTCAGGAACTGGGGACAAGGTCTGGGGCACTGTGGCTCCGTGCACTTGCTGTTTTCTTTACCTAGCAGCTCAATCTGTTACCTGTTCCAATAACCCGTTTAGATCTTTGTCCAGTCAACTACTGTATGATATGAAAACTCCAGAGGATGTATTTGTTACTTGGAACTCAAGATTATGGAAACTGCCTTCTGCTCAGGGCCCTATCCTTCCTGGAGTTATGTTTTTCAAATGCGTTTGGACTTGATGTTGTATTATCAGCATCTCACTGCTAAAATCAATTGTTTAAGGTTATTACCTAAGTTTACCAGCATTTTTTACATTCTAGTAATCCCCCCGTCATCCATTTCCAACCTAACAACATAAATTTGTTTCTTTTTCTTGTTCCTTTCATATTGCCTTCAGAATATCCTATAGAGAGATATCTATCAGAAGGACTATCCAAGGACAGGTCCACTAAGTTAAGTATGTCATCAATCTGATCCTTCTTTCTTCTTATGTAGAATTTGGTCTTGTCTTTTACAATCCTTTAAATTAGTGATCTTGCTTATTTGTACATATGAAAAATGAGGAAAAAATCTTCCAATTAAATTTTGAAATTATGTTACAATTTGCAGTAGGTCACTGTGTCAAACAGGGCACCCACAATAATATTTCATTGCAAACTGGTTTTCTTCTTTTAGTTCTCCCAGTTAGTGATTTAAGAAAACATTTAATTTTATCCAGATGTGCATAGGAAGATGCACTTCACTTTTATTTCGCTAGATCAGCTAAAAACTTGGCAGTTGTCCGGACAGGATCCAAATCTGGAAACATTTACAAAACTATTTCTATGATGACCACATACTACTGCCTTGCAACCCAGCACAGGAGAAGCCCACATTTAGTGAGTGAGAGTAGTCTTCACCTAAAGCACTGAAGGTCTTGAATATCTGCTGAGGGCTTTTCTCAGCTTTATTGTTGAAGCATACACTAGATTTAGAAACAAAGAGAAATTATGTTGGAAATAGGGACCAGAATTAAGGGCTCTTGAAGGCTGCCTGTTTTACTCTCTTCCTGTGACTCTTGAATTGATGTCTGTCCAGAAACTCAGTGTTGACAAGACTGGAGAAAGGCTCAGCCCAGCCTTAGCCAGTTATATTTTTAGCCTGCTAGATAGGAAACAGTTGTAGTAACAATGGCTGTCAATCTGTTAAACTGGGAAGATCAAGACTCCCACTCAAGTGAATGTTAAAATTGCCATGTGTTAAAGTGTGTGCTTCTACCTTCTCTCCAAATAAAATGTTCCTATACAGTTTTTTTAATAAAAATGGAAAGTTACCTTTCAAGAGGGGCAGGCTTTGACCTTGGGTGGAACAGAAAGCAACTCTGACTCAGGTATTAAGTTCCAGAGAATAAAAATAAATTTAAATAATATCTGTGTTCAGCATTATTATGTTAAATAGCTCTACCGACCTTCCTAGACAGCTTAAAATCTTTCTTAGCTGCCATCTTGAGATATCCAGCTCTTTTCATGCACATATAGGATTTATGATTTGGAAGCTTGGATTCAAGTCCAAGGAAGAGACCCAGGGATACGTATACCCTCTCTTTTCAGATATGTTTCAGCATCTACTGGCTCTTTCAAATCTCTCTGGGAACTTTGTTGATATCTATATCCATTCTTCCTTATGTTTATTACTGGCTGTCTGGACACTGATAGTATCACCTGTTCAGTACACATGCTTCATCTAATGTACATAGAAGGCTCTTTGCATGGTGTTTTCAGCCTAGAACCAGAATAATAGTTTTGGTTCCTAACCTCAGAAAGTATTTTGAGAACAATCAACAGCCTCATTATTGACACACCATGCTGACCTAGTTAAATCTCAAAAAATATAATTAATACTGTAGTTAGGATCTTTAATTTAAAAAGATGACACAGTTGTTCTCTCACACAGTTGTTGTCTCCTTCTTTCCAGACCATTCACGCCAAACCCTGTGTAATGCTCCCTGCTGCAGTAAAATGCAAGTCTTGCAAAATAAAACCAGGAGCACTTTGTAAATTCCTTCCCCTTTTGCTCAATATCTAGCTACAACTTTCCCAACAAGTTTAACTAGTTTCTCAATTGACCACACAGGTAGAATCAATGAAAACATACTGTCCACCCATGTCCATATCTGTCTGTTGTTTTCTTTCCAGCTGTTCTTATTTCACCAAAATCAGCCTTTTCTGATAGCGTTTGTTAATAGACAATAAGAACAATGATTTAACTTGCTGATTATTCTCCTTTGTCTTTTAAAAAGCTCCAGTATGTTCACAGTGAGAATATTTTACTGGATAGGAGTAGATGAAGAGAATAGTAGTGTCACATCTTAATGCAAATAAGTTTTTATGTTTATATGGTTACCAGCACCAGGAGAAAATGGCTTTAATGTGGAAACTAGATATATAATATAAGATAAAGTGTTTCATTAAGAACGAATGCTGTTATTCAGATGCTACTGCTGGGGAACTTGGGTAAAATGAAGAACTTACTATCTTGTGGTTCAGTAAGCCTAAAATCAGTAAACTGGGGAGCTTGGGGAGTTTCAGCCATTCATCCTAGTTTGCTTGGCTGAAGATAGCCAGTTTGTTTTGACATCAATGTCTTGTAGTGTGCTATGTCTCTGAATATCAGTAATGTAAAATTTCACATTTTTCTTTTCCTATCTTCCTTTTCTAGCCCGGGAAAACATTTCAACCATCATTCAAAACTAAAAAGAAAATTCACTCTAATTCCCTGTTATACTTTATGCTTCTAACTGAAAATCTGTCTTACCTTCCAGATGTAGGTGGGTGAAACCAAGAATCACAGGTAGTGTCACCAAAATTAAGTTGTTTGGGGAAGGGAGGATGGAAGGAGTGTTAAAATCCCAGGACAAGAGCTGATGCAGGAAGCTGGCAACAGTTCTTCCTCCAAACACACTGACGGCACCATGCAGAGGTGAAAAAGATCTGTCCCCATCATTGGTGGTTGGCCCTTCTGCCCGGTTTGCTTCTGTATGAAAATGAACAAACAGGTGCACTCAATTCATTTTTATAGGCGATGAGGAGGAGGGGTTAGTAACTTCTCCATTTCAGGAAAATAGAAAGCAGAAGGACAAAGGCATTTTGTTTCTAGCTGTGTTAAAGCAGACATTAGGTTTATGTTTTATGTTGCATCTTAGGAAGGTCTGATAGCTAGTAAGGGCTGTATGAAGCTGAATCTTCAATACAGCTAGGTAACGTCTTACTGCTGATGCTCATAGCAGGAGATCTATGGAGCTAGGCTGTGGGAAGTTTGTATGTTCATTTTCACTTCCTGTCTTAAGGTCTATGGAACTATTTTGGGGTTGGAGAATGTAATATTAGGACTCGTCTTTGAAGTATAATGTCTCATTTAACAGCTTCTTAGTGTGCAAGCAGAAGGCAACTGGATCCTTGCATGACAGTTGTTGGTCGCCAAGAGGATAGATGCTTTTCAAGCTAGCTAGGTGATAATATATTTTGGATATGTTATTTCAGGGCTGTTCTACCATAGCACTGTCTTCTAGATGCATCCCACTGAAGCCCAGCTTCCTTCTATGAACAAGCAGTACTGCTGGGGGCCTTTTTTTTTTTTTCTTTCTTTTTTTTTTTAATTTTGTTTGGGTTTTTAGAATAAGAAAAAAGAAAGAGATTCTGTGACTCTGTAACTGCATTATTTGGTACCAACAGCTGGAGGTGAGTGTCACTGGTCAATCTGCTGTCATAAATACAAGGTCAAAACTGCTGATGTGAGTGATCCAAGATGATCTTCTTTCTAAATAATGGAATACATATCCTTTTCAGTCTATTCTGTACTGGCCCTGTAGTTGTCAACAGGACTTGTCAACATAAGTATCATGTCATGGGGAAGCAATGAAGGATAGAAGTCAGCAGAAACAACCCTTCATCCAGTTTTCTGCCATTTTTTGTAATATTTAGATAACTGCAAATATTAATGTAATTCTCATTTTCTGCTTGTATACTACACTAATTTTAAGTTATTGGTTGTTTCAAAAAGACTGTTGTATTCCAGTTTTTTAAGCAGAAAAAAAAATTACCAGCAAGGTTTAGCATTCTGGTCCGGGAGTCAGTGTTATTGAATTAAATGTGTTGGTGTTTGTCTATACATTTTTACTTGAACAGCAGTCACAATTAATAAGTCCATCAACTTTCACTGCCACTGTTAAACTCAATTTGCAGTTGTCAGGTGCTTTTTGGAAATATGGGAAGATTGGCTGAAATTCTAGAAAACTCCATCTGGCCTTTTTTTTTTGCTCCATAGAAGCAGCGACATATAATCTGTTATCAACATGTCAGCCAGTGATGACCAAATATGGTCACCTGAGACTGTGAAGTACCTACGGCCTTTCTGGTTTAGCACAAGAGGAAAAGCTTGACTCTGAACTTAAAACAACCTGGCATATCATGCTGTTCATCACCAACAAAGTCAGGTTTTTAAAATGCTATCATTCTGTATCGCAAACCTTGCAGGAAGGGGAAATGCATTATCTCAACTCTAGCTATAGTTTATAATGAGAGCAAAGTTTGTTAAATATGATCTGTCTTCTATTGCACAATTAGAGGGAGGAAGTGCCAGGTTTTATAAAATAGATTAACACTATGTTGTAACATTTTTAGCTGGCAGGAACAGAGTCTACACCTCCACAAACAGCATACTTCTGCTCCCAACAGATAAGAAAATGCTACGCACAATGTATTGATTTTCCTTCTAGTACAACACAGGAATGCTGCTAAAGTTGTAATGACATTAGCAGATATTAATATGGATGTGGATGAAGTGTGCAGTATTTTGTACTTACAGTGGAACCTTCAAGAAGGCTTTGTCTATTATTTCCTACACCACCACCACCCCCCACAACTACTTTGACTTTTTTTTAATCTTTTTGTCCTTTATAGTTAGTTTCTGTTCGTTTTTCTTTCATCTACAAGGCCTAGTTTTATTTGAATTATTTTTGGATATTGTCCCAGATGCCACAGGTTGCTGTGGTAATTTATAAACAATATAAAATCAGTAACCATAAAATTGGGTTCCATGTTTCAAATTGTTTTCTGTGACCTCCTTGTCTGTATCGTGACCCTTTTTCATAAGCAGTGGCTTACATCATCAATCCCACCTGTTTTTTCAGGAGATTGACTATCCCTGTTTTGTGCTGGGAAGAAAAAAGTAGAAGCAACAAGTAATATGCAACTTGCTTCATGCATATTGAGATGAGCTGGGTAATGTGATATCATAACTAATAGCAATAATCTTAGGAGCTTTCCAAAATAGCCTGTTCAGTAATTTGCTATCAATGTTGTGAATTGTTTTTCCTAGCTATATTTGCTTAGTATGTCTCACAGTTTTGCCCTTATAATTCTCCCTACCTCAGTTAAGCTAATAGCTATGACCCTTTCCTGTTAGCCCGATGCTCTTTGTCTTCATAAAACGATGTTGCTGACTTTGCTATGCAAAGTACAATGCTCAATTCTTGCAGTCCAATTTTGAACCAGTGGGAGTAGAATTTTTTCACCTGAGAGGTGCTTATGAGCAACAGCAAATGATAAAAACCTCTTTGGTCAAGGATCTTTGATCTTTGAATATGTTACAAGGCACTTTTCTGGACAGTACATACATACTCACAGACAGTGCATACAGTGCTGGGATATGGCACTGCCTTTAGTTCTTCCCTTTTCAAGAAGAATTTCTGATCTCTTCCGGACTAAGCCAGACCCCTAATGTGTGGTCTTGGAACTACGCCAATCACTTTAGTATGTATGAAACTGATTCATACGGGTGGGAGGGAAAATATAGCTCAGTTAATCAAAGATCTACTCACTCTTCAAGCAAGAACAACTGTCTACAACTGTCATGGCACCTTGTCAGAGGGTTATTTACTGGGTTTACTACCATTTCAGGCAGAAGGCATTGTCAAAATTAGTTTAAAATTCTTTCAAGATTTCATTTATTTGATTCTGATACAGATGTGATCTTGCCTTGGCAGGTTTTTGCACTTTCCTGATAGATCAAGTAAAGTGATCTATTAAACCAGCATTGCCAATTTCAAAATGTCTTTGCCACCTAGATATCTGTATAGACTGAAGTCTGATAGTAATAGCATTTTGTTGTCTTGTTCATAAGCAAGCACTCTGAAAGCTGGCATGCAGCTCTTAGAACTCTCACTCCTGACTAATTTCTAGAAGCGTATGTCAGATATTGAAGCTCCCAAGCTCCTCTGCCAACCTCTCACCAAGCTTTGAGTGTGACAGAAACCTGGAGGTTAATAACAATAACTTCTTTACACCAAAGAAAGAAACATGGCTCCTTATTTAGAAGTGAAAACGTTAAGCTGCTGTACCTTTGTTCTAAAAGCCTGTTTGAAACTCTCAGAGAATGTGGTCTTTCTTAAGTTCTTTCCTCATCCTTGCTTTTGTATCTCCTTACAGACCATCTTCGTAAATACTTGTGTTATCAATTCCAAATGTCATTTTCAGAGAAGTAACTTAAAGACTTTCATTGTCCTGTTTGAAGATGACTGATCCCAGCAGACATATAACTCTTACATCAGGTAGCATCAGTCATCAGTCATCATCAGTCTTACCAGTTCCTTCTGTAAAAGTGTAAGGTAAGTGGCTCTGAATGACAGAAGATATGCGTATTTTGGAATGCCTTATTGGCATTCATTCTTGTCATGTCAATGTGTACAAGCTAAGTGGCAAAAATACCCCTTTCTCTCTTCAGTGGGCAGATTTGTACATTGACAGCCAGGAGGCCTGGAGTCTGTATATAATCAGTTTTCTCATTTCCAGATTCATATTCAGTTCTTGGCTGGCAGCTTTATTGGTGGTCCATGGAGACGTATTCCTGGGGTATGAGCAGGCTGGCTATATGAAGAACAAAATAAATGTCCAGTCTGCTTGTGGAAGAAAATTTTTCTGGTTGTATGGATCAAACTTATTCAGAGTGACAGAAAGGCAGGGTTCACGTTAAAATTGTGATCATCTTGTTTCTGCTCCTGATCTGATATCAAGATGCAGTCTAGATGGGTGAAAATCAGTCAGATAAGGGAGTATGTGTCTGCTATTCCTGAGTTTATATTTTATGTGAGGGATTATACTTTATCTTGCACACTTCTCGGTTTGTGGTTATAAAATTCTCCACAAATTATGCACTTCTCCTAATTTGTCCAGACACTGCCTCTATAACGAGTCTCACCTCCACTTGTATTTTATAAACAACTTCATCAGGTCAAACTCTACTCATCCCTTTTCTGCTTCACATGCCAAAATTCCTGACAACTATAGTCTCAGTGTTTTTGGACTACTCTCTGCAGTAAAATTGTTCAGGAATATGCCTCGGCTAAAAGTGATGATAATAGGTTTCTTTGCTATGTCAAAAAATTCAGGTTGTCTGTCTTAAGGATATTTGACCAACAAATTATGAAAAATTGCACTAAATATAAAATGCAGAAAAATGCAGTGGTTTGGAAGCCCTTGCTTCTGGGATGAAAGACTTTAAGATAATATTTGTTTACATATAAGTAAAGTAAAAATTCAATTAATATTAAATTCTGGAATGAAATTCTGTTAATTAATCATGGAATTCAACTGGTCAAGTATTGGAAATCACACTAAAAACTATAAAGGCTAAAAAATTCTGCTCAACGATCAAATAATTTGTTTGAATTCCTTGCCTGCAAATAAAATTCTATTAATGCCACTCATGTTTGAATATATTTATGTAAAATAAGTAGTTGCTACTTATAATCCAATCAAAATTTGTATTCTTGCTTAAATAATCGGGGGGGGGGGGGAAACGTAATTCTGTGATTTATTAAAAATAGCTTGAGAATAATAAGTGACAGCTCTTACTCTAATGAAGTCCTTCCCAGCATCAGTATTAACTTCAAAAATTTACATAGTTAAAAGTATAGTGAATGTAATTAGGATTGCTAGACTTGGCGACAACCACTGTAAAAATTTCAGTACTGGAATAGTAGAGTCTTTGGGGGGGGGGGCTTTTAGTGCAAAATCGTTATTCTAAGACCCAGAAACTTATAAGTTTAATTCTTGCATAGAAATAATTAAAAACCCATCATCTTATACTGAGTGAAAAAGGTATCAGATGGCTTATTACTAAGCATAACCTAAAAATAAAGTGTCCAATAGGGTGCACCGTAATCGTCTCTTTGCCAGTTTGCCAAGGAAAACAGCTAAACTTGAAAGGTTGTTTCTGGTCAAAGGTTGATGTTTGCTGTTGAGTTTTCTGCACTTAAAAGTGTGTCATTTACTAAAAGAACATATGTTCTGCCAAATTTCTATGCTTAAGACTTTTGTTGTTTGCAGCGTACATGACAGTTTCCCAGAAGAAACTCTGTTGACAGGTTTGTGTAGTTCCTCTGTGTGACTTGTAATGCATTCTTTAAGAAAAAAATCTTTTTTGAAATAGGCATCTCTAAACATGCTTGTAGTCATAAGGCAACATCTTCTGCCTCCTTATTAACTGACTTTAATGCTGTATAGTTATTTATGGCACAGACTGAAAGTATAAATGCCTCTTCATTAATCTATGACTCAGGCTTAATGAGTGCTGAGATTTGGGGTTTGGGGACCATTAATGCAGTTCTACCATTTAGCCAGCACTGTGACATCACTACCAGTTAAACATAACCTTGCAAACGAACAGTATTGCCATCTATTAATTACCTCCTGGGAATGAAACGCCTTTTAGCTTCATTCAGTGTAGCTTTCTGTACGCAGATTTCTCAACCATTAATCACTACACTCAGGATTCACAAACTTTCAGCATCAGATTTATGGCCCCAGGGTAGGATTATTTTTTTTTTGGTGCCACATTTTGATATTCCCTATCAAGCAGACACATATGTGCATTGAACTCCAACCACAAATTCCCTCTGGTCTGGACAGATAATACTGGTGTCAGTAGCTAAAGACATTACTGCACCTTGAATAAAAAGCTTTTTAAAAGGAGGAGAAGAGAAGAAAAAATACATTCAATGATTTTCTAAGTTATCTTTCCTAAACATGATTAGACTCTTGGCAAAGTCTTATGCTAAATAGAGTAATATTAAAAATGGGGTAGAAGTGTTTTGATTTTACAGATGCACAGATAATTATCAGCTGTTTGAAAAAAAGGACACTTAATTCAACATATTTATTTAAAGGAAAAAGAGAGGGAACTCTGTGATGCTCTACTATTTCTTAGGTCTGCTAAATCTTTTCACTACCCAGTTTTAATGACTACAAAAGTGAGAGTAAAAAAATATTAACAATAATAATACTTCACATGTTAAATGTATTTGTTACATTTTTTTGTGTACTTTTTGAGATCTTGAAGGTTATGTGATACAAATTGCTGAGAAATGTCCTCGAGGAGCAAAATTTCTTGGGTATAGAATAAAAGTTTTTACAACACCTCTTTTTAAGCTCCCTCCTTCACTCCCTCAACTCTTTGCACAGTGGTTGCTTCTTACCAGCCTGCCTCAGCAATCATAGGTCACTCTGTGAGGAGCATGGTATGCATCTTTAGTTACTTAGCATCCTTTGGACAGCCCTGGTAATTTTCCATTTTGTAAGAGATTTGGTGACTATATTTTGGGCTGTAAGTGCTAAGACACTGAGACTTTTAGCCAATTGCCAAAAATAGTAGAAATATGAAGTAGCAGTGGTGGGAATTAGTCACATATCTTGAGATTCAGTGCAATAATCTTAACTCTGAGATGTGGCATCTTCACTGGGCCAGAATAAAAAATACATAAGGTAGTGAGGTAGTAAGATTGCTTTCTGTCTTAAATTAACCTTTTAAGTTTCCTAGTTAAATGAACTGAGTTCTGGTCTTTTGATTTCAGTAAGGGCAAACTCTGGCTGAGAAATGGTGGTTTTGAACCATTTTGAACTTCTATGGACTGTCCTCCATAGAAAGGTTTTGTGCTAGCCTTTAAAATGATTTTAAAAGAACTGTAAAATTCTGTCTTGTCCCTGTGTTGTGTGAAAGGCTACTGGTAAATTCTGTAGAAGCATAGGAGGTGAGTTAGAAATGCATATTTGTTTTTCATTATTCTGTTCTGTTACTTTGTAGTGTTTAGTAAGAGATCATAGAAAAACCTCAGGCAGATTTAAAAAAATATCATCCCGTTGTGTCTGTACTTAAGATGATTTTAAATTGGAAATTTGTGAGGGTACAGGTATATGCATAGTTTGCATGATGTCAACATGCATAGTTTGTGCAGATGTCTTAATACAATGTATGAACTGTAGAAAAGACCTAGTATATGCTCAAGATAGAACAAAAAATAATTAGTGCTTCACTGGAGCAAGAGAAACCCATGTGAAATTGGCTTGGCTAAAAGTTCTCATCACTACTAAGTGATGGTTGTAGAAGAATATTTCCTCACAAAGGGTTTTCCCCTAAAATTAGAAAAAGTTGTCCAATATGATAGAGTTGTTCTTAGTTTGGAATTTTAAGTGGCTTTCCTAAGCAGAAATGCCTATGGAAAATAGTACAAAGCTGGTAAAGGAGATATTATCTCTTTCATAATGTATGCAACAAATAAAAGCAAATTTTTGGTGAACGGAAGGGAACTATGGAGAAAAGTATGACAAAAATATGAGTAGACTGCAACAAGGACAGCACAGAAAACCCTGTAGAGGGCCTCTGGTTGCAACTGTTTTCACTTGCTAATTTATGGGAATAGTGCTAATTCTCTTTCTTTCTTTCTTTCTTTCTTTCTTTCTTTCTTTCTTTCTTTCTTTCTTTCTTTCTTTCTTTCTTTCTTTCTTTCTTTCTTTCTTCTTTCTTTCTTTCTTTCTTTCTTTCTTTCTTTCTTTCTTTCTTTCTTTCTTTCTTCCTTTTTCTCTTTCTTTCTTTCTTTCTTTCTGAAACCCACCTTGTGCCTCAAATAATTTCATTATAATAAGTTATTGCACTTGCCAGGCAGTAAGTGGCTGTGAAATTAACCTCTTCACAATAGAATCAGTCATGGTACATTTGCAGTTATCAAAATCTTTCAGAATCAGAATTGATCAACTTGATACCACATCACAATTTACAGGTTCCACTGATCTCACCAAAGAATCTTTACTGATTTTTAAAGACATCCTTCAGGTTTACTCAATCAGATCTCCACACAGCTTCAATTTTCTTCTCCAGTGTTTTGATCACTATCCCAGCAGTTATTAAAAGTTTGTGGGGTTTTTAAGCATTACCCACTGCATTAATAAACAAAAACATATACCTGTCTCCTATTTTGCACAAATATAATGAACTGTATAATCCTGTGACTGCTCTGTGTGCTCTGGGACAGTTTGGACAGAGGGGGACATGGGGATCTGTACAAGTCTCCTCTCAACTATGTTAAGAATGATTCCCTCCAGCAATTCCTTCCTTCTGCTTCCTATTGCTCCCCTGTAATGCTTTTCTGCCCTTCTATTTTCTGCATCAGCAACTTATTGATCCCATCACCCACACCACACATGCCAACCACCCATCCCCTGACGGGGCTACTGGTGTCTCCTCTGAAGAGGCTAGTGGCTGAGATGAGCAACACAGACCACTCTGTATCCCCCTTGCCAGCCATCACCAGGGGCTGGTCCTCACGGCAGAGCTGTTGTGAAGTCTCTACTGTCTGCAGGGTCTTTCCACCATGTAGGAATCTGCACCCCTGCCTTCAGCTCTTTTTGCTGGAGTATTTTCTCCCTGTGTGAGCACTGGTGAGAGGTGGCAAGTCAGCATGCAGGGAGGCAACAGGTGTGAATGAGAGCTTTTCACAAGCAGGAGCAAGGAGATAAGCAACATAGGGTGGGACCACATATCAAAGGTAAAGGAAAGGTCCTGTTGGTCATCTGGTTCAAGTCTGTCCCATCAGCATATACTATTTATCTGCGTGGTGGATGGTCCAGCTGAACTTTTGCATTGACAGATTTTCAGATGATGGTCTATATTGTTAAATTGTTGCCTGTGTTAATGGGGGATTAGATGGATCACAAGTAAATGGAAATGCTTAGTTCAGGAGAAGTATTTAGGCTAACTTTAGACTCTAACTTATCATAGAAAAGAATTTGCAACCAGGCCCTTCGTTTGGTTAAATTATTTCTTCTCCTTTTGACTCATACTAATATGGTTAATTTATTTTCATCATATGACCTGCACTTGGGCCACAACAACCCCCAGCAGTGCTACAGGCTTGGGGAGGAGTGGCTGGAGAGCTGTCAGTCAGAGAGGGACCTGGGGGTGTGATTGACAGCTGGCTGAACAGGAGCCAGCAGTGTGCCCAGGTGGCCAAGAAGGCCTATGGCATCCTGGCTTGTGTCAGCAATAGCGTGGCCAGCAGGGACAGGGAAGGGATCTGACCCCTGTACTCGGCACTGGTGAGGCCGCACCTCGATTCCTGTGTTCAGTTTTGGGCCCCTCACTACAAAAAGGACATTGAATGACTCGAGCGTGTCCAGAGAAGGGCAATGAAGCTGGTGCAGGGTCTGGAGCACAGGTCGTACGGGGAGCGGCTGAGGGAACTGGGGGTGTTTAGTCTGGAGAAGAGGAGGCTGAGGGGAGACCTCATCGCCCTCTACAGCTACCTGAAAGGAGGTTGCAGAGAGCTGGGGATGAGTCTCTTTAACTAAGTAACGAGTGATAGGACAAGAGGGAATGGCCTCAAGTTGCACCAGGGAAGGTTTAGACTAGATGTCAGGAAGTATTTCTTCACAGAACAGGTTGTTGGGCGTTGGAATGGGCTGCCCAGGGAGGTGGTGGAGTCCCCATCCCTGGAGGTGTTTAAGAGTTGGGTTGGCATAGCGCTGAGGGATATGGTGTAGTTAGGAACTATTAATGGTTGGACTGGATAATCTGCAAGGTCTTTTCCAACCTATATGATTCTGTTATTCTGTGAATTAGTCATAAAAATTTACTGTAACTGAACAAAAAGTAGTTGTATTCTGACAAACCAGGAGAAGATAGGATTAGTTGCTCTGTAAAAGATTCAGAATCTCAGGAAGAAATGTTAAGCTTCCACATACTGTGGAGGAGACAGGAATCTAAATTTTTCCACATCCCTTAAGACAGAAGTAAGCTGTTGAATTGTAGCATGACAGTTCCACCAGGCTTGATTACACTATTAGTTATTATTTGCTGTTAGTTAAATAAATGAGTTATCTAAAAGTGTGGTTCTGTCATTGCCATATGGTTCCTGACCAACAGAAGTGAAAAGATATCCCAAAGAACCTTGTTAGCAGAAACCACACAGCACTTAGGCAATGGTTTACAACAGGAAACACAACTCAGTATCTTGAAAAGTAGTAATTTCATGCATGGTCCACTGTGTTTATGGATATGAAAAAATGACGACTTGTGCCTAATAAAAATGTTAATGTAGGCATTACATATTCATTAGGAAACCACTGTAGCTCTTCTTGATAGTGGAATATATTGGTTTGATTTGTTCATTCACAATGTTGGTATTCCTCAGATGAAAAATATTTTTTATTATTTCTAATTTAAGGTATAAACCAACAATCTTATAATTTATATATTTTATTTATATTACAGAACACCTAAACAAAGTGCCTATGCACATTTCATAGAATCATATAATCATTTAGGTTGGAAAAGACCCTTAAGATCATCGAGTCCAACTGTTAACCTAGCCCTACCAAATCCACCACTAAACCATGTCCCTAAGCACCACATCTACACGTCTTTTAAATACCTCCAGGGATAGAGGGTTTGATTAATTTTACTTCCTATTAACATCTAGTGCTTTTCTTGACTCCTTGTCCTCCTTGTCCTCACACACTCTAAATTCACACATGACATCTTGGTGGCTGCATCCAGGCATCTATGTTCTGAAAGATAGTAAATTTCTTCCATTGTATATGCCAGCTGTGAGCTGTCAGAACAATCTACATATCTATAATCCCAAAGAATCTCTCTCTTTTTATATAAATCAGTGAGTTTTTCTGGCCCCTTAATTTTAGCTTGCTAAAACCACGTCTGTTTCAATTGGACAGTGCTCAAGTAAAGCCCCTGAGATAATTGCTCTACGGGCAAATTGATTGAATTCACCTAATGAATAGTATATAACAGTAATGACAAGTAAATTATCACTGGAAGAATGTTTGGAGTTGATTTAGAAGCCTCTCTTAATAAGCCAATATCTATTTTGTCCCCAACATCTCTGAGAAGGAAATACAGTCGTAATGGAGCAGCTAAGACGGAAGCCAGTTTGGAACTGACAGAGGAGCTTGTGTATGGTGGGTTTCCTGCTTGAGAAGAGTTATTGAAAACATGACAGAGACACTAATTATATTGAAACAACCATTGCAAAGCAACTGTTTAAATTTTATTTGCTGATATGACATGAGGACTTGTTGCAACACACTGACATCTGTGGGTATTCAAATGTACTTGATTTGCTGAGCTAGCATGGGAACTACTTTCAATGCTTTCTGACGTCTGTGGATATATAAATGTTCTTATCATGTTTATAAATCTTTGTTTGTGTACTTCACAAACAAAATAGACATTGGTTTGGTTGATAAAGCAAATATAAGAATACAGTGAGACAGTTTCAGTGACAGAGATTTGGTATGCCGCAGTTCAATTTGTCATGAAAACATCCATGTCCATATTATTTACAATTAATTTCAAATGCTATCTAATACTGAAATTAAAAAACAAACGTAGGATGTGCAGAAGATCTCTAGCCAGGAAACATCTCCTCTAACTTATACATGTGGGTGGGTTTTAAAAGGGATCAGTCCTTATTGCTCACTTCATTACGCATTTCCTTACCTCTCCTGCAACCTGCTGAGTGGAGCCTTCTGAACCTTTCAGAGTGAGTGGAAAGGATGATAAAAGGGAAAAGGCAGCACTATTGAAGGATTCATCATGTTCAGCACCAGCTATGTCCATTACCATTTGATAGAGTTAAGCAGGTCTGAAATAAAGACATAAGGCTTGGTACATTATGCTGAATTTGAGATTATTTGGCATCATGGGAAAAATGTATATTGAGTGGTACTGGTTGTGAGAGATTACTTGTAAAAAACAGGTCCTGAAAGAAACAGGCCTGCGAGAAGCAAGAACTGAGAAGGAGATAAAGGATAGTGGAGGAAGTGGAGGCTCTCTGAGCTAAGGAATGTCTCAAGCACTCACAAGTAATGAAACTATAGTCCTGGGGTGGATAGTGTGGAGGTCAAAGCTGATAAGGTTGCCCGAATAACACAGGATGCAGCTGGATTGGGGGGTCCTGTGGAGACAGGATTGTTCTGCTCTGGTGCACCTGGTCAAATTTCAAGGGCCATCTGTCCCATGAATGAGCTTTGCTTCATTATCCACAAAATGCATATTAAAATTAACATCCCTGAATATTCTAATGAAGACTAACAAGATCATGCTAATTATATCATCTCATGAAACAACCTTAGCCCTTCCCATACATGGGATACATAGGTATGTGGGTCGACCTGTGGGACAGACCCAAGGGAAGTGTGTATAGATCACGGGGGGGGGGGAAGGGAAGGTGCAGGGAGCAGTCCAGAGAGTGAAGTGCAATGAAGTGAAGTGCATTCACTGGCAAGATCGACTCAGGAACCCAGACCAGTGATCTCTATTCCTCTATTTTCTCCATCTCCCTCCTTTCCTTTTTCCCTTTTCCTTCATTACCTTTAAGAAATGCAAGGCATACTGTATTGCTTGCCACAACTTGTTATATACTTAGCCAATTATTGTATCCAATTTGTACATTGTGGGGAGTTAATAAATGTTTGGACTTTTGTCTCACCATTGCCCATTCCATTGAGGATTTACAAATCTGAGTCAATTGTCTCCCTCGTCTGAGCGGGACGTGACACTGTTTCAACACTGCAATGCTCTGAACACTTTTGTAGTGTTCAAAGTGTGACATCTGCAATACCTTGACTGGAAGTCACTGTGATCTGATCAGAGTTCAACCTCAGCTCACATATTAACCTCAGAGGACTCTGTGTTTGTCTCCTTGCCACAGCACCCTCTCCTGGCCTGTCCTTGGTGCTAGATGTCAAACATTGTCTCCCCTTTATGGTCCCAGCACGTTTATACTCATCCACTTCACTTCAAACACCCTTATACTCCTATTGAGGAATACTTCAGTTGTGTTAAAATTGGCTTTTGAGACCTGGAACTCTCCTGTCAGTAACATCATTGATATGAGGGTGCTCCGCAGTATGTCTAGGGAGGTACATGTTTGTCTTCGTTAAGTGCGACTTCAAGTTATGTTTTGTCATATATGTCCCAAAACTCCCCCTTCCAGGCCTCAAAAAGGACAATAAATGTCTTCAGCTTATTCAGCTAATAGTGAACAAAAGTGTAGTTCAGACATTTTGTATTTTTTTTATTAGGTTGGTGAACTTCTAGAATTAGTATTACTAGATTCCTATTTGATTAGTAGAGCACCCTTCTACCATGTATGCCCAGGGTGACTGGTGGAGAACTCATGAGGCAAGCCAGGATGCAGAGAACTGATTGGTAATTTGGCTGCTGTGTGAATGAATGAGGGACAGATGGTAGTAGGTGAAGAGGTAGGATCAATAGATATCCTGCTTGTTTAGAAAGTTTCCCTCCTAAAGCACCTCCACTGTCAAGTCTGGATAAACAGTGGTCAAATAAGTGACACTGTGGACTCTGCGTAGCAATTTCAGAGACAGTAATTTGTGTTTCTGTTTTCCACATAGGCTGATAAGAATTGATCTTAGCTATAATGTTCATCCTGAGTTTTGTTATATAAACAGATAAGGAGAAGTGGAAAGAGCAACTGCAATTTCAAGACTATTTTATGAAAGAGAGTTCATGAATACATGAAAAGTGATATAGAGGTATGGAAAGGGCAGAAGAAGTTTGAGAATTGTAGAGGGCATGTCATGAAAGAATACTGTGGCCCAGATTTCAGCTAGCATCTAAGAAAATTATTAAAGATCAAGGCCTATCCCTATGGGAATCAGGTGAAGGTTCATCATAGAATGCTTGAATCATAGAATGGTTTGGTTTGGAAGGGTGTAAGGAAGTAATGCCTCAAACATTCATTGACATAGAAAACCTCAATGACAAATTGTGGCCTTTGTGATTAGTCTAAGGAATGAATTACCTGCTGAAGGAACCACAGGTGTATTGAAGGGTGTGTGTCTTCTGAACCCTTGCAGTTCTATAACCAAATTCCTTAGATAATCCCTGAAGGGAGGAGACATAGACTTAGTAAAACCATATGTTCGCATTAAGGCCTACACTTTAATTTACAACTATAGCTTTGAAGAAGAGCTAAAAGATGGTAGGAAAGATAAACAACCAACACCAGATGGAGCTAATGACTGGATAATTGCCGAAGAAAGAAATACTGAGGAAAAAGTAAAGCTGGTAGGAGGACATCATGACCACCAACTCATTTGGACAAAAGGGTTAAAGTACCCCCAACATGTGCACAGAACCCATGATCCACCTTTTGCCATCTCATGGAAATGAGTTCATGGAATACCTGTCTCTCTGTCTACTATGCTAATCAGCTGATAAGATGAACTTAAAAGGTGACAGAAAAATTTGCTCTGTGTTCACCCATCACCCAAAGGACCTGAGACAACTGTGGATCCAGGGGTCGTGATATGGATTTCTTTGACTCTCTTTCTCTCCTTTCTTTTTCTTTTCTTTCCTTTCTTTTCTTTCTTACAGATTTTTAAGAGATCACATTGCTTATTATCCTTTCCCAAGTTTAAATTATTTTCTACCACAAGTAAAACTTTTTAACTGGTTGTTTGGTGTCGTTTCACCTTAATTTAACCTGAGGGTATCACAGAACTCTTGTGGCTGGTCTTCCAGTCCAGATTGTGACAAAGGGACGTCAAAGATCATCTAGTTCCAAACCCCCTGGCATAGGCAGGGACACCTTCTAGTAGACCAGGTTGCTCAAAGCCCTGTCCAACCTGGCCTTGAACACTTGCAGGGAGGGGGCATAAAAAAGTTCTCTGGGCAACCTGTTCCAGTGCCTCACCACCTTCATAGTGAAGAATTTCTTCCTTATATCTAATCTAAATCTATCCCCTTTCCGTTTAAAAACATTACCCCTTGTCCTGTTACTACAGTCCTTGATAAGAGGTCCCTCTCCATCTTTCATTAGGCCCCATTTAAGTACTGAAAGGACACTATAAGGTCTCCCCAGAGCCTTCTCTCCTCTAGGCTGAAGAACCCCAACTCTCTCAGGCTGTCCTCATAAAGGAGGTGCTCCAGACCCCCTGATTATCTTCAAGGCCCTCCTCTAGACTCACTTCTACAGGTCCCTGTCCTTACACTGGGTACCCCAGAGCTGGATATAGTACTCCACGTGAGGTCCCAGGAGAATGGAATAGAGGGTGAGAATCACCTCCCTTGAACTGCTGCCCACACTACTCTTGATGCAGCCCAGGACACAGCTGGGTTTCTGGGCTGTGAGTACACGTTGCTGGCTCATAGTCAGTTTTCCATTCACCAATACCCCCAAGTCCTTCTCTGCAGGGCTGCTCTCAATCACCCAGCCTGTATTTGTACATGAGATTTTCTTGATTGATGTACAGAACCTTCTACTTGCTCTTGTTGAACCTCATGAGGTTTGCATGGGCCCACCGCTGAAGCTTGTCAAGGTCCCTCTGGATGGGATCCCTTCCCTCCAGCATGTCAATGGCACCACAGAGCTTGGTGCTGTCAGCAAACTTGCTAAGGAGGCACTCAATCCCACTATCTGTGTCGCCAACAAAGATGTTAAACAACACTGGTTCCAACACTGACACTATCCAAGGTTAGGTACCAGAGAAAGTGACTGCTAGGTGATGGTCAGCTTAATTTATAAGCAGGCCATGAATTAAGGAGGTCAGTGATGATAACTGATATAGCTATCCTTTACTTCTAGGTTTGGGAAACAAAACAGTCATTTGCTTTCCTTGGCAAAGAAGTGAAGGAGTGATTTGTGTAGTGATATATACATAGATATATAGATATACCTAAAAAGACTCTGTGGATTTACAGTAATCTAGATGACTAATACTACATTTAATCACAACTCAAGAAGGTAAATGTTTGAGGTGCCATATTATGCATGCATCCACATCAGAGAGAGATAAAAATAGAGAATCACCAGTGCCTCAGAAATTCTATTAGAAATTATATATTGAGGAAAAAAGCTGAAAGCAGTAAAGGTCCTTTTTATGAAAATTACATTTACCTAAACTGTCAGAAGAAATCAGGAACAATTTAAATAAAACATTACCTCATGAGGAACACAGACAGTAATTGATGATCTCATTTCAGTAAAACATCAGGTCCAGATGGGATTAGTATTGAATTCGCTGCAAAATATACCGATATAATTTTACCTTGCTTGAAATCTATTCACACTGTTCTATAAAATGAGTATTTCCTTCCCTGTTCAGAGGCATAGCTGCAACGTTAATTGCACTGCATGTGCTCTCAGAATATTGCAATGGGAATATTTTATTGCTTTCCAAATGAAAAAAACTAGTGTATTCAAGATTTTTCCTTATGTTGTAAATAATGTTGTTGAAGAGATACTTGCAAAAGGTTGTCTGATGGTGTGCCTCCATCCATGGAAGTGCCTTTGGCCTGTGAGATGAGGCTGCTTAAACAAAGCTGAGATGTTCTTACTGTGTCACAGCAAACATGGTGAAACAGCACCTTGGCTTCCCTGGAAAGTGGAAAGCACAAGCTGTAACATTACCTCTGTTTTATGTAAAAATGTAGCTGTAGCAGATATTTTCTGAATAGCCATAATAATAACAAGTAAGCACCACTGATCAAAATCCTTCTGGCTAGCGGTGACAATCACAATTTATGAACAGTCAGTGACAACATATGTAGAACTCTAAATATAAAACACAGACGATCAAAAAAAGCAGTCTAGTTTGACTCCTTAACATTAGCTTGTGGATTGTCTTATATCTCTTCTATCTGCTTCCCCATGTGTCTCCCAGGTACTCCAGGGAAGCTTCATTGTCCTCAGTGCTGAGTTACTCTCCTCGCTAGCCCCCATGCCGCAAGTCAGACACACATATGGGTGTTTCTAAACTGTCATGGGCAGATGTTATTAGAAAATGTATTAGATTAGGAAACTGTGTTTTGTTTATTTATTTTCAGAGTATCTTTTTTTTTTTTTTTTTCAGAGATCAGGAGTTAACTCAGACCTCAGAGCACTCCCCAGAATGTCTGTATTATGGCTGGGGCTGATGCTGAGAGACAGCCATTAGATTTCTGGTGCACAAAGGCAACAGCTTGCATCATGGAGGTGAGATGAGCTGCCCTGAAGAACTCTGATACTCATACGTATACTGCCACTCTGCCCAGGCTCAGCTGGGCATGCTGACATACATGGCAAGCCCTGCCCAGGAATCAGGTGACAGAGTACTGGGGAGAATTGGTGTCCTTCCCCTGTTTTGCTCAGGAGAGGAGAGCATCATGAAGTGGGACAACACGTGGGTTAACATGGCACATTCTCTGACCAGTAAAAGAGAAGGATGTGAGCAAGAAATATAGGGACTTAAAAAACCAAAAAAATTCAAAAACCAAAAACCAAAAACCAAAAAAAAAAAAGAGAGAGAGAGCAGAAAAGCATTGCAGTATCTCCCTGCAGTGATGAGTGTTTGGGTATCAGAAAATGGGGTATGTAGTAATTGAAGGAAGCCTCAAGTGTGTCTGAGTGCGCTCTCAAGCATATCTGTTCTGTTTTGCCTGTTTGTAGTGTAACTTGATCACCTTTTGAAGGGTTGTGAGTAGAAGTTTATGCTGTTAATAATTCATCGATTTTGGCCTTACCTTTCACATGTGTGGACTTCAGCTAAAGTCAGTTCAGTATCTGATGTCCCCATCTACTAATCCTTTGACACTAAGAATAAAAAGTTTTCATAATCACTCACTGAAAGCAGAGTTAGAAAGGGCATATTCCTTGCTTAACTTCAACGTGCAACTTCAACTTTTCTACTGTCCTTCAGAGTGAAGGAGCCCAGACAAAGGAGCTGCTCTTTTAAGAGTAAGCAAGTAAGAATAGGAGTATGACATCCCAGACTCTTTTGGCAAGGTGATATCCTAAAGTAGAACAGAGCAGAAAGTTTACCTTAAGGGATCTAAAATATTTTTTATTTTGGGACTGTATTTGCACTAACCCCCTTCTGTAATCAGTAGGGAGGGAAAGATATTGCCAGAGGTCATTCAGTTGTGAGGCATGCCAGAAGGTGACTTGGAGCCTCTGGTTATATGGGGACTGTTGGGCATGTTATTGAAGTGCCAAAAATCAGGCATGGTGAACTGAAATCTAATCAATTAAAAGACCTTGAGACCTCTATTGACAGCCCAGGAGTGGGGATGGCTAGCTACATTTTTGGTACTGTGTCAGGAAAATACAGAGCAGCAGCTCCTAGAGCCCTGCTGTACTACCTAAACAGCATTGATGGCACATATTGAGCACTGCCTCAACCCAATAAATGCACTGTCGGTGACTGTGCAGAGAATAATACTCCTTATCAAAGCACCAATGCTCCTTGGTTGCAAACCAAGCATCTATCTGCTCATGGCTAAAGCTTTTCATAGCTGATGTGTTCTGGTTAACATTTTTCCCTTGTTAAGGCTTGACTGTTCCTTAACCTGCAGCGTGGGGTGGGAATTAAGAAATCTGAATGATGGTCTTGGAGAGAGTGCAGTGTCCTCCGTGGACCACAAGGCACATAAAACAAAGGAAACATGGTTTCTTCTTTTTTTGGTTGTGGTTATTTATTCTTCCTCCTACCTACAGGTTTTCCTCTACTGCCTCAGCCAACAAGTGATTCAAAAAAACCATATGTTTTTAATGGTAAAAGAACTTACAGAGTGTGGCTTTGATATTCTTGTTCTGTTTTTCCTGTTCAGCCAGAGGCTTAACACTTGGATGCTGTATCTGTTTGATTTGTATATACCTTTTCCACCTCTATTCATTCCTATTATAATTCCAGTGGTATGATGTGCAAGGTGTTTTCCATACAACCTGCAGCTCAGTGACTCTGAAAGGTAATGGATTCAGAGCTCTCAACTCTACCTGACCCATTGTTCACGATGAGCTACTTGTCATATAGATCATATCCCTCTGGGGTTTGAACCATGCCACAGGAACAGTTTATAAAGCATGCAACAAAAAAAAAAAAAAGAAAAAAGAAAAAAAAAAAGAAGGGTACTGAGCATGCTTTCAATTCTCTCTGCAGTCAACTGTCATTTAATGGACATATTTTTTATTTATTTTAACTATTTGGTCACATCTAGTACCAAATAACATAAGAGGACTGGGATAATTTCTAAGAGTCTCATGCACGTATGTTGCAGTGTTATGGTCCATTAGCCTATGCCTACATGATGTGCAAGTAAGGGGATCATTTGTGCATTCAACTCTATAACTGGGGTTATGCTTGTGAATCCAGAAGTACGCCAGGTATGTTTTCATAGGTCTGTCTTGAGCTTCAAGCGGGGGCTTATGCAAGCATCACACATGCACAGACTTACAGAGTCAGAGAAAGGCTACAGTATTGTTGCAGCCCGGGGATGGTTAAAGCAATGGGGTTGTGATGAGCGCAAAGCTTGAAACAATCAAGCTGATTGGAAACATCTGAAGCTAGTCTTGCCTTCTCCAGAGAGCCTGGCTAATCCTTGTCCCAGGCCAATGACTATCCTATTTAAGCAGCAGACACTCATTTTGGAGTCCTTGAGGCTGTGGTAATATTGACAGTTGTAGCTGTCACTGCTTGTTCTTCTGCAGCATCCCGAGGCAGTCACGGCACTGGGTTCTGCCTACAGCCTCTCAAGTTACAATCTCACTTGCTTTCATTGTCTTGTCCAAGCTAAAGCAGATTTCATCTAGGAGCTAGGTATTTATAAACTAGCAGTGAGTTTGCCAAAAACTTAAGCAAGGAATGATACACAATTCAAACTATACAGGATATATGGACAAAGTTAACATAATATTTCCTAATATTCAAATTTGAGTTATTGAAGTTCCGTTAAAGAAAAACCTAAGAAGCAAAAAGTATATCTGGAAAACAAAACCATTACATTTGTTTTCCCCATATGGCTTTTTAACAAGGGAATTGGTAATAGATTCCCTTATCTATCACCCACTAAATGGACACTGGATTAATCCCTTTAGTACAACATGCCAATAAAGCTGCATTACCTTGCGTACAGACAAATCATTGAAACTTGAAATGACGAAGCATACTTTAAATTATAGACTGTTCACTCTGGTCTCTCACTGTGCTCTCCTCCTATATGCCAGCCTCTGCAGTGACTCTTCTGCCTTGGCCCTACAGTATCCACTTGAGCTTTGTTGCAGCAGGAAGTCTCAATAATCCTGTAACACTGAACAGCAAGAATTTGGGAAAAAGTCTGGGAGAAGGGAGGAGTGAACTGGACTCTGAGGACAGCAGTAGGTCTCATTAGTCTTCAGATTCAGCATGATCAATATTGTTCCTTGGTGTGAAAAACCACCTTCACAACTTACACTATGAACAGGAACTGGTCTGTCCCTCCCTGTCCATGGCCCTTGGATGTCCTCCATGCCTCCTTTGCCAAACTCTAGGTGGAGCATCTCCTTTACTCACTTGATTTACCACTTTTCAGCTGATAGCCACTGGATTAGTGTGCCCAGCACAGATGCTGATGGTCTTCCTAGTGCACCCCCTTCATTCTTGCTGCTTGTACTCTCCACAGTCCTGTGGAATGATTCAGATACCAATGACAAAGTAGCCTGGGAGGTTTCTTCCTCCTGTATGTTTAACTGGGCAAGCAAGAGCACACATAAAGGAGCTGCATAGCCTCACAACCTCCCAGGCTTTAGCTGCTACTGCTGTACAGTTCTGCTGCTACTGCTGTACTGTTCTGCTGCTCTCTGGAAACAACTTGTGCTTCCTGAGCAAATGTTGTAATGGGATGAGAAATATCTATTTGTCATAAATATTCCTTTACTTTCCCATATTACTGTTTTGATCAGCTGATGCCCACAGCTGAAGTCATGGTGGACAAGTCTGCCTAGGCAAAAGTTACTCCTGAGACAGCTAAATCCACATTGCTTGAGCACCAATGACCACCTTGCCCTGACAGTCTCCTGGCTGGCAGGAAACAATTAAATCACTTGTAGCTCCTGTCTTTCAGTATCTACAGACTTGATGTATTCATTTTAACAGCTAAAATTCTGTGAGTGCCCTGAAAGGTATTCCTGTTACCACATAATGTAAACCACTGATGGTGTTGGCTTTGAGAGCCTTGGTGGGATAGCTTTCACTGGGCCCCACAGACACAAACATTTTTTTTTTTTTTTTTTATGATGAGAAATTGGAGGAGTCCTTAGAAAAAATCTTCAAGAAGAGTGCTGTACTTAAATGCTCTCTAATGTTTATGTACTGTTAAGAAATGGACCAAAAAGGTATGTGGAATGGGACTGAGAAGAGAATGTTTTGCTTCCATTAGAGAAGTGAATGGAATAAATGTTAACTTTCCCCTGCTTTATTTATTTATTGTAGATGTACCATCAAACCACCAGAGGTTCTGCAGTGTCTTTGTTACGCTGATACTGTCAGAAATGCAGTTCTTTCAGAGTGCAGTTGTGCTGAGCTGAACAATGACACAGAGTACCGTACTATCCTCTCCTCCCCACCCTCAATGTCATGCCACCTACAGCTGCTGTGTGAGGCCACCTGACTTTGGTTTTAAGACATTTTACTTTTGACTCAGAAACACATTTGTTCAGAAAGCAAGGATACTCTTACTGATTTTCAAGATACAACACATCACAGAGGCTCTGTACTCCAGAAATAATAGAAAATACAGGAAAATATTGGGTTTAGATAACTACAATTAAGAGTATACATTCAGTATATCTCGTATTCAGTAATGAACATGGCTTCTTAAGTCAGACTTTGGTCTTTGTATGTAGTACAAGACATTGCCTCAGCAGATGCAGCAATCTTATTTCCAGCCACTCAGATACCTGTTTCTTGTGGGGCTCTGAAGAGCAGTTGTCTTGTCCTGTCCTATCACCACTAGCCTCTTTAAGGCAGCAGTACTGTATCTATAGTAGATGGATGTCCCTTTGCTATATGTTTCTGGGGAAAAAGATGGTTCCTTGGGCCATCACCACTCAATCCAGCCATCTCAAGGTCTCTGCCCTTGTTCTGGAACAAGAAATAGCCTAACGTTTCCTCTGCAGTAAATAGTGGAAATAAGCAAGACAGCATGACATCTAAGCAACTATAAAACATAATGCATTACTATGAAATACTTCAAGACATAACTCAGGATTCAGATTTCACAAATACCATTGTGCTAATTATCTGCTGTGCAACCTTTCATTTGCACTTGCCTGATATTTTTTTTTTGCACAAGAGAGGAATGAATAAAGAGATGTCTCTGGGCTGCTTTTCTGCTGAGTCTTAGCAGAGTTACTGGTGAACCTGACACTGTGAAAACATCTATCAATACTATAACAGACTCTGTAATACAGCTCTCTCACAACTAGATCTGAAGCACAGAGGACAGCTTAAATGGCACCATTTTCTTAATGTAATAACCTTTCAATAATTTAATCAAAGCTGCTGAGAAAAAATGCCCTTCAAAAAATTAATGTAACTGCACAGCTCTGTCTTTAATCTGAACCTTTATCTCAGAGCTCTTAAGAAAAAGAAAAATCTGGCAATATATTTTCTTTGGTTCTTTCGAAGAATAACTGGTAAGAGAAGCTCCCTGTTCAAAGCCTAGTATTTTCCATTTGTCAGAGGCCAGGAAAAGCCAAATGCTTCTGAGGATGTAAAGGTTCACTGGGGGTAAGAGAAGAAAAGGGAAAAAGACAGCAGCAACCTCTAAAGGGACTGCAGGTTGAAAGTGGTGAGTCTGCTCACAAGATTTATTAGCTGTTGACCTCCTTCAACCACTTAGGTTATAACATGAGGCCAGCCTGGTGGTGATGGAGAGAAGCCACTCTTCCTCTTTGATGCTGACCTAGAGAATAAGGATCATGAACCAGTCACGCAGGCATGACTTATAAAACCATTCATGGTGATTGCACTGCCACCTGCTCCCCTGCTATTTAGTACATCAAGGGCAGTTGTCAATTCCTCGAAAGTCAAAACCAATTCATATCTTGCATCCCCAGTCTTCAGGGAATAGATGGAAGTAAAATGTTGGTGTGATTCCCTGGACTGTATGATCTCATCTTAAGTGATTTTTTTGGTTTTTTTGTTTTTTGTTTTTTTTTTTTTTTTAAATTGGGAAATTCAATATAATGTCACTTAATTTGGAAGTTTTTAAAAATACTAAAGATGGGGCAGTGTAACAAGCAGATCTCTAAGGAATGAATCTCTGGATTTTTATAGAAGTCTGCCAAAAGGTACATCTTATACTGGGGGGACAGGGAGTGGGGCAAAGGCATCTCCAGCATGCTTTTCAGCCAGCTGGGAACAGATTGCAGGCCCTTAGGCAAACAGCCTACCATCATGCCCTTTACCCCTAGAACAGAGAATAAACAAATTTACATAGGATAGTGATATCAGAAAAGATTAACAAAAACACTTGTATTGACTTATGGCTAGATGTGAGGGAGCAAGAGACTTTTCTGGCTGGTTGGTCAAATCCCCAACACTCTCCCCACTGTTTTACTTTTTAAAAAATATACTTTGGAAAAACTGATGCAAAAATTAAACCCCTTCACCTGAACCACAGCCTGTTTCATTTAATGATCACTTCAGTCCTTAAAACTTAATATTAAAACACTTGACTTTATACTTAAAATGTCATTTGAAAATGAAAAAAAGTTTAAATTATTCCCTTGGAAGATGTCCAAATAGAAAAAGTCCTCTCAAGGTTTTCTTCTTCCCCCATATTCCAGCTCTCATCGCGGAAAGGCTAAAACTATTCCCCAAATTAAAAAAAAAAAATAGTCTCCTGAAACTAATGCTTTAGGTGAATTTATTCTTCGCTACCAAAACCACTGGTCTCCAATCTCAGCAGAGATTTAGGCTACCAGATGACTTCTTTTTTTTCAGTTTCAGTTTTTATTTCTTTCTATAGTGTTTTTATTCCCTGTAGTGTCACTAGAAAGTCACATTACTGTCAAAACCCATGTATTCTATTTTTCCTTTTTCTTACTTTTGCCTTAGTGCTAAAAAGGAATTCAAGATTCTGCTTAGATTTCTGCTTATTATGAAAAAAAAAAAAAAATCCTCAAAAATTAGTGTTTAAATATAGACATCCTGACTTTTGGAGGGCAAAATTAACGCAGAAAATATTTCTGTATAGTTGTTGAAGTAGTCTGTAATTGAACTTTCCAACCAAAAGAATTTAAATAGCTTTGAAGAACATAAAGTCTGTCTTGTCTCACCAAGAAGTGACCACAGTTCAGTAACAACTTTACCATTCAATGCAAATAAGATTATCACATAACTTATTCTAGCAAGAAATAGGAGAAGGGTAGGAAGTGAAGTTGCAAGAGTGTCTGTATTTTCACCTATTACACAATAAAACCACCTCTACAATTACAACATTAGTACTAGTCAATTGTGCTAACGTTGTTAAACCATTATTGCTAAGAAGACAAAATCCAGAAATTATAAAAATGTATGCTCTCAGCACAAGGCCAGTGTGGCTGCTCCCTGGGTTGACCAAATTGCAGGTCATTCACCTGCAATTGTCCACCTTTCTGGCTTCCCTCCTCCAGGGGTAAGAAACCTGAGACTCATTTCCCCTCACATTTTAAAGTGTCACTCCCCCTCCACCACCCTTGGTCAAGAGGTTCCCTGGCAACAGTTCTTGTTGCCCACAAATGTACGAACAAGAGGGCAGGGACAGGATCTACCAGACACCTTTCCCCCTTTACCGGTGTTTGAGAAAAGGAAGCCCCTTTCCACCATCTCCTATTCCATGCTCTGAGCCCTACAGTGAGGAAACTAACAAAACTAAAGCATCCTCATGAACTGCAATGATGCCAACTCTTGTGGTTTTATTGTGATTTCACAACTTCAGGGTAGTTCTCACAGTCCCAGTTCCTGGAATCAGGATCTTATGGTAGATCCTACGTTTCAATTTCAAAGAAAGTTTTAAACATTTGTGGTTATGGGGAGAAAAGACTTCTCGTGTGAAGTGAGTCCAAGGTAAGGAACCAGAAGGCAAATAAAAATAAATCCCTAAAGCATGTCTATTATTATTTAATCATCATATTGCTGGGGGAAGAAAAGAGTGTGACTCATGGTTTTTAAATGTTTTTAGGGATGGCAACAGTTGAATGGGAGAAGGAGGATAGCTTCAGTCCTTTTTCTGAATGTCACAGTTACTGGTTAAGTGACAGAATTGGGTAGCAGGATCCATTCTAGATGTGAAATGATTATGACTTCAGACAAAAAAAAAGAAAGATTTTGAGGAAGGGAATCAAAGAATGGGCAAAAAGAAAAAAAGGGCAGGTGACTTATTTTTTCATAATTTATTTTTCAAAAAGAGTAAATTCAGTTCTACACCTTCATTATGTATGCACACAGTACACTGGTTCATTAGTGACTATGGGAATGCTGTCTGTCTTGATTATGGAATGTTTCCCAGTCAGAAACAACATTTTTATAGGCTTTTGGGTTTAGTCATTTACTACTTAGGTATTTTTCACTCCTAAGATAATTTCCTTCAGAGGAAATGCTATCATTCTCATTCAAATAGCATTTTTAAGAAACTGTTATTGTTTCCTATCAGCAATTCCGTGTTTTGGGACAGAACCAAATTGTCTGTTTTAAATTCCATCTCTGTTACACTTTCTCCAGCACTGCTTATGAGATGGCAATTTCACAGCCCATAATCTGGAAAGACTATAATAGAATCTACATAAGAGTTTGTGCTGCATTTATATCAAATTACAGGTGATAGAACTGCTTCTTGTGTTCATTATTATCATCTGATACCATGAGCAATCCTTGTTTTCAGAGGCTTGCGTGATTTTAGTGGTACATCTGATGCTACAGTACTGAAATGCAGACATGTATAGCTGTAAACACTATCTTTCTACCAGATTTTGTGAAGACTGCATGTCTTTACCTATAAATGTTGTATGTAACACACATACATCTTGGGGAGGAATACCACAATGGTGGCACTCCCAGAAGCAGATATTACCCTCTCGAACCTAATCCCTTTGTTAAAATTAAATAATGTATAAGAAATAGCCATAATGCAGTTACAGATAGCCACACGTGTCTTCTAAAGTACATTCCAGTGTTCGTCCCTGGAGCTGGTGTTGTATATCCCTGGTACAAATAAAATCAGTCATGGTATTTAAAGAAGTTATATCTGTCTGTATATTTGGGCTTGCAAGCAATTCAGTGTTTGCAAAAAAAACCCCACAATAATGTCTTTTAATGTCACAGTGAAGTATACAAGGGTGGAAATGTAAGACGTTAAAGGCATAGTTCTACTGATCTGAACTCCGTTTCACAATCATTGACTGTCCTATGCACTGCCATCTAGGGTCCACTCGCACCATCACACATCCTGTGTCCTATTCCTCCAGTCTGCCCTGGGGGTTACCTGGATATTTTTCCACTAAAAGGCGTTGACAATTATTAGAAGGTGGAACCAAATTCTTGTGTGTTGTAAATTGGACTAGGTCCAATTAAGTCAATCTGGCCTTGTACAAGTGAAGGCTCTGATGTGGAGGGTCACTGAATGGGGAACTTGGAGACCAGTTCTTTACTGAATAGCATAATTCAGTCTTATATTGGATACAACTTTCTTTTAGAGCTTTGGCTAACCAAATGTGTCAAGTTTCCAAAGGAAAAAGAATATAATTGCAGGCTTCAGATGCATAAGTAGAGAAGACATTCAACAATTTAAGGTCATTACTCATTGTCATAAAGAAAAAGTTTTCAGGAAGAGGTAACAGATCACTTCAGATACTTTGCACTCTAGCTACATATTTTAACTGAACTGATGAATTTCTCTTACCTAACCAGACAGCTTAGCCAGCTGACCTACTATTATAAATGGGAGCATGGTAGAAGTAATTTTCTTGGCAGCTGACCTTGAAAGATGTTATGGTAAATAGTATTTATACTTCTGTTTAATCTCCTTCTCAATTGTTTGCTACCTAATTTAGCTCATCACTAAGAAACAGAAACTCAGCTTTTAGCATTGAATGGAGATGCTCTTTACACCAGATAGGGATTCCTGCAAGCTGCACATCTTTTCAAATCAATACCCTTGTTTTGTCCACCCTAAAGTCAAGACAAAAGCTCAGGAAATTAAATCACATGCATACAGAATTTAGCTGGATCTGGATCCTATCCAGAGAATTTAGTCAAACTGGCAGCTCTTTGCCTCGGCCATTGCTACTGAGGCTTCCAGACCAAGCTTATAATTAACTGTCAAAAACTAACCAGAATTAAAATATAATTCAAAACAAACAATTACTTAAACATATCTAAGAGTTTTCTTATAGTTTGGAAACTGTGACTCAGATAAGGATTTTTGAGCCTGTTGTTGAAGAGAAGAAATTCAACTGTCTCCATTCATACAGATAAAAATGAGTAACCAAAGTCACAACTCCTGAAGCATCACTTGAAACATGCCTGAGGCCCTTCCTTTACATCCCTACCCATCAACAATACCTAACACCTGCTTGATGAGCAGTGAGGGCCCCTGTTATTTTGCAGGTAACATCAAATATCAGTGTTTCTCTGGTTTTGGTACCTCTTCACTGAACTCTCCTTGGCTTTAAAAGGAGACCAAACTTATGTTTTCCAGTTTTCCTAGGAGAGCCTTAGACAGTGAAAATGTCCATTATATTATGTTTTCCAAGGAGACTAGTTATTTATTGGATGTAAGCACATTTTTTTTTTGCTGAAATATAGTAGTCTGAGAAGATGTAATAAAATAATATTTATCATTTCTGTAATACATTACCTAGGATTTATACATTTTAAATTTATGTGTACTGCAAGCATGTATATTATTTTTGTTGGTTAAAGAGGCAGTGTGCAATATAAATGGATAAACTAAAACCAAGATATTGCCATTTTATAATTTAAGGATATTTGTATGAAGAGGAACTTGAATACAACTAAGATCCTAAGAGATAAAATATGGACTCCTAATCTATGTCAGCAAAGTTCTGAAAACAAGGGATGTTTGTATGACTTTTAACTTTGAAAAGAATTCTGAATAGGCAAAAAAGATGTACTTTTCCCAATTTGCCATCATTTTATGCCTTTTTCATAGGTTTTCTTTTCTCTCTCTCTCTCTACCCATGCATTTTCTTTGGGTGTTTAACGGTTCCCTCAGGGTAGGACCAATTATTTATGACATACTTCTCTGTGTAAGATTTATTTGGGAAAACTGTTCCTATGGAAACTGCTGTTTTCAAACAGGCTTGTATTAACTTCAAACAATAGGATTGCATATACAATAGAGAATACATCTTTTATTAGCAGGCATATTCTAATGACTTTGACAAACAAATAAATTGCTCAGAGGAACAAAATGAGGTATATTCTGTGATATGATCAAGTGGGTATTCAGCTGTCAGCTGATAACTACAGGGAATTAGAGTAACTCCGTTCATTTTGCCAAAGTCCAGTTTAAAGGTCTCTTAAAATTTAGAAACAAAGCTTTTAAAAATATCAGTCAGAAACCTGCACAAGAATGCTATGAAAGAGCAGGAAGTGCCTTATCTACAAATAAAACACTGAAGGTTTTTATTTCCAAAATGTCAAATTTCATGTGTATAGCATACTTACACCGTAAGGCTTTGGCACTAGAATTAGATTGACAAGTCAAGATGCTACAGACACTTGATTTCTGTGGCTTCAGGACCAAGCTCTCATAATTACATTTTGTCTTTGTGATGTTTTGCCGTTCGGCCTCTTGTTGCCCTTCCTCCTGCTTAATTTCTGATCTTTGTATTCCTCCAGACAAAATGAAACATAGCACAGCTACAGCATAGTCCACCTTAGCAGGCTTTTAACATTAAACAAAACAAAACAAACAAAAAAACAACCAAAAAAAACCCATCTGCCTGAATAAACAATTTTCCTTTAAAAAAGGTAATTTCAAAAATCATAGAATAATAGAATAGTTTGGGTCAGAAGAAATCTTAAAGATCATTTAAGTCTAACCCCCCTGCCATGGGCAGGGACACCTTCCACCAGACCAGGTTGCTCAAAGCCCCCTCCAGCCTGGCCTTGAACACTGCCAGGAAGGGGGCAGAAAAAACTTCTCTGGGCAACCTGTTCAGTGCCTCACCATCTTCACAGTGAAGAATTTCTTCCTTATATCTAATCTAAATATATCCTCTTTCCATTTTAAACCATTACCCCTAGTCATTACAGTCCCTGATAAAGAGTCCCTCCCCATCTTTCATTAGGCCCCATTTAAGTACTGAAAGGACACTACAAGGTCTCCCCAGAGCCTTCTCTCCTCTAGGCTGAAGAACCCCAACTCTCTCAGGCTGTCCTTATAAAGGAGGTGTTCCAACCCCCAGTCATCTTTGTGTGTGTAGCCCTCCTCTGGACCCACTCAAGGAGGTCCATGTCCTTATTATATTGGGGGCCCCAGAGCTGAACACAGTACTGCAGGTGAGGCCTCACAAGAGTGGAGTAGAGGGGGAGAATCACTTGAACTGCTGCCCACACCTCTCCTGCAGCCCAGGACACAGCTGGATTTCTGGGCTGTGAGCACATTTATGGCTCATAGTTCCATTCACCAATATCCCCAAGTCCTTCTCCGCAGGGCTGCTCTCAATCCACTCTTCGCCCAGCCTGTATTTGTACATGGGACTGCCTTGATCAATGTGCACAAACTTGCACCTGGCTCTGTTAAACTTCATGAGGTTTGCATGAGCGCACCTCTGAAGCCTGTCAAGGTCCCTCTGGATGGCATCCCTTCCCTTTAGTGTGTTGATCGCACCGCACAACTTGATGTCATTGGCAAACTTGATGAGGGTGTGCTTAATCCCACTGTCCATGTCTCCAACAAAGATGTTAAACAACGCTAGTCCCAACACTGACCCGTGAGAAATGCCACTCATCACTGCTCTCCACTTGGACATCAAGCTGTTGACCACAACTCTTTGTGTGTGACCATCCAGCCAATTCCTTATACACCAAGCGATCCATCTGTCAAATCCACGTCTCTCCAATTTAGAGACAAGGATGATGTCATGTGGGACCGTGTCAAAAGCTTGTGCAAGTCCAGGTAGATGAAATCAGTTTCTCTTTCCTTATCCATCAGTGATATAACCCTGTCATAGAAGGCACCAATTTTATCAGGCATGATTTGCCCTTAGTGAAGCCATGTTGGCTGTCACCAATCACCTCCTTACTTTCCATGCACTCTAGCACAATTTTCAGGAGGATCTGCTCCATGATCTTGCCTGACACAGAGCTGAGACTGACTGGCCTGTAGTTCTTCAGGTCTTCATTTTTCCCTTTTTAAAAATAGATGTTATGTTACCCCTTTTCCAGTGAGCCAGGCTGCCACAGCTTCTCGAATATGATGGTTAGTGGCTTAGCCACTTAATCCGTCAGTTCCCTCAGGACTCATGGATGCGTCTCATCAGGTCCCATGGACTTGTGCACCTTCAGGTTCCTTAGATGATCTCAAATCTGATCTTCTACAGTGGGCAGTTCTTCATTCTTCTAATCCCCATCTTTGCTTTATACATCTTGGGCGGTGTGGCTGGAGCCCTTTATGGTGAAGACTGAAGAAAAAACGTCATTGAGTACCTCAGCCTTCTCCATATCTCAGGTAACTAGGTCTCCCGTTTCCTTCCAGAGAGGGCCCACATTTTCCCTAGTCTTTCTTTTATCACCAACATAGCTGTAAAGCTTTTTTGTTGCCCTTGATATCCTTGACCAGCTTTAATTCTATCAGGCTTTGGCCTTCCTATCCTGATTCTTGGATACTCTGACAGTTTCTGTGTTCCTCTCAGAATATCTGTACTTGCTTCCACCTTCTGTAGACTTTCTTTTTATGTTTGAGCTTGCCCAGGAGCACCTTGTTGATCCATGCAGGCCTCCTGGCATGTTTGCCTGACATCCTCTGTCAGTATTCATTGCTTCTGAGGTTGAAGGAGGTTATCCTTGAATATTAAGAATCTTTCTTGGGATCCTCTTCCCTCCAGGGATTTATCCCATTCTACACTGCCAAGCAGATCCCTGAAGAGGATAAAGTTTGCTCTCCTGAATACAGGGTAGAAAGATTGCTGCATGCCTTCCTCTCTGCCCCAAGGATCTTGAACTCCACCATTTCATAGTCACTACAGCCAAAGCTGCCCTTGAGCTTCACACTCCCTACCTTGTTGGTGAGAACAAGGTCCAGCATAGCACTTCTCCTTCTTGGCTTCTCTATCACTTGGAGAAGGAAGTTATCATCAATGTATTCCAGGAACCTCCTGGATTGCTTATGCCCTGCTGTGTTGTCCCTCCAACAGATATCACGGCGGGAAGTCCACCATGAGGACCAGGGCTTGTGAACATGAGGCTGCTCCTATCTGTCTATAGAGGGCCTCATACACTCAGTCTTCCTGGTAGGTGGATTGTAGCAGACCCCCATTATAACACCATCTCCTGTCCCTGACTTCCATTTATTACTGTCTTCCCTTAAGAACCTACTTCATTAATTTCCTTAGTGGTATTATTTGATTTCTAGAGACATAATGACTTGTAATAATCTAGTCAGGAACAGGGCAGGGTAGGTGGAAGGGGATCTCATAACAACATCCCAGTCCTTCAATTTGGACTCTTCCTTCAGGCCCATGCAGAAGTTAATGTTGTTAATATGAAGGCCCCTGCTACCGCCTTCACACAGTCTGGTTTGTAGCATTTGTTTGTCTTCTGAGTCATCTTCTTAAGAGAGATTCAGAAAAAATAACTTCCATCAGCTTTCCTGCTGGAAATGCATCCTGCATGCTCAAGTGGCTCTTTGCTTATTTAAATGATTAGCCAAGAGTGCTTCATTTTTAAAAAAGGAACTAATTTAGCCAGGGACTGAGTAAACTCCAAGGCCACAATATATAAAGGAAATAAGCTGTGAAATCCAAGTTGGAGAGTTTTAACAGCCCAAGATAAGATGACTGCAGGACTGTTAGGAAAAACCCCTCACTTTGCTACGCTGCAGCTCCTGAGCATATTGTCACATGTATGTGAAAGGACAAACATGTATAAATTCAGTTGTCTGTTGAACAGCTAAAGTATAACATTGTCAACACAAGAATTAAAAAAATTGTGAACTGGATCACCCCAAACCACTGACTGCTCTTTTCTCAAACCTGTCTCATGAGATTGGCTGGAATTACTCAGGATTTGGAGCCTTTATAAAGAACCACGCTCAACCCTCTTTTCTGTAATGAAAGCTACATACCACTACAGACCCATAAAAGGACTGCTGGTGATGAAAACTGTCACAAACCCAGTAACCCAAGTCAGCTGGTGGGATGTCACGTAGGTTTGGTAGGTAGTCTTGGTTTCTAAGTAGATATAGAAACAAAGGAGCTCACTTCTTTTCCCAAATAGCCCTACAAACTTTGTCATAATTGCCTGAGCACAGGCAGATGTGTTGAAATTGGCCTTTCTTTCAGAGCAGAGGACATTTTCCAGTGGCTGGCAAAACCAAAATAATTTTTAAAAATGTAAATATATAATCTACTATATATAGTGCAATATATAAACAATAAACACAATTTTGTAAGTAGCTGGAGTAACTTCTGTCCCAAAGGGGCAATGGAGAAGGTCCTTCCCTAGTAACAATAATTTGAAACTGTCCACTCTGTAGGGATATGGGAAAATCTCAGCCCAGTTGTCTGTGATGCCTTTTTTTGTCCTCACTTGTTTTTTTAAAACTGAATGGTTTGGCCTACAGTGGTAGGTGCATTTGCCTAGATTCACCCTCACCCTTTGTGCAGCCTGAACTGGGTCTATCTGTTTCCTACTTGTGAATTGGATTTTGCCACCTTATTTATACTGAATTACACTGAGCTGCTAGCGGCAGCATGTCTTCTGTCTTGCAGACAGCTTTTCTGGGGTTTAACAATCCATTTTTGGGAAGAACTTACTTGCCCATTTGGACATGAGAAGGAAACATGCAGCACTGATTACTTTTTCACCCTCTCATCCCACAAAAAAAAAAGAGGCTAAGACTTGAATGGAGGAAACACTAATACAGGAAATTTCTATCACATATATTGATAGTCTTTATCTTTTAACTTCTTATAAACTGCAGATCTCCCTTCCAACTAAAAAACAACCGAAAACACACTATTTATTTATTTATTTATTTATTTATTTATTTATTTATTTGTGTTACTGGAAGAAGATCCATTGTGACCTGCAGGCTCATAACTGAATTAATTTCTTCAATTTATATTCGCAGTGTTGCCAGCTTCTTTGATTTTGATTTTATTTTCTAATCTATAATTCCAGAACCTGTTCTACTATGTCCCTATGAGAATCTTCACTTTCAGCCCTTTGTGGCAACACTGAAAAAAAAAAAAACAGCTCAGCACACAGAAGGCAGATGGATTAATTTTCATAATTAATGATATATACTTTCATAATAATGGTCATTGGGTGAGTAATAATTTTTAATGCTGAGTGTGACAGACTTTGTTACACAAAAACTGGAAGAAAAAAACATATTGAAATATGGATATATTGCTTTTAAATAAAACAAAAAGGAAGGAATTTTTGCTTATGTTTCAGGTGTGCTTGTTAGACACAGAAATGCAATACCAAAACCAGGGCTCTGCAGTTTGCTGAAGACATGGGATTTTTAGAAAGGCCAATGACCCCACTTCTTTTTGTATTGTTTGATGAAATATTTGTAATTGTTTTCCAAGTCAGTGCAGGACATTTCTGGAAATCTCACTCTTGACCTACTTAAAGTGATTTATATTCTCATTAAAAAAAAAAAAAAATTGGAGAGTCTAAACACCACTTTTCATCCCTAAATGCAACATTAGGTATTGTAAGTGTTCAGTTGCTAAACCTCACACTACTGCCACTTAAATGCAGATAGGTCGTTTTTCATCAGCGCTCTCTCCAGCAAGTGCACTTTCGCCTTTGAACATTTACACAGACACCTTAAAGCTGCACAAACTGTCACCAGCAAGATTTATCTCATACCCATGATTCACAAAGCAGCATTTTTGAGCCTCTCTCTCATGTGGGCTTGATCTTCTCAGCCTTCTCTGAGCATTTGAACTTTCCATGCGGCTCTGCCTTCTTAGGATGCTGGCAGCAAACCCAGTCCTGGGGTCCCACAGGCCCCGCAGGCCAACCCTCCTGCACAGCAGAGGAAAGCAGAAAATGAGGGCACCAAACCCTCCCAGTCAGGCACCCCCCTTTTGCCCAGTCTGCAGCTGGGACCTGGACATGGAAATTTCATCCCTCAGAAAGTTTCCCTTGCGCTTAAGAGCTGGAATGGGTAATTTTTGTCTCTCCTGTTTCTCCTCTTTATTAATATATTTCTGTATTGACTGGAGAAGAAATGTGCATCTAAGTATCCCAAGTTAATATGATGGTCATTGTGTTTTTGGAACACTCTTAATCCCCATGTACTCAATGAATTTAAAATTTATACTTGAGGGAAGGAAGACAACAGCCCCTATTCTTTCCTCTGTTTCTGGAAAAAAAAAGTTGAGATTGACTCAATTTAGACACTTCAGTCCAAGAAGGGATTCATGACTGTGAAAGAAGTGTATTTCTATCCAGTCCAGAATTAGAAACATAGTACATTTTGGAGGAAAAATCCCTGAGTCCCTGCTCTTCTCTAATTTCCTATGGGCTAGAACTACCTGATTTTGCAGCCAGCTTGCTGGCTTCTGTGTACCTGCTTCTACTCGCTCACAACACTCTCCAAGCAACGGATGGGGTACAAAATCTGGGGTTACAAATTCCCCTGGGCAACCAGTGGCCAAAATTTTGAACATCTCAGTGTTCAATAGTGCAGTGTCTAATCCTCCCCTGTGAAGCCTGTAGTTACCATACTGAACCACCAAAAGGAGTTGCTACAGTTTATTGTCTGATAAAAGTTTTAGTAAAACAGGAGCTGATCCAAAGCGTGATTAGAAAGAGGAAGTCTGAAGAGCCTTTCTCTCTTTGTAGATGAGAATTGGCAGAAAAGTGAATATTGATGCTCTTAAGATAAAATTTCAAAGCCTAAATATCTGATGGGGGAGAGGTTTTTAAGGTTTTTCCCAAAGAAAAAGAAAGGAAAATTACTCAGAGAATGGGCTTTATACCTTTATTTTAGAAAACTGCTTGTTTCTTTGAGGTGACATACCAGCTTCTTTCTGAGTACATACCATCCTGATAAAAGTTAAACAAAATTTCATACATTTGAACATTAAAGTATTTTAATCTTCAGAAATTACAGGATAGTACAAATCTAACATATGCCCCAGCATTTTTTGTTTATTTCTTCTGTACTTAGAGAATGAAATTAGTCAGTTCTCTGCAGAAGTAAAGTGGTTCTTTTTCTCTGACTTCTGTATTGAGTTTATATCCTTGATTATATTTTCACTTACAGTATTATTAATTGTTTTTAAAACTCACATATAAAGTACTATTAATTTGTTGGTTTGAGATTAATTATCTATAAAAATCAAACAAAGTGATGATCACTGGGTTTCATTAAATCCCGAGATTGATTTTGAAAACCAAATGGAAAAGCTTTATTTTCAACAGGGATATGTCCTTTAAAGGCTTGTCTGCTATCACAAGATAGCATACCTCATAGTATCTTTGTGCTGCCACAACATGTTTCTAACCATTGCACAGGAAAACCTTGGGTCCACACAGCAAAGGCATTTGTGAGAAAGACCAGACTCCCATGACTGCTTGCAACCTCTGCCTAAAAAACCCCAGTGAGGTTATATTCCTGTTCACTCTGAAAGTTGAGGACAAGAGGAAACTGAGTCCTCATTTCTGTACAACTAGATTTCTTATGCCTTTTGAACCAGTAATTTCCAGGTATTTACCCTGAGTTTTCAAGTATTTATATTTCCCATGATAAATGGTAAGGAAGCATTTGACTTACAGCTAGACCAGGGATGGGCACTATCTGTATCTGGTGCGCAATGTAAATCCTTCTCCCAGCAAATGCAGGTTAATCCTATCAAGCACAAATTTGTGATACATATTCTTGGAACCCTCTTGGCTGCCAATCAGATTTTCAAGCCACTCAAGTTTTTACTATGATCTCTGTGGAGAATTATTTATCTTTCTGTCTTCCCATCCATGTTTCCTATTCATCTCTAAAACCAGGGTCTGGAGTCCAGCTTGTATCCTGCTGAGACATGAGAGGAAAATTTTTGGGGAAGGAAAAAAGAAACAGGATTTTTATAGAACAGAGTTCCACAACAGATCTGGTTGTGCCTGAATCTTCCCAGTTTTAACATGCGCAACAAAACTCTACAGAAATGTCTGTGCCAACTAATGGCCAAATGGAACATAAAGGAACCTGCCAGCAGCTTTTTTTATTTGAACAAACTGGATTAAAAGAACAAGAAAATAAAGTTCTTCCTCTTTGCAAAACATCTGAAACACTTCGATGCTATGATGATAGATGCTATGAAAACGCTCGTTTAGTTGCAGTATCATAAACAGGAGTAATCTGGAGGCTAAAATTACGAGCTTATTTTCATCTTTGTTGCAAAGACAACATGAATACACCTATCCCCTTGTCAACCCCAGAAACTAAAGGGGTCTCAGCTGAGGGCTGGAAGATTGGGAAAGTAGAAAGCATGAGTGCAACTGCATGAAATGTAGAAGGCATTGCATGAAAAAGGGTGAGGCAATTACCTGGAAGATGATTCTCCAAGAAAGAAGGGAGAAGGGTGTCAAGTAGGGCTTTTTGTGGTGGTATTTTGGGTGGCTTTTTTTTCAGATTCTGAGAAAATTATCTTGGCTCAAAACCCATAATGGAATCTGCACTGCAGGAAGGCAACTTACCCTTGAAGATGGTCAGATGGAAATGCAACAACACATGAATGTTCTATTTAAAAGCATTTAATGTGTGTGGAAGATACATAAACTCCCCTGATTTTCTCCAGAGAATTTACCTGACATGATTTTAAAAATACCAGACAAAGTTCCTATTAATCATGTAAAGGCATTACAGCACTATTCATATTATAATGTGGGGTTTTTTTCCAGGAAATCATTAGTTAATAAAACTGTGCTAACCTTTCTATTCATTTTGATATTGAGGCAAGCATCACAACCTGAAGAACTCTGAGATGTACAATTAAGAGAATAAGTGAATCATAAATAAAAACAAACCTAGGAGCATGTTTAAACCTTGAATGGGAACATAAGGTCAGTTTGGGTTAACCATTTGGATAAATTTAGCTTTTAGTGGAATTTAGAATCAACAGAAGTATTTCCTTTTTTTAGACATTCTAATGGAAAGAGAATTTTTTTTAAAAAAAATGTTTTGCAATGTAAGCACAAAATTGTTGGACTAAATGAACAAATGAGAATATGAAACTCAGAAGTCTAGGCTTGTTATCCAAACTAAGAGAAATGCAAAACATATGTATGGCAGAGAAATAAATGAGACCAAATTCTGACTATAGTTACGCTCATAAAATTTCAGTGATCATACTTGGGCTACCTGGTGATATATGTTTAAAATACTGCCTTCTTAGTCAGTTAAGGGTGTGGGGTTTTAGTAGGTTACAAATACACTTTTTGACCTGAAGCCATCTCTTCAAAATGGCAATTTAATGCTTTAGAAAATGAATATTTGTTGCAGAAATTTTTATAACAAAATATCTTAATAAAATAGGAGCTTGATTTAAGCTTTATAGAGATTTTAAGTGCATGAGCCAAAGCCATTATAGAAACACCTTTCTTAACTAGAAAGCATGTACAGAAGTCCATTTTATATTAATTGTCAGAACAGGCAAACCACTTCCAACAAAGCACAAAAATAATGATTTTTGATAGAAATAATTCCTCTTACAAAAACCTACACAGGAGACTATCACCTGACTCTCTTCAGCTCAGTTTATAAAAAAAATAGTATTCAGAGATATGCAGAGCAGATTAGCCTTCTCCTTACTGAACTTCAGTAGGTTCCAGGAAGCAGGTAGCTTCAGCAAGAGTGATTTCTACCTTCTGGCTCTGTGTCACAGTCAGATCCACATTATGGGGCATAATAAATACAAAAAGTAGGGCTTTCTCTCCTGTGCTGCATGTGTGGTATTCAGCCTGGAGATGGAGCAAAGTTGGTTTGGTGTAAGAAGAAATGACAGCTGCTGAAAGTTTTGTCCGGTGCATTTCAGATGTATTCTCAGCTGGGCTATAAGGACTATATCCTGGGTGAGGAACAAGCAGTTCCAGGAGCATTCTGGTTCCTCTTCTGAGCAGAACATCAAGTAAAATCACACAGATAAATCAAGTAGAGTATCCTAAGATCCTATCAGAAACCCAAAATCTGCACAGTGATACAAGTGGAAAACATCTAAAACCTCCACTTTTTCAGGAGAGACACCTTTCTTGCATAGTGCTAGTTCTGGGATTAATCCTGCTTGTGCACCACTACTCAACTCCAGTATTTTAACAAGCAAATATACTCTAACCTGTTTGTGTGGGTGGCAGCAGCACACTTGTAGCTACCTGCTTATTTCCCCTTTGTACTCTTTCTGCTCCTTCTTAGGCTTGATAAGGTCCTATTCCTTGAAATAAATACATAGAAGAGCAAGCAGAAATAAGCTTCGACACCTCTCAGAAAACTTAGCCTTGGAGTTTCCACAGAGCTCTCTTCTGTCCTCGGGCTTTGAGATCCTTAGTGGAAATGTATTACATATATGCCATATATGCTATTAGTGAACATGTCATTGTGAAATGTGTGGTAGGTCATTTCACCTGCTCTCTTAAATGGAAGTAAAAAGGAAATTATTAAAGGCTGGATCTCAGCCTTGAAAAGGCTGGAGTGATGTTGGTCAGAAGGAAAAAGAAGTTTGAAGAACTAATTATGTCCACTTTCCTTTTCATTTCAAACTTCTGTTGCCTGTCTGGTAAAGTGACACAAAATCTTGGGAAGTGAAAAAAGGCAGCTCCTGCCATGCTCAGTTCTTGCTGAGCAGGTGAACACACAAGGGTCTGTAAAAGCACCTGCCTGACTCCATCTCAAGGTTAACCACAGAGAACAAGTTAGGTCCAAGGAGTGAGTCACAGATGATTCCACTTCACAGCAGTCATGTCTGCATTCATATAGGGAAAATATATAGCATTTGTAATGGTGAGAGTATAATCCCGTCTGTATTTTTATATTTAGAATGCTACTTGAATTTGGGAAAAAATACTAATTACAAATTAGAGCTCTGTTACGTATTTCATGGGACTATTGTTATACAAAGTAATTATACTCCACTATAGAGTTTCCAGTGAATAAGCAATAATTAATGGATTGTTTTAATGTGTTACTACAATTTTGATGTCAGTGTTGGGCCTGAAATAATGGAGAGCTACTGTAAGGCATTACTGAGCGAGGACATGCCATTCTCAATTCCAATGGTAAACCACCAAATGTGACACTGGTCATTGAAAAACTCCAGGGGAATATCAAAGGGAGCATGCTAAACATGTTTATACTTTTAGGCAAAGCTAACACAAAACAAATCTCTTAACATGCACGTATCCTTGTGGACCAGAGAGAATATTGTTTTCTGTGGTCCAAATAATAGAAGAAGAGAGAGGTAAGGACAGGACTACTAAGTGCGCAACATGTCATACTTTCCCTCCCCAGGAGACAACTGTACAACCGTGACAACTAGCTTGTGCTAGTAAGAAATTACTAATGAGTAGTGAGCAGTGGACAGAAGGTGATTGCTTCTATGTGTCATCTTTTTCCTTTTGTAAGTACCCCCTTGGATCCCTAAAAACCAACCTTTAGATTTTTCTAGACATTTCTTCTAATCCTTTTATCACCTTGTGCCAATAAGAAAGGTAAGAAAAAGACAGACAGATAAAGCTTAAGAGAAAGTTACATAAGCACCAAGTGATTTGCAAAGTGAAGTGCTGTGTCCTCATAGCTTCTCAGGAGGAATCTGAGCTCCTAGTGCAAGATTTCTGCAAATTTTTACTTTTGATATTTCTGATCTTTTCTCTACTTAATAATCTATTTTATTAGAAAAATATTTAGTGTTGTATCTATCGTGCTAAAAAACTGACAACTGATCAATACTGTCAGCTGTCAGATAACACTTGAGGCTCATAATCTCTTGTGAGGAGTAAACAATGTAGAAAAATGTGTTTCTGGCTTGTCAAATGAAAAAAAAAAAAAAAAGACAAATATTTCTTTTTTGTAAAAATAAGCAATTATCAGGATTAATTAACCATGTTTCCTAGTACTTTTGACTGGAAAAATGCCTCTGGATTCTTACAGTTTCTACCAGCTACTGGTACTTGCCATTCCCTGTCCTTTTGTAGCCATGACAATCTCCATATATGTATTTGAAGATGCTGTCTCTGCTCTGTCTCATCTGTCAGCCCAAGCTGTTTTTCATTCTGGTTTGACGGTATACACAGGTTGTACTGTCCTTTCATCCTGTATGCTTAAATCATTACTTCTACAAATAGGTCTCTGCTATTTTTCCTATGTTTATTATCATCTCCCAGATCTATCCATCTTGTGAGTGTACGAAAACTCAGATAAAGAATCCAATTATTTCTGCTGCTAAAATATGACCATCTGGTCAAATTATGTTAGTCTCATTCCCTTACTGTGAACAGGTACACTTGTCTTTCATGGTGATTAATTTAAAATGTTGACCTGATTTTTTAGTATAGTTCTTTTCCCTTTCCAGTTTGTTTGTTTGTTTGTTTCAGGCAATACTTTTTTATTTGTTCTATTGTTTCTAATTAAAAATACTTCTATAATTAATTTAGGTGCAAGAACTTCAACTCTGACCTCAGGGGAATTGATAAGAACTGGACATGTTACCCTTGTGAGGTTTGTTTGTCACTGCATGATACGCTAAAGATAACTTTCTTCAGTAGATCATGCATTTTTATATAATATATGAGAAATATCATCATGTAGGTTTAAAGATAAGTACTTTTTTTTTTCTTAAAAAAAAAAAAAAAGTCAGAAAGAGAGCAATTACCTTTTAACTGCTTTACTGCTTTACTGAAATTGATCTGATACCCATCTAGCCCTGGAGATTTGCCTTTCCTGGAATCCCAAATAAATAGGGACCAGCAACAGAATTATTTAAAAAAAAAAAAATAAATTACAGTCATGATATGAAAACAAGGAACTCTTAATTTGTAGATGATGTCATCGATATGAGCTCTGTTTATCTGGGAGTAATGGATAATACTGAAAAAAAAAAGTTTAATGGATGTCTTAATTTCACTTAGCTTGGTCAATGTTCCTTTGGGCACATTTTGTAAGCCGATGGGGTATTATTCTATCAGGTTTATTGCTATTTTCTCCATAGAATCTCCAACTTGTTCTTTTCATTAAAAACAGTGTTATCTTCTAAGTAGCACATTTAAGCTCTCAGAGTAACAATCTCTTCCTATAGGTTCTACTTGCTTTTGTTTTTATCAAGCTTTTCAAATTTAGTATGATCAATTCTAAAATGCCTGTGCATTCAATCTGCTCTCCCGTGTTGCTGGAAGATCTGGCACAATTTTCAGTTACTGCTTTTGCATCTATTGATGGAATATTTCATGTTATTTTATATTTTTTCATTTGGAATCCAGAAATTTGGTTAATTTCTCAGGGTATTTTGAATTATTGCTTTTGCTAAATGGAACTGGATTTTGCTTTATAGCAGTATCCTCTTATAAATCATCTATGTCAGTCACATTCAGCAGGCAGAGATTTCTGTTTCGTACTTGGGAACATTTTTAAGAGACAGAGAAAAAAAACCCCACCCTTTAGTTTGTTTTTAGTGAAATTGCTGCCTGTGTTTAAAACTAATCCCAACTGAACAGGGTTAGATGGTTCACTCATCAGATTTTCATTATTTTTAAGTTAATTCCTATGCTTGATGAACTTTTTCACTGATCAGTCTCATTCTGTAATAGAAACCATGATTGTTTATCTGGTATAGTTTTGCCAATGAGCAAAACAGCATAAACAAAGAAGCAGCCAGGGAATTATGCATACAAATAAGGTTAATTTTAATTCCCCAGCAGCAGTCTGCAGTAAATAATCAAACTGACCATTTAGAAGCACTGAAAAGAAAATAAAGAGATGGGTAAAAGCCAATATGGATTTGTGTACAAACTGTTTTGAACTGATCTAAATTCAACTGGAAGCAGAGTATGATGGCTCAGGGGCAGGAGAACGGCACATGTTATTGTAAACAAATAAGTAAATGTGTTCTGTATGAATACATGGATAGGATAATTTCAAAAGTGTTTCTATCACCTGTCTTTTTATTATCTATATTAACTACTGTAAACATTTAACAGAACTAATCTTTCTTGTAGTCTCATACTGAATATCTCTTTTGATTTTAACAAAGAGCCATTGATAACTGCTTTCTGAGTTCATTTTTAAGAACTACATTGAAAAACAGAATTTTAAATAATCTTGATAACTTGCCTTTAAAAAAAATAATATACAATTCAGTATGAACAAGGGGGAGACACCACACTTAGAAAGGAATAATCTACCAGGCAAAAACAGGTCAGGGATTAACAGGTGGGGTATCAGCTCTGCAGAAAGAGACCTAAGGGGCTGAATAGGAAACTAAATAGGAATCAGTATTGTTACACTTGTGAGCAAGGCAAGAAATCTACTTGAATGCATAAATAGGAACATAGTATATAAAAACACTGAAATAATTCTTTACTTGTCATTGGTAAGACTTCAGCTGGAGCACTGTAGACAATTTTGGGTACTGCAATTTGAGAAAGACTTAGACCAACTAAAGAAGGAGAGCAACGAGTATGATTAATAGTTCAAAAACTGTGATATGGGAGGGAAACTTGAGAATATATTTCAGTATCTTTTAGGGATAATGACAGCATCAATTGTCATAGAGGCATAGTTTTGATGATGTCAAGGCAGCATCTGGGGTGTAAGTCTGCCCCAGGCATTGCTCTCAGACAGCTGAATATACGAGGCCACCTTGTCCTGGGGGTTGTGAGGGGAGAGAGTAAAGAGCTCAGCCACAAGTGCACAGCTGTGCTCTGCCTTTTTCTTCAGTGTACAAGAACAGCCCATAACCTGTTGTATCTATTAGCATAGTCAACAGCATGGTGTCTTCATAAACCTCCAAGCAAATTTCAGGACTTCTACACAGCAATTGTAGACTCGTTTAGATCTGTCATTCAGCTGCCCTTGACTACCTTCTTTCTCTGGTTCCAACTAAGTTTCCCTATTTATCCTCAAATTATCCTAGTCATCCTCAAAAAAACTGTTTTCAAACCCCCAAACTTCTAAATCCAACTAAGAATAACTGCTCCCATTTGCTTCTTGGTTTGATTCTGCCTGTGCATGCAGGAGGTCAGCTAATGAAAACAAATTGCCAAGTGGTGCTAAAGCAGAAAGGCAAAGTCAGGCAGTCACTAGTGATAGTACAGCACCCTCAGCCCCCTGTCCCAGGGTGGTAGAAACAAAATGGGAGCCACAGTAATTCGGAGCAAATGTGAGAAACAAGGTGAGAGAAGGGACAGCTACAACTGAGAGGAAGAAGCACCTGTTTGAGGGTTGCAGTTATGGTCAGTGTAATAAACAGCTGTCACCACCCACCAACAGCCTTGTCATTGACAGGTCTTCAGAGCTTCAGTCAGACTCTGCTACTATCCCTGATCAAAATAGGAGGCTGATGGAATAAACATGTTGACCTTATGGTCTGCTTATAATAAACTCCAAAAATACTGCACTCTAACTGTGGCAATTTAGACTGTTTTCTCAAGTTGTGTTTGCTATAAATTAATTCCTAATGAACATTGTAGGTGGAAGATAAATGAAAACATCCTGTCAATACTGGCAAAATGTCACAAAAGCTTATTTGAGGTTCATCATCAAATCATCTGGCTGGGTATGAATCTCCACATAATCTTTCTTTGTGCCATAATAGTAGAAAATAATCCTTACACTATTTCCCTGAGGAGAGCATTCCCTCTGGTTGCTATAGGAAAAATAACAAATATCTAGTAATGCAGCCATTTTCATTACATACAGTTCAATTAGGAGATAATAAGAAAGTGATTTTTCTTCCAGGAAGCTGGACATCTTGCTATCTGAAAACTCTAATGCTGCAGGTAAATGACTGCATGGCACATGACAAAAAAAAAAGTGTATTTATCAAGCAGCTGTTGTTACCTTGGTTTGAAAGGGGAGCTGGATTAAAACAAACAACAACAACAACAAACCCAACAAATAAACCCTACAAAAAAACCCCCCAAAACACAACAGCTTTTAGTAGTGTATACTTCAAAACTTCAAAGTTCCAATATTCTTCAATTACATGGGCAAGGTCCTCATAACATTTTTTAAACCTTTTAATAGAGGTTTTAAGACTCTCACAGATGGAAACCTTTCTCTATTACAGAAGCTATATTTCCTAGGTGACAAGTGGAGAGTCTCATCACCTGTGGAGTCAGCAGCTGGGACAAGATTAATTATCAAAGCTGAGAAGGTTGTTGTGCCTGAACTTGAAAGACAAAGAGAAAAAATATCCTGATTCTTAAACCAGACTTCAAGGGAAACATAAATAACTTTTTTTATTATTATTATTACTAAGACTGAAGTTTCATTTGCCTATTCAAAGTTGATATATATATTTTAGATATAAAGGAACAGCAGAACACAAGTGAGTTAACCACTCAAAAATTAGAGGTGAGCTATAATATTTTTTTCAGGACAGTTCTCACATTTACTGACATAAACTTAGAGTTACTTATGTCAGAAAACTGAAATTCTTATGTGAGTTACCTTTGATTATATCTGTCAGCCTGATGTATGCATAATTTAGGAGCTAAGTTTTAGCTCCTATTTCTTGCAACATAGGACTGAATTTCATCATTCACTAAAGGGGTGGTTAATCTAATGAATGTGAAGAACTCATTTTTTTTCAAAACGGGTATAGATCTAACTACTTGGGATATGTGACTGTCTAATGCTTAGGATATCCTAAGAACTTTCTTATTTAAATGGTTAACACTATTTTATATATGTGTGTGTATATATATACACTTAGATCCGATATCTCAAAATCATAATGTCATTAACTATACTAATTCTCTTCTTGCACAGAGCTACCCCAACGCAGAGCATTCCATTGCTGGCGTAATCCCACCGTGAGCTCTGTTCAACCACTCAAAGACACAGCAACACTGAAGAAACATAGGTGAGTCTTGCTGGTAGTAGTGTAGTTGCTGCTGCAATAGTTGTGGGAGAGGGATTTTAAGACAGACTGGGTTGGCAAAGGACAGTGGTTGCAATGTGGACACAATGGCTGGGAAAAATGAGAGTGATCCAGAAACAGAGAGTGCCTGTGGCTTTGGAGGAGACACTGTGAACAGGAGGAGAGAAAAACCAAACTGATCTGGAGGAAAAGCTTCTGAGTAGCAAAACATCTTGCTGTGGGGATATCCAGTTTAGCCACAAGTGTCCAGTTACCTGGCCAGCTGGAGGAGTAGCTAACGTGTTATTTTAACCCATGACTTGTTAGTGATGGTTACAACTAAATTGTAAATGGAAGATATTCCTGGGCTGCCCTGGTATGGGAAAGGGAGGAGACTGCTTCACAGCTCAAAGAGATACAGCTTAGAATTTCATTCATAATCTACATTTCTTGTTTAGCTGATTTGCTTTTTAGTTTGTTTTGTTCCTGCATACTGCTCTGGAAAAGAGTATGGTTAGGGAGAGCTGCCTTTCAGCCATCTTCTCATCATTTGTGTTGTTTTGCCCTTTCTAGGCACTCTCAGGGCAACTGGGCAGGGGTAACCCTGCAGGGCTGCTTTTTGACATGTTCCAGTAAAGTTCCTTTGGCTCTTTCCCTGAAAGAACTGATCAGGAAACAAACAGAACTGGAAAAAGCAAACCCTACCCAGTCATAATGGGGAACCCAGCCCCTCATTTAAAAGAGAAACTTTCCCTTGTGAGGTCTAAGGGAGGTATTGCTCTCTTAGATTGTGAATTAGCTTCCCAAGGGAAGGATCAGAAATTGTATTGTGTGAAACAATTTAAGTTGAAATGAACAGAGCACCGGCGTGTATACTACAAGGAGTACTTTTGTACAGCCAAAAGGATAAGTAAAATGAACTTAAAGGTTCTTTCTGTATCTTCTGGCAGTGACCATTTGAGAGCAAAGGCACCTGAGTGGAAGCTTGGAAGGGCGTGAAAACCCTGTGTGTGTGACAACCAATAGTGATTAGGGAAGTAACCTTTCTTCAACGTAGGCTAATGCAATGAAAATTGAGGAAAGAGATGTATGCTTGATATTCACAAGACTTTATTGCCATGTAAAGTGATACAATCCTAGGAAATAAGCTGTCAAGGGAAACACTCAAAATTAAGACCCTCAAAGGGTTTAAAGCCATGTGGGGGAACATGGCTGAGAGGAGCTTTTTCAGTGCAAAGGTAGTCTGGAGTTACCACCTTCATCCACGACACACTGCGTCCTGCTGTCTTCCCAATCAAGTGTAAACTCATTAAGTATTTTATGGTTTCTAATTTTGAGACTTTTTTTCTTTTTTTAATCTTCAAAAGTACACAAAAGACATGACATTGCTTTTGTTAGCAGTGGAACTCATGGGAGAAGCCACACTGTATGATGGGATGTGAGATCCTAATGCAATTTGTAACCTGTTGGGGAGAATTTAAACTCCGGGGCACTAAAGATAATATACATCTGCAAATATACATGAAACGACTGCTGTTTCTTTTGGGCCAGATTACTGCCTCCAATTTGTATTACCTCCAAGCTTCTTCTACTGTTAGATTCCTTTCACTTATCCTCTGGTGTACGCATTATGTCACCTTCAGCTCATAACGATGAATTCAAAAGTGATGTCAAAGTGGATAGAAATCAGGTATCAGCATGCTGCTATAGGCCTGAAGTAGTGGGACTCAAAGAGGATTTGCCTGAAGATTCTTGGCCAAAGGAATTTACTTGTAGATGCATCCAGTCGTAAATATAACTTGCACAGAGGGTGATTCTTTTACAAGCTTTCATCACTGGATCAGTTACCAAAATTAACTCAAAGAAGCAGAACATTTTGTTTCTGTCGAGTGTTGTCCACTGACTTCAGAGAAAGGGAGCAGGAGATCTCCTCATGCTGTCTGTACTCCCTGGACAGAGGAATCTGTAGGTCCTACTACAGAACGTGGAGAACTTGTCGGGCTGCTTTCTCCTAGTCCCTCTATCTGCAGAATAATTTTGTAAGGTTGTAGGGAGAAGCTCTCGGAAGATCTCGCGATGTACAGGAAAAAAGAGAGGCGCATGAAAAGATCTCACAATGCACGGAAAGAACAGGGAACTAAAGATCTCACAATGTACAGAAAGGCGTATATAAAGCAGTTGTGCAGTTAATAAATCGAACAGATAGCATCCACCATGTTGGTGTTTGTGCTTTCTTTCCTGCGAAGGTTAACCTCCTGTAAGGGTTAGCTGTGATCTGAACGCCGCATTCCTGTGGCTTAGCAGATGGAAAAAAACAGCTAATGCCTTACCACAACATAAGGTGATTTTATAATATGTATGTTTCCTTACCTGGAATCCACTGAAGTTAATAATCTTGTTGAATTTAGTAGTTTTAAGTCAAGCCCCCATCCTCTCTGAGAGAAAATCTACAGCTTCCTCGCAAAACCAGAGCAATGCTAGTGTAAGTGATGGTGGGTGAAAGATTCCTGTGATATTAACACATCATGTTTATGAAAGTGTCATGGCAGAAAAAGAAAACTACCCTAGTAAAAGATGGATTCACAAAACAATTTGCACTACAAATCTCACTTCTACGGTGTGCCTGATAAATTATCTATTATAAATTAGCTCATTTTAAAATTGGTGAAGTCTGCAGAATGTTGCATTCCCTCTGGACCAGGAGCTCTACACATACTGTCTTGTAGGGATAAAAAAGTAATTACTAAAGATCACCCTTTCCCAGAAAAGTGCTGGTTTAACCACTCATTTACAGTTTAATCCTGGGGTCCTCACTGAAACAGGTTTTTAGGTGCTAACTGGAGGTTAACAAAATGGTTGAATTTGTAATGAATTAAATTCATTACATTTGAAAAACAGAAAACATAATTTCAGTCATGTGGTAAAATTGATGCTGTTACTTTTGAGAGGGAAAGTGAAAACAACAGAAAAAGATTGTAATGAGGGTTTATTAAATTATTTTTTCTTCTCTCACACACATACTGACTGCTTCCTGATTCAATAAAATTTCCGCCTTTTTCTTAACATGTAGATTGAGTTATAAATAATAGCTTACTGTTTCATCAGCTATGATATTTGAAACTTTCCACAGATAAAAAAATACATAATTTTAAATGTTTATTTGAGAAGTATTTTTTAAAGTTCAAGCATCTGATACAGAATACAACAGGATAAGGAATTATACATCTTAAAAATGACAGATTGTTAGTTATCTAATTGCATATCTTTATTATGGAAACAGTTAATAAGTGCAATCACTACTAGAAAACTTATTTTCTTATAATGAATTATGTGCTACTTGAAAACTAGATAATTTTATTTTTTTTCTAAACTCTCCCTGTGTGGCTTTTTTGTTATTACTCTGTGTAGTGAAAGCAGTAAGTTCTGCTTAGTGTGGAAGACTCAGCTCATCTTCAAAGGATCAGATGTTTTTTTTAGTATAAGTGAATAGACAACAGTTTAGCACTTCTCATTTATACGATTTGAGATTCTGCTTTTTGCTGTAGCTTTTTCCACCCCTTTCAATCCATTTCAAACAGCATTGCTGAAAAGGTACTGAGGTCCAGATCTGCAAAGTTATTTCAGTGCCTATCCTTCTTTGAAATCAATGTGATTTACATTCCTAAGTGGCTTTGAGCAGCCAAGACTGAAGTATACAGTAATGTGTGGGCACATACAAAGTGAAACAATCCCAATTTGAATTTTAATGTGGTTGCCTTCAGTCCTTTAGTGAGGAAAAAAAAAAAAAAAAATTATCACAAAACCAAAAACAAGCCAGAAGAAAACATTTTATTTCTTGTTGATCTTTCCTCTCTTGTAATTTTAACATGAGTGAAACATTGTAGAACAAGGAACTCCCAGGTGACTCCCTGTCATTTCTGGCTCTCAGTCTAGAAGCATACATATGTCAATACCACAAGCTTGCTTTGCCTGGGCTGTAATACCTTCTCTTTGAGGCTCAATGAAATACCGTGTGCTTCAGTAACGATAACATACAATTCTGCAGAATTCAGTGGGGATCATCCCAGGTACAAGAAAGAGATCAGAACAGTGCTCACTCAGCTCACATTTCAAAGTAAAAAAATCAGGCTCATGATAGACGGAAGCTGTTATTTTTCATAGATATCCATATACCTCAAATTATTAACTTTCAGGTAAGGTGATATTTAGAAAGCATAAAATGCAGCAGGTAATGAAAACATAAAAACATTATGTTAGTGCTTATTATTACTCACAGAGATAAATGAAAAGTATCATGTGTACAGCCAACAAAAATAGCATTGGTATTTTTCAGAAGACATTTTCCACCTCACAATGATTTCAGATTTATATATCGCATTGAAATGTGTGCTGCAAATCTGGAACAATTATCACACAAGCTATGGTGTAGTGTCCCTTGCTAGATGCATTGTTGGCCTGACAATATACCATACCAGACGATACCTGGTAAAGCAAAGCAAAGATGTGCCAGTGGCTGTGTTTTCCTACCCAGTCACTGAGAGTATGTTGTAGCTTTTAGCCTATTGCTTGGAGTCTATCCAAACCATCCGCACCCATATAGCCATCAGTGAAGCAAAATGCTGCAGGGTCAAACTTGTACTTTGTGAAAAAAGGCAATCTCTTTGACCTCCTAATTAAGTCACCTATTGATTTCAGGGGTTTGTAGCTGGCAATGTTAGGTATTTTGCATGAAGTAGTTAAAGGATGTAGAATGGGTGAAGAAACTTCTGTGAAAGCTATATGCAATACACTGATGCAATGCAACTGTGGAGGGCCTCCTGCCAGCTGCCAGCCGAAAACCCAGTGGAATCTCTGGGAATCATCTGCTGGCCATAATGATCAGACACAAAGTTTGGATCATCTTATAAACAACACCAACAATGCATTTAAACAAAGTCCTTTCCATGAAAAACATGAGTTACTGAAGATCTGTTGTGTGACATTTTCTCAGTGTTTTTAAAGGAATTCTCATTGCTGATGATGGTGTTTGACTCTTGCTCTGTAAATCCTTGCAGTGTAACAGGCTAAAGATCATGAACAAGACATTGATATAAGCCACTCAGCAACAGATGGTGAAATATCAGTCTTCCAGTGTTTGGGATGCTGGGACAAAGATAGGTACTGGAATGCTTGTGTCACAAATTCTCCTTAGATTGTAGGTAATGTGAATGAATTATATCCGTTTGGTTTTTTTTTCATTCTTAAATTATTTTTTTAAAAAAAAGTCAAGAGCTGTTACTTACAGTAAAACAGATTTCTAATATTTATTTCATGAACTAAACCTTTCCTGCTGTAATCATTGATTTTACAGTTATATGAAAATGTGTAAGCAGGTACTATAAACTGTATTCATTTCATACTCAAAGTGACATCATGTAAACAGGAAAAAAACAGATTTTTTGTTCTGTAACAAGATGATGGGCTTAGAACTACATCAGTCAATTTCCGTATTCACACTACTTCATAATATGAAAGGTAGAGGACCATGAGTGTCTGCTATCTAGTACTGGAAGCTTAAATGGTAGAGAGATTATACAACTTGCTTTTTATACAAGGAAACCTTTTACCCTTTCTCTCTTTTTTTTTTAATTGAGAAATGTAGCATGTTTTTAAAAATTTATTGACCCATTAAGATATCAAAAGATTATGCAAAAATATGTATTACCCTGGAGATTCATTGTAACACTTCTCCATTTCTTTATTTTCACCAGAGTTGGTTGCTATATGCTCTCCATAACAGGCTCTATTCAACTCAGTGGCTTGCTCTTTCCCTTCAGAGGTGTACATCCATTACGCTTCTCCCCATATCTTTTGTCATCTGTAATTTCAAGAACTCTTTTTGGGTTTTGTTTTTTGTTTTGTTTTCTTTTTTTTTTTTTTTTTCTCCATAATCACTACATCATCCTTTCCGTAGGTACTAGATGTGTGATAAATCCAGTGAAGTGCAGACTTTTTTGGGTCTGGTACACGCAAAAAAATTTTGCAAAGGGTTAATTAGGGAATGATACATTTCTGTTATTTAAAGGAGGCTAACAGGAGAATACCCTCTGTGCCCCTACTTTGATAAAGTAAGGCATTTAACAGTCCCCTAGCAATTCAACCTCAAATTAGAAGGATTACTACGTATCCTTACTTACGCTCTTCTTCACTGAAACACTATAGTTATCTAGCTAAATTGATTTTGAATTGGTCTACTTAAGGCCACTGAAAGACAGTCCTGTTTAAGCTGGTTTATCCCCTGCTTAGTTAAATTAGTGTAATTTAATAATCTCCTGATGCAAGCTGAGAAAGCTTTAATCAAAACTTAAACTGGGGCAAGCAAATATATAGAGGTTTCCAACAACTGAACTGGAACAATTTAAAATCTGATATCTTCTTGAATCCAGGGCTGTGGTGGAGAGCCTCTGAGGTTGCAACACATAAACAGTGACAGAGCTAGTGTAAAGAGAGCATCTATGGAGATGGAGACAAGTGCTTTGCTTTTTTTTTTTTTTTTTTTTTTTTTTTTTTTTTTTTTAGGAAACCAAGCAGTAGGAGCCCTAGGGAAGGTGTTGTAGTAAATTAAATGAAGACAGAGAGGCTTTAGGGCAAATAATAGTTTTCTGTATTCTAATAATGGTCTTTGAGAGGGCTGAGAGAAATGCTTTGTGACTTACATCTGCTGCAGGAGAGGTCTGGTCCCCAAATTTCAGTCAGTGTCCAGCTAGAACTGAGTCTTTAGCATCTGTCCCGGTGTTATTTTCTGTCTTTGGTCTATGAGTATAAAGATCAGTGTCTCGCTTTAAAAAATATATTGAACCCGATTCTTTCTTAATCAGAGATTTCCTGATGTCAGTGCTTGTATCTAAAAATGATGACTTTGAGACAACCACACCAATGCTAAGCCTCAGTCTCTACATCAAACTTTTCTCTGAACTGGATTTAAAGGTGGGAGTCTTTCTGGTTTCTTAGAGCAAGAACAGCCCAAGCAGCTTCCCTAGTTTGCACCCAAAGGGAACCATTTTTATGCTGCTGGGATACAGTTGCGGGGCCACCCCAGAGCCAAACTGAGAAATAGGAGAGGAATGGTGTTTGTTTCTGCTCCGTTTGGAAATAGGCAACAAAGAGTGTATGCTTTTGAAAAATAAATAAAATAAAATAAAATAAAATAAAATAAAATAAAATAAAATAAAATAAAATAAAATAAAATAAAATAAAATAAAATAAAATAAAATAAAATAAAATAAAATAAAATAAAATAAAATAAAATATCCCATAGGTTTTCTTTTTCAGCTCAAACTTTTGTCATGGGATCTGCCTCAGCTGTCACGCATCTGAATGAGATTGTTACCCCAGTGTGTTGCCTGTTCCTGCAGTAAAGTTAATGAAAACGGTGCCAAAGCCAGCGGCCTGCATAGGTACCAGGGGCAAGGGCAGACCTCGGTGGCGCAATGGCACTCAGCAGGGTCAGGGTCCAGGCTTCTCTTCCAAGTCCTGTGTGCTGGTACAGTGCAATTGCCAAGCTGCTGAGGGATTTGTGACTTGTAGCCTACAGCATGGATCCTATAGCTAGGGATCCCTTTGTCCACAATTTTTCCTAGAGGCCAGAAGCACCTGGAAAAGAGATGACAAAGGGAAAACTTTGCATTGTGTTGTATCCTGTCCCTGGGGAGTGCAATTGAATGCTATAAAATCTGGTTCCCCTGACCCAAATGTGCTTTAGTCTCTTCATCTTAAACACATTTTTTTTTGTCACAAGATGCTTCTAAATCCAATAGTCCATCATATTCACTACAATAATATTTTTAATAGTACTGTTCCATCTCCTTGGTTTATAAATATCAATGCTATGACAATACAGCTATTGAACTATTTTTCCATGAAGTTATCACTATTGTTGTTGATATTTTTTTTCAGGTCAAAGCAAAGTAGAGATGGGACGTGAAAGCATTGAAATCAAAACACTTTATTTCCCTGTTAGGGATATACCTGTCAAGGGAGAAGTCCTCTAGTCTCCCTGGGTAAAATATAATCAGCACAAAAATTTTGCATAAAGACCTTCTAAGGGTACAGGATGATGAGGTCCTTTCCTCTCTTATTTTCTTGTTTGCAAAAGATGTTGCATTTCTGAATATGTTCTCTATGAGGATGCTTATATACATTTCAATTAAAAAATAACATGGAGATTATTCCATTTATTTTTGCCAACAATTTGTTTTCCAATATTTTTAGGGTTGTGCAAGTTATCTCAGTATTCATTTTTCATTTGCTGTAGGAACAAATATATGTCTCCCTGATATCTCATATTTCCCATCTTGATGTAAATAACATACTTCGGTGAACTGTGAGCATACACTGGTCTTACTTCTCCATCCTTCTCTGCCACCTTTCCTCTTCCTGCCAATTTGCATTTCCTTTCGGAGGAAGAAAGGAAGCCAATCTTTCCTTGCACCTTCAATGTGGTCTCACACAATTATCTATGAGGACTTCCCATCTTCAGCTGTCCAGATACACTGCAGCCTCTCTTCTGAAAGTCTGTCAGCCATTTAAATATCATATAGAACAGAAAGATCAATGATTTATTTGTTGTGGCTTTTCTCCAGGGCTTTAACAGTCTCCATCCCCTACCCTCCCTTCCCACCCTAAGGTCCCGCTTCAGCACTTCCTTCCTTTTCACCTGTACAGGCTGTTCTGTCCAGTTCTCCATGACCTCTCTCCATGTTGTAATACTCTGTGTTCATGAGTTGCAGGTTAAGAACTTGATTACTATAACTAATAATTATTTAATGACACCTAGAACTGGTGCCATATTTTTTTTTCTTGTCCATACACATTTCCATTTGTCCAAAACCTTTCTTACCAATCATGCTGACAAATCTCCTTCCCTTTAAATCATTTCTGTGTTTCAGACACCTTCTCTTCACAGAAAATCTCAAGTATTTGTTCTAACCTTCAAGACATTGTACGTGTCTGTTTCTTTCTGCTGAGCTGCTGCTGTTATATTCTTGGGTGAACTTTCATTCTGACCCATTCTGCCAATCTGTCAAACTCTGAATGCTTATTTGGTGCCTGACTTCTATTACTGGCTTCACACTCTTTTATGCCAACACTTTATGCATCTTTTCATTCCATTGGATTAATCTGTAAGGCTGAAACAACCTCCTCCTTCAGATTCTCTCTTCTTCCTTTTTGTTATGATAGCAACACAATTAATTTACTAATGAAAGCTCTATCAAGAATCCCAATCCCAGTATCTACAAACTACAGCTAGCTTTGCAAGATTCAAAAAAATTACATGCGCACATACTAACCCTTCTAAGTGTATGAATCCTTTCCTGTTAGCCTTGTCTTTTCTCGTTCCTTAATGCTTATTGAACTTTCTGGTTAAATAAAAAAAATAAGCCAGAGAGCCTACATCCTCAGAAGCTATGTCTGGTTCATCCTGCAAGCCAACAGATTCTATTGTTTTCCTATACCTATTTTAAAATAATATATATTTTCTATCTTTGTGACGCGTGACATGTGAATGTATTTCTTCCCCTGCCCCCAACTTAATTGTATGTTAAGTAACTAACTGAACAATTATCCTTATCTATGTTATGAAATACTTTAAAAGTCATATAATTATTGGGGGTTTGGGTGGGTTTCTTTTCCCAGGGGAAAGAAATTCAAAACTATGAAATCTGACAAATAAGTTAGAAAATTAATTCCTAAATACAGTGTTGGCTGTAAGCACATTTAAGTACATCTTATTAAAACTTTGAGGGATGTCAAAGGACCATATCTATAACCTGAAGATATTTATTCTCTTGTTTCTCTAGAACTTAAAAAATAATTAAAGATAGAAGGCAGGCATGGAAAACAGGACAAGTAGACATTGCAATTGCATGGAATTTCTTGTTATGAAAATTTACTTTTTAATTAATCTAGCAATGATATGGAAAGCTTAGACACAATATTTAAATTATGAAAATGTTTTATCATTTAATCCACAACAAAATAACTTCTGAAGAGTCTATGTAAAGATAGCAATAAGGTCTTTTTTATCCATAAAAAATGTACTCAGGACAGTATAGAAATGCTAAACAAAGATACATAAGAGCAAGTATATAAATCAAGCAGAATTAATAAAGCAAACCAAATGTCTAAGAATGTAGCCTTGAGGCAAAACCTTCAGCCTTGCCTGAAAAATGAAGCAACTTTGTCAACATTTGTAATAGTGCCCTTGGGTGTTCACTGCAGCATCACAAGGTCACATCTCATCACAATTTCTCTTTAAGGATACACAACAGGTATTTGTTAATTTGCTGCCTTTTGTCTTTCAGCCAACATCTTTTTTTTCTTATCCAGGATCCCTGTAGAGTTCAGAAGGAATTTGAAGAACACCACAGCTGAGTGACTTGGCTTGTGGTATGAGGCATGTCTAGGGACTCTGAGTGGCCACCCGAGGGCCATAAGCTGGATGAAGCCGTTAGCTCAAGGACTTGTAATGCTCACATTGTGTTATTGGCCACATAATGCTCTGTTTTCATCATGTCCAACAAAGAACTGGACTGAGCTGAGAGACTCTGTGAGAGAAACTGGAATGAAGCTCTCTGGCAGCATGCCTTGTCCAGTTTCGTCCTACAGTAGAGTAGCAGGTCCCACTGGAGCCATTTTCTTGCCTGCAAGGTGCCCTCACAGCTCTTCCTCCCTGTGATTCTTTGGAGAAGCTGGTACCTGCCCTGTGTATAGGGAACTAAAAGACAGTTTGGGGATGAAGTTCACAATCAAGAAGCTGATTAGTCCAAATTAGTGTTAGGAAGTTAGAACAGTGTCTGATGTCGGCTGCAAGTCAGGAAAGCTTTTTGATGAATTGTGCTGGTTTTCATTGTAGGGATTGTCCCCACTGTGCTTTTATCACAGGTGATAGTAGGTGCCAATGTTTCTTGTTTGTGTTGATGAATCTCACTGCCTGAAAAGTACCACTCTTTTTTCACCAGCAGAACCTATTCTAATGGACATTAAGATGTGGACATTATATTAGCTTCCAGTAACCCTGCAATAATTTTTTAGGTATTGTTTAAGCTCACAACTGATTCAAATGGTATTTAAGTGTCATTCAAGAGTGAGAAACTGTAATATGGAAGAAGTGACTGATGTACACCAGATGGTCTTGAGCTCCTGGATCCTTGCTTCATCCTTCACAATGGTTCTACAAAATCCTATTCTTACCCTGGACTAAGCTCCCTTAGTGCAGTTATTTTATTGCCAAATGTACTATAAGACTAGGCATAGCAAAGTGCTTAGACATGGGTGACCCATCCGTTGCTTTTGCTGGAGCCATAGACATTGCACAAGTTAATTATATGTGTAAGTGCGGGCTTTGTTGGATCAGGGCTTGCATCTCTAAAAAAAAACCAAAAACAAAACAAAACACCAAATCATGTTCAACAGTAACATAAAATAAGTATAAAATACTGTTGTGATAGCTATTAGAAGTTCATATGGTAGAGAGAGGAATGGGGAAAGATATTTAAGAAAATTCAGTTTCTCTGGGAGTAAAATCTAGCAGATTTTTATTTTTTTTCTAAAACAATATTTGTGTAATAATATCATACTTATAAACTTGTATATATTTGTTCAGGAAAAAATATTCATATTATGTATATAAATATAAATATAACTATATATATATTTATATATATTTATATATAAATATATTAAAAATATATATATATATAAAAGTAATGTCTCCTTAATAATCAAATATCTAGAGGATCAGACATATCCAACCAGTAAAGAGTGTACAGATCATACACGAAAGTGTTATCAACTGATAAGAAACAATGCATTCAGGTATAAAAAGATCATAAAACATTTTTATTTACTACTAGAATGTCTGTGAAAGAGAAGACTGTTTTTTTTTCAGGTGCTAGTTTTCATGCTTTTCCATAGATACTGTACATGCACTTATTACATGAGAAATAAAAATGCGTTTCAGACGCTCATTTTGATTCCAGTGAACATTGAATTACATTCTAAAAGAACATTATTTTGAAGGTAAGTAGCAATCTGAATTGGCGCAATACCTGCTGCTTCTTAAACTGCCTATAACATTTATGCTTTCGGCATTAATACAATAATTTCAGAAGCACATTATTACAGATTTTGTATATAATATAGGAACAAATTGAATGTATTTTGATTTCACTTTTATTTTTCTCTCTAAATAAAATAATACTTGTCATCTGTCCAAACTGACATATTGCTGACAAGCTTGAAAAGAAAATTAAGTCCTTTATTTTTTTTTTTAATGTTACAAGTTTACAGAGAAATTTTCGTTTTCAAAATGACATGCAGAAAACAAACAAGGTTTTAGTGAATAAATAACGTGGTGAATATGTTTCTGTTTCTCAGAAAAATTATGTGAGAAAACATCACCAAGCAACATGGTGACTTATTAATATAATTTAATATAATTTAATATAATTTAATATTAATATAATATTAATATAATAATTTAAATAAAGAGCAGATAACATTCCCAGAAAACCAAAACAGAAGAAAAACTTTAACACGCTTTATATTTATTAAGTATACTTATAAAACTGTTACTTCAGCATGTTCTTGCTAAAGGAAACTTACCTGCATTATGTAGGCAATTTACCTTTTGCATTTTACCTGCAAAATTTTCATTTCCCAAATGAATTTAGATTTTGGAACAAAAGTCCTCAAACTGGAAAGGTTTTTTTGTGGTGAGTTTTTCTGTTTTCTGTTCTTAGTAATCCATTTCTACTCTGTATATACTAAGTGGTGCTAGTCTGTTGGTTTGAAAAAAAAAGTCACAAAACCTAGTAAAGTTTGAATTACCTAACCTTGTACACACATTTGAAGCTAATGGTTGTTCATGCAAAAACAGTCTTCTCAAACAAACATTGAATAAGTACTGATTCACAGCTGGATTTATGCTTTGAAACCTTCAACAGTGATTTTGATTGTTTATTTCTGTCCTGTTTTATAAAACTGGAAGGTTTCTGTCTGTATCTTGTGTTTCCTGTCCTTTCAAATGACGTTCATTGAAATGACAGTTTCTTTGAAAGCATATATGATAGGACACATACATGCCAAATGAAAAATTTGTTTTTAAAAATGGGGTGATTTCCATATTTATGTCCCTATTAGTCACAGACTGTATACTCTCAGAAAACTCTGTCCAGTGTAGAGCTGTGGCAACCAAGTAATTAGACTCTTAATTTCTATTTAGGTTCCAAATTTCTTTTATATTTCATCGATATTCAAAAGATGCAAGTATCATTATTTTGTTAGAAATTGCCCTCATTCACCCTAGTTACTGTAAGTAAACATAAAATTATAAAATGGACCACACTACTGAAATCAAATTATCCTTTAAGAAAATGTGTTCTGCTACGACTAAGGATGCAGTTAAGGAAACCTTACTGTGATTTGAGCCCTATGGGTGGTTAGCACACTGCAGCAGTACAATATATGTGGCAACAAGTAGAGAGAGTATATGAAGAAACTAATATATTTTTTGTTCCTTAATTTGACAGCTTGGGGTGTTTTGATAGGACTAATATTTGGACTTCTTCAAACCTCTTTTCAGATTCTGCCTTATTTTTTTGTCTCTGTTATGCTCAGCGCTATGAGCGATTTTTATATCTTTCTTCTCCACATAGTCCTACCTGGTTGATGAACCATGTCCTGAGGACACTATTAAAATAAGACTCATTGCTTATGCCTTCTGTGAATCTTAAATTATTAGCTATGTTCATCAACAGTGATTCATGCAACCATATTGAGAGAAATTTTTATTTCCAGGGAGTGGATGAAGGCAGTGTATGAAGGTAGGAGACGATTTGAGTCTGTGGGAAGTGAGAAAACAAGCTGCACATCTTTCCTTTATGAAAGTTACTGAGATCAAAATGTTAACATGTAGACACTGTTGGCAGAAATAGAAACAACTAATTTTATCAGTGTAATCTCTGCACCAGTAAGATCAATTATACACCTTCCTTTTAACTAGGCTACGTAACAAGGATGAGAAAAGAAAATAGCTAGTCACTCTATATATGAGTAAGTTTTCAGTGTGTCCTTGTTCTTCACCCATATTTTTGGAGGTGGATAAATGTTTCAGGGATGGTTTGCATCTTGAAGTGGGGCTGTGGGGACAGCATGGTCCTGTTCCTCATTTTGTCCTCCACCCCCGAGCACATTCTGCCTTGGGGAAACACAGATGCCTTTAGAAGATCCAGGAGAGAAACCCCCAAAGTTAGTCCAGAGGGTAGCAGCAGCACACCTTTCCCCCTCCATGGCTGGAATGATTCAGGTAAAACCTCTTTTTGTCTGTTCGTCTTTTCTTCCCTTCTCACCTTGAGGAAATGTGAAGAAACAAGTCTATGCTTGAATGCAGAAACTGCATTTTCACCTGGCCAGTACTGAGATGAAGGATGGTTCTTCACTCCCATTTCCAGAATAGTTTGCCAAAATATGATGATAGTATCAAAGACTCAGTTCCTTTTTTCTTTTTTTCCTTCATTATTCTCTATTCAGAATGAGGTAGTTATCTGGCTGTATGCTCACTCATTGAAAAACCATAGAGGCAGCAAGCTCTAGCAGGCAAGAGATTAATATCATTGTATCATTGTCTATTCCCTTCTGACTTTATTTGATTTGAGGATGAATATGTCGTAAGTGATGTTTCAAACTGGTGACACGTGACTTAATGTGTGAAAGCCTTTGTGTAAGGAGTATATGTAACAGCCATTGCTTTAGCCTCATTGTTCCAGTACAAACTGTGGATTGGCTACAAATCTATGGCACAGCCTGCTTCTAGGCTTGGTGAAGACTTTGTCTTACCCACTTGATAGTCATGTACAAAATCTATTTATTCAGGCATCATGCAGAGAAAAAAACAGTTTGGACCACAGAGAACAACTCTGAATCTGATGTGTGGTGTTTCCTTGGGTATGCTATGTTTTAGTTTCAAATTAAGAAAGTTTAGATGCTCATTTAAGAAGATCATTCAGCAGTGACTTTTGAGGCAAGATGAAAATCTTTTCTCTATTTCTGTGGCAAAATTACCTTAAATTATATTCTATATCTCTATTATACACAAAAGTGGATAGAGAGCATTGGGGAAAGGAAGAACTTGTCATTTTGCCATTATAAAACCTTGTGGTATTGTCACACCTTAAGCCCATGTGCAGTTCTGGTCTCTGCATCTCAAGAGAGATATAGAGATACTAGAAAATGTGCAAATGATTCAAGCCATGTAGAAGGGACCTTATAAGAAAAGGTTAGAAAGTCTGGATTATTTAGTTTGGAGCAGAGAAGACTGAAGGAGGGCATGGAATGAAAATCATGCAGGTTGATGGTAAGATAAAAGCAGATGTATGGTTCACCAAATCCCACAATACAGAAACCTGGGGACACTGGGTGGTACTGAAATCAGCTTTAAAATATTTGAAAGTAATTTACACAGTGGGTTTAATCTTTGGGAACTTTTTGCCACAGGAGATTGAGAATAGTAGATGGTATTAGGAGGCTAAAAATTTTAAATTATATGTATCAAATGGAACAAGCAGAAATGTGGCCTCCAATATCCTTAATTCAGTGGTGGTGAATGCTAGGGAATGGAAAGTGATAGCAGAAAATAATCAGGTTTTGCCACTGTCTGAAACCAAATGCTGTGCTAGGTGGAATATTAGCTTAATCCAGCAAGATAGTTCTTATTGTCTTATTATTATGGAAAGTTCTTTAGTTACCACAACCTACCTCTTCTCAACAATACTGATTTTATTCTCTGAAATATCCCAAATACTGAGATAAACATGTTTACCTTGAAACTTTTGTCATACTAAGACTACTCCCTCTGCATTCTTCTGTGAACCACGGGAACTTTATTTTTCATTTCATTGTGTATGTGTTTTGATGGAAATTTGAATTTTCTACCAAAAATGGTCTCTATATTTTTTTTGTTGCAGTTTTCTTTGTTTCTCTTAATTTGTGTTAAATAATTCTCAAGATTTATTCAATTGTTTAGGGCAATCGGACTTCAGCAATGACTTTAGTAATGTCTTTACAACATTGTATCAGTAGCAGACTGTTTATCTTCAGTGATGACAGCACATGCTGCTGGGCAAGATTGCATGGTTCCATTGGCTTACATGAAGCAGTTGACTTAATGGGTCTCCACAAATACAGAAGAATATTCATCTGCTATAAATTCAAAAGACTGAACCTAAATACTCACTGAAGGAAATTTCTGACAGGGCCAACTCGTGTTATTTAACTTTGATCTTCTCTATCGCTAGCTGAAAATTTCTTTACTAATGCCATTGACTAAGGCACTGTCTGAGACTGTCCAAGACTGGAGCATGTATGATGCAACCTTGCAAGACTATGCACCACAGAGTATAAAGTTAGCTTTTGGAAAGAAAGAAGAGAGATTTATCCATGTCTGATAACTCTGAGCACTACATTACTGATGATCCTTAATAGTTCCAATATTCATGTAAAATAGTTTAAGCAATATACAACCATGAGATTTGAATGTTAAAACAAGCCTTTTCTAGAGGGTGGGGTAAAATTATTTTTAGCAATGCCTTAGTTCTTGGGGATTTCTAATAACATTTTTCTCATAAGTGTCTGTGAAACAAAGTGTAAATTTAAAGAAGCTAGCTACCCATCCAACCTCTTCTGTGAGGTTTAATTCTTCCTCACCATCACATCAATCTCTCTTTTTATCTATCTGTAATCCCCCAAACTCATTGTCTCACTTTCAGAAAAACTGTCTAGAACACTGAGCCAAGACTTTTTCTGTGAAAGTGATTTTAGATTGGTTTTGTTTGTTTATTTTTAGGAATGGAACAATTCTTATTTGGCAAGTGAACCCTTCTGCTTTTCCTGACTTTTCCAAAATCTCGCTTGATAACAGGACACCTTGCTCAGAGAGATAATTGTGCCAAACAATTAACTATAGAACATAATTATGAATTTGGAAGCTGCAAGTCTCCTATTGACATGATGTGTCATCTGAAGCTTGTTTTGGTTCTAAGGAATTCCTTAATTAAACCTTTTTTAATTCTTCCCCCTCCACACTCTTAGTAAATTGCTGGCAACAATCGTGGCAAATTACTGAGTACAAAAAAGTTTAGACATAATGATGATTTAGTTCATTTTAGCACAGCCTCCCACAGAGAACTTTTCTATATCTTCTTCCTGTCCTGAAGTTGCACTTAAACTATTCCTGTTCTTAAGAATTTACTATTATCTTTCATAATGAACATGTAATTTTTACTTTGTAATAATTTTAAAGGGCTCGAATTTTTTTCAAACTCATTGTCTTTCTTCTTGCATTATCAAAATTGCCATTTCCCAATTCAGTTCCTTAATATTAAGGCATAAATCAGGAGATATTAAACACGAATTAGTCAAATCTCTGTTGCCCTTTTCTGTTCTTATCTGTGTAAAATGGATGTAAAATATTTCCAACTCTGGAATGTCAGCATTTGTACAGTCTTTGCACTTGAGTTTCAAGCTGATCTAGTGTAAATTGTTACATAGTGTCTGTGCTCAGGAATGTGATACCCCTGGTTTCGTTCCATAAATAATAACAACAGCAATGCCCACTACCCTCAACACAAAATTCATTGCAAAGGATAATGGTCTTTTTTTTTTTTTTTTCAAGCTGGGCATTGAAATGAGTCTTAAAAAGAGCTCTGGATGACAAACTACAATCTCACCCAACAAACTACTTATATATGTGCTTAACCTTAGCAGTCCTAATGGCTTCCAGGAGGTCTGTTTCTGTGAATGAACTTGAAGGTGGACTTCTGTTGTTTTTTTTCTGTTGACTTGGAAATTTTCAATCAATATTGAGAAATACCATATGTGCTTCAAATTAACTTGTAAAAAACTCATTTGATTTTATCCATGTTCCAAAAGATCTGCTTTCATTCCTTTTATCTTTTTTCCTCCATCTACTAGTTTTCTCCCTGAGAATTACTGTTTACACATCATCATAGTGTCTGCATTTTTAGCTTTGAGCATGCCTACTTTTGGCATGTGCTAGCATTTGATTTATGATGTGTCCACACCTCTAGGTCTAAAACCTATTCCCTAGGTTTTCACAAACAGATCCAAAATGTCTTTAATGCTGCAGAAGATAAAAATCAAATGAGTTTGGGTCAAGATAATACCTGTACTGCATTCCAAAATTTTTCATGGCTTGTGACCATGTTAAAGTATTCGCTAAGAGAAGGGAACTGGACTGCCATTTAACTTCAGACTCTGTATACACACCGAATAATAAACATCTTTCTCCTAGGTAAAAAAGCCCACAAAATATTGCATATGTATATGCAATAAAACATTATGATGTAACACAGTTATGATGGATAAACAGTGATCTTACCAGCAATGGCCTCCTGTTGAAGGAAATGAATGACGGTACTTTAAGTGAGATCAAAACTTTCCAGCTGATGTAGAGTGGAGTCTTAATAAAATGAGAATTTTAGAGCCAAAGAAACTGGAATGTTTACTTAGGTGGAGGAGGAAGCATTGCTCCATTGATTTAAACACAACATTTTTCATTATTGAGTATACAAGGCTGCATACAGTTTTCAAGTCAGTTAAGTTACAACTTGGAGAGAAAAAAATTAAAAATACAGAGAAGGAAATAAAAGGCAGAATAAACTAATATTTAGAAAATCATAGTCAGTAGTTCTACAAACAGAGCCTGAAAAATGTAGTCACAGGTTTTAATGGGTGAGAGAAAATTTCCCTGCCATATGTAGACACCTAAGTCATCAACTTACTATTAATTAGCTGTAGTTCCTCTCTAGCACTGGACAGTCCTTACCCCTGGTGCCTGCAATGTGAGAACAGATATGTCCCAGCTTGGGATGCCAACTGCACTGCTATGGGTCTGGGTGCCATGCTAGCCAGCTCTCTTTGGGGGGAGTATGTTTTGTGAATAAAACCAAATAAAATCAATAATGCAGCATCGTCTCTTGGAAATGATGTAGCACACGGTCCCACAAAGGCTCATATTTCTGCATCTGAGAAAACATGGTCAGGCTCACTTTGCTACACAAGTCCTGCAGCTAGACCGATGGTAGTACTGAATCTACTTACACAGTGTTTAGACCATCAGACAATGGGATCATGGTAGAGATGTGTTTCCCATGGATGTAACCATTAGAATACCTCTATCAGCCACATCTATTTTATGCGGTTTTCTGCCATTAAATTTGTATTCTGTGGTGAATTGCATACATTATTCCACTGTCTTCTAGGTCAAACTTCTAGGTCAAACTTGGTCAAATTATGCATTAAAAATAAGAATTTATTTGCAACATTTACCTATGAAATCTGAACAGATGCAACACATTTGTTTCATCACTAAATACATCGTGATTTGATTATTTCTGTGCTAGAAGGCCCTTGGACACATAAAAGTCTCTGAGACTGTAGTATACCCATCTCTCTAACAGATCAATATGTCTCTTTTCTGATTTGAGTCCAGCTCACAGCCAGGAGAGGGAGATACAGTAGGGGTGGGATGCGTGCATCAAGAGTCTGTTGTAGCAAGGGTGTTGACAAGTTTATACAAGTACCTGAAAATTGACAAGCTAGATACATATCCAACTATAGTATAGCTATATCATATTTGATACAGACCTGGGGAAAAAAAAAAAAAAAAAAAAGGCTTGATATCCTTTCTTTTTCTACTCATGCAAACATTTCTGACTTGCCTTCATTTGTATTTTGGGCAAAGAGTTTTCCTCAAGAAGCCTCATATGAGTGGTTTAGAGTATTCTGTCTGGCAGCAAACTTCAAAATTCAAGTAGAATTGCTTTATCAGTAATCACCGACAGATTTTCTTTGATACTCCATTCTAACTCCCCATCTCCCTTGCTGGAGATTTGAAACCATATTTATATACACCTTGTCAGTCCTGACTGACACAAGACATGTGGAAGGTGGAGAGTGAATCTGCTTTCTGGGATACAGTAACTATGCTTTTTGGCAGACCCCTTCACTGCTTTTGCTATAACATTCAACCAAACAATATCTGAAGTTACAAGAGCTTTGTTCTCAGTGAGAAGTGAATTATTAATACACTAGCCTTAGAGAAGAGGAACGGGGTGGGTGGTGAAGTGAGGTTACTGTGAAGTGTGCACAAAGATGATCACTCAATTCAAGCAGTTATATAAAACATAAAGGACCACCCCTGACTTGAAAATAGCAGTGTGGTCTTTTCTGTTGTTCAGTGCAAGTTATGGGTGATGGAAGAACAAGACAGACTTACAGTCTTGTTACAGTCTTCTAACTGATCTGGACTTTGGTTGATCTAAATTAATTAAGTTATTCTTTGCTCATTATACATTACTACTGAAGATCTGGAAAAGGCAATTAGGAATGGAATAAGCAGTAAATCGTAACTGTGCAGATGAGTCAACAAGGTGGCCCATGTGTCAGAAAAGACAACAAGACCACGGGGGTGGGGAGGAAAGGACTAAAACATTTATTTCTATGTCTAATGAAAAGTGAACATAAATGATTCAGTTGTTCAGTCTTACCCTCAGACAGGCAGATGTGCTTCACTTCATCCCTTATTAATTCAGTGACTCTGAATGTGTATAAGTACAGACTTTTATTAGGTTAAATACTTGAGGATATGGGACTGGATCAAACTTTGAAAGAATCCTTAAATAGATGGGGGAAAAGGATAAGAAAATTTTGTAAAAAACCCTTGAAATAATTAATACTTTTAAGCAGACTGTAAGCCATATCAAATAATAGGTATAAAAAGACTTGTTTTAAGTAAAACTGGCAAGTGTAATAAGCCAATCCCTTCAAGAATAGATGCTAGCGAGTGTTTTAAGTAAAAATCTCCAGAAATTGATATATTGTAGAGGATTTTGTTGATATGCAGGGAAAAAATTAGACATCTATTAGAAGGTACTAGCACGAAGGTTTCCTGAGTTTTGTGAGCATTCATCCTCTATCAATGCTACTATCAGTCAGTGTTTTATAAATACAGTTGAACCACCTCCGAATGTTCCGCATGTCACTCTGTTAGATGGCAGTATTGGGCCAACCCAGGGTTGCTTCCAGCGTTAATACAGTTTTAACATTCACCTTAGCTTACAGTGATCATAATCTTTTATTTAAACTAGTTATTGAAAGCAAGGCATAGTGAACTAACTTACATGCAGGCATATGACAGAAGGGCAAATGGTTATTTCCCCTTCCTTGTAGTAGGACTAGACTCAAAAGCTGCACTATAATCTATCAAGGATGAACATTTGACAAATAGGTAGTACTGGCAACTCCAATAGTTTAAAACACATAAGCCAGATCTTCAAAATTCCCAAGAACTGACAAAGTCATCAATAAGAACATTATAGAATTTTTTGTTATTGTCTCTATGATTTTGATCTAAAATGTGTTTGGCCAAATTTTCCTCAGTAATTGACAGAGTTTTGGTTTGCTTTGTTCTTTTTAAGTAAGACAGATGGCCACAGACATCCAGGAGCTTGTAGTTTTTTTAAAAAAAGCAACACACCTGCCCCCCCCCCCCCAA